>NC_142884.1:17218173-17523221 GCF_051225735.1 Oryctolagus cuniculus
TTGTTTATTTGAAAGACTGGATTGGAGAGAGGGAGAGGGAGAGGCAGAGAGAGAAAGTGATCTTCCGTCTGCTGGCTCACTCTCCAAATGGCTGTAACAGCTGGGGCTGGGCCAGGCTGAAGCCAGGAGCCTGGAGCTCCATCCAGGTCTCCCATGTGGGTGTGGGGGCCCAAGCACTTGGGGCATCTTCTGCTGCTTTCCCAGGTGCATTAGCAGGGAGCTGGGTTGGAAGTGGAGTAGCCGGGACTCAAACCAGTGTTCACATGGGCTGCACACAGCTGTGCCGCAGTGCCGGCCCCTGAGAATGCGTCCACCTATCTGTGAGGAACCAGGCACCCCAGGAAAGAACGCGCCTGGTTCCCTATGAGACTCTGGACGCTGGGGTCCGGGAGCGGCTTTCCTGGGTGGCGTGGCCAGCTACGGCGGGAGCCATCTCCACCCCTCTCCTGTTGAACTGTGGTTCACCAGCCCAGAACAGCTTTGGCATTTTAAATAGCTGGGGAGAAATTTCAGAAGAAAAGTGGTGCTAAAAATGACATGGAGTTGGCCTGCGCTGCGGCTCACTAGGCTAATCCTCCGCCTTGCAGTGCCGGCACACCGGGTTCTAGTCCCTGTCAGGGTGCCGGATTCTGTCCCAGTTGCCCCTCTTCCAGGCAAGCTCTCTGCTGTGGCCAGGGAGTGCAGTGGAGGATGGCTCAAGTCCTTGGGCCCTGCACCCCATGGGAGACCAGGAGAAGTACCTGGCTCCTGGCTTCGGATCAGCGAGGTGTGCCTGCCGCAGTGCACCGGCCGCGGCAGCCATTGGAGGGTGAACCAACGGCAAAGGAAGACCTTTCTCTCTGTCTCTCTCTCTCTCACTGTCCACTCTGCCTGTCAAAAAAAAAAAAAAAAGAAAAGAAAAGAAAAAGAAAAAAGAAAAATATTTTATTTTATTTTATTTGAAAGTCAGGGTTACACAGAGAAGGAGAGGTGGGGGGGGGTGTCTCTCATCTGCTGGCTCACTCCCCAAATGGCTGCAACAGCTGGAGCTGTGCCGATCCAAAGCCAGGAGCCAGAAGCTTTTCTGGGGTCTCCCATGTGGGTGCAGGTGCCCAAGGACTTAGGCCGTCTTCTGTTCTCCCAGGCCACAGCAGAGAGCTGGATTGGAAGTGGAGCAGCCAGGACTAAAACTGGCGCCCATATGGGATGCCGGCACTGCAGGCGGCAGCTTTATCTGCTACACCACAATGTCGGTCCCCCTGTAGAATGTCTTGAAATCTGGTGTTGTGATGCCTCTTGTCGCTCCCCGTCTTCGTGGAGGAACGACACAGGACCCTGCGTTGTTCTTTCGTCTGCTCGGCCCTCCCCGGGTTTGCTGCTGGTTCTTCCTGGGTTGGCTACCGTCCCTTCCACCTCCGTGGAAGGGCGGTTCCCCCTGGCCACTTTCCCCACTTCCGCGGGGGAGCGGCACACCGCCGGCCGGCTCTCTCGGGGGCTGCACAGGTGTTCCTTCAGATAGATGTTCCCCTTAGATGTTCCTGGTGCATGTTGTCTCTCTCCTCCTTTATAGTCCTCTTCCACCAATCCCAACTCTGCTACCCACACGCCGAGTACACTGCTCTCCTCCAATCAGGAGCAAGATCAGCTCCTGCAGCTCAGTCAATCAAATTGGCGAGAGGCAGCTGCGTAGAAGCTGTTTCTCCCTTCTCAGCGCCATATTGTGGGAGAGCAGATGCATAGAATAAGTCTTAATTCCAGTAACTTAGTCTAGTCCGAGTTGCTCCCCACAGATCCCCCTTTCTTTTTATTTTTGGTGTTGATACGCGCCTGTCTTCGGTGCCCCGCGGTGCACACTCTGCTCTGCTTGCTAGAGTTGCCCACAGGTGCTTACAAGTCCTATCAATCAGGCAAACCGAGTCCGGGTCCTCTCTTCGCCATGTTGTGAGGAGGTTTTTAGGCGCTGATGCATGCCTGTGTTCGGTGCCCTGCAGCGCATGCTCTGCTCTGCTAGAACTGCCTGCAGGTGCTTACAAGCCCTATCAATCAGGCAAACCGAATCCAAGCCCTCTCATTGCTGTATTGTGGGGAGACTTATTGGTGTTGATTCGTGCCTATCTTCGGTGACCTGCAGCTCATACTCTGGTCGAGCTGCCTGCTGGTGCTTATCGCCTTACTCATCAGGCAGACTGAATCCAAGCCTTCTCATTGCGGTATTGTGGGGAGACTTATTGATGTTAATTCGTGCCTGTCTTCGGTGACCTGCGGCGCATAAGCTGCTAGCCACCCACAGGTGCTCACCACCTCCCTAATCAGGCAGACCGAATCCAAGCTCTCTCATTGCCATGTTGAGGGGAGGCCTTATTTTTCTCTATTTCTCTATCTCCGGGCATTCCTATCTCTCCCATTTTACTTCTATCTGCCAGCATTCCTATTTCTCTCATTTTACTTCTAAACTTCTGTTTCTCTTATCCCTGCGGCTTCCCGGCGCCTGCCCCGAGGCTGCTTCTCGGCGGCTTCCCGGCTCTGAGCCGCTTCAGCCCGCGCTTCTCTCATCTGCGCGGCTTCCCGGCTTTGCGTGCGCACTCCGCGGTCTCCGCGCCCGCACCACGGCCTCGCACTAGCCCCACGTTCCCTATCTATTCACGCCCCGTGCTCTCTCTGCACACGGCGGCTTCCGCGAATCACACAGCCTAGCTCACGTTTCCACTACCGGTTGGTTTAGTCCAAGTTCCCAGGGCTAACCTGGCGAATTCAACCCAGCTCACGTCTGCGCCCTTCGGCTTGGCTTCCCGTCCTTTGCTCCCCGGGCTAATCTGACGGATTCCAACCTGGCGGCCCACGTCTCTGCCTCTGGTTCCAGATTTTCGCCTTTTGCTCCCCGGGCTGACTTAAAGAATTCCAAGCTGGCTTACGTCTCCGCCTCGGCCTGCCCCCGCGGCTTCAATTTCCCTAACATTTTTCTCTACCCGGTATGTTTCCCTAACTTTTCTTCCAACAAAAATATTCCCCTCTCATTTCTCCCGGCTTCTCCCCACAGTCCGCATCTGAGTCCAAGCCTCCTCCAGGTTTCACTTTCGCTTTCAATCTCCTAGCTTCCCCGCCATAGTCCGAATCCGAGTCTATGAAAGCTTTCACTTTCGCTTTCAATCCTAACTTCTTTCCCACAGTCCATATCCGAGTCTATGCCTAGGCTTTCAATAGCTTCTTCCGGCACCTTTTCTGTCCGGCTTTTCCCTAGGCTCTTTACTAGTCTCTCTCTCCGGTATTTTTCCACTTCTTCCGTTTCTTCCCTCTTAGGTTTCCTATCCGAGTCACGGCACCATTATGTCGCTCCCCCTCTTCGTGGAGGAACGACACAGGACCCTGCGTTGTTCTTTTGTCTGCTCGGCCCTCCCCGGGTTTGCTGCTGGTTCTTCCTGGGTTGGCTACCATCCCTTCCACCTCCGTGGAAGGGCGGTTCCCCCTGGCCACTTTCCCCACTTCCGCGGGGGAGCGGCACACCGCCGGCCGGCTCTCTCGGGGGCTGCACAGGTGTTCCTTCAGATAGATGTTCCCCTTAGATGTTCCTGGTGCATGTTGTCTCTCTCCTCCTTTATAGTCCTCTTCCACCAATCCCAACTCTGCTACCCACACGCCGAGTACGCTGCTCTCCTCCAATCAGGAGCGGGTCCTGCTGTTTATTGGTTGAACTGGAGGCAGCTGTGTAGAAGCTGTTTCTCCCTTCTCAGCGCCATATTGTGGGAGAGCAGATGCATAGAATAAGTCTTAATTTCAGTAACTTAGTCTAGTCCGAGTTGCTCCCCACAGCCTCTGGCTTTGTTTTTGTTGTATAAGATTGCTTTAGCTCTTCGGGGTCTCCTGTGTTTCCATATGAATTTCAGCATCGTTTTTTCTGGATCTGAGAAGACTGTCCTTGGTATTTTGATTGACATCACATTGAATCTATAAGTTGCTTTCAGAAGTACGGACATTTTGATATTGATTCTTCCAGTCCAGGAACATGGAAGATTTCTCCATTTTGTGTGTCTGACTTTCTTTCTGTAAGGAGTCTTTATTAATGAGTGACCCTAACTCCTTCCCACCACATGTATGGAAGCATGTTGCGTGTTGTGATTTGCATTTTAACACTGCTCTCATGCTTTTCTGACACACAGACATTTAAAATTTACTCAGTCAAATTTACTGGTTTTCCTTTGTAATTTCATAAATCCTTTTTTTTCATTTTTTTCATAAATCACTTTTATGCATATAAAGGTTTTTAAATCCCAATGGGAGATAAATATGTTTCTTTTTAAAATGTGTTTTTATTTCTCTCTATCTGAAAGGCAGAGAAAGGAAGAGTTCCCATTTGCTGGTTCCCTCCCCAGATAGCTGCAACAGCCAGGAGCTGGCCCTCCATCTGGGTCTCCCCATGGGTACCTGAGCTGTCCCCTCCTGCCTCCAGGGTGTGCGTGAGGAGTGAGCTGGGATTGGAAACAGAGCCAGGACTTGAACCCAGGTCCTGCAGTATGGGCTGTGGGCGCGCTAAGCGGAGTCTTAGCCAGGGTGACAACACCAGACCCCGATGTCTGTCTGTCCGTCTGATACAGAGCCCTCACCGACCGTTCACTCCCTGACTTCACCACTGTCAGGGCTGGGCCCGGGTTCAAGCCCAGAGCCTGGAACTCAGTCCAGGTCTCACGAGGGAGGCAGGAACCCCGATGCTGAGCCCTCACGGCTGCCTCCCGGGGTCTGCATTGGCCGGAAGCCGGAGCAGGAGCGGGAGCCGGGCTCAAACCCAGGTGCTCTGGTCTGTGCTGTGGGCGTGTCCTAGTGACATCATCCCCACCAGGCCCACGCTCAGCATCTTTTTTTTTTTCCATGTTTAACATCTGAAATCTAGTAATGGCAATTTAAAATTGGCCATCACCACTGTGCTGCTGTGTATTTTTCCATGTCTAATAATTTAATCAGTGGTTGGCAGCGCTACCTTTTCATGTGGGTGATGGACTTTTTAAAAAAGATTTATTGGGGCTGGCACCGTGGAGCACTAGGTTAATCCTCCGCCTGCGGCGCCAGCATCCCATATGGACGCCGGTTCTAGTCCTGGCTGCTCCTCTTCCAGGCCAGCTCTCTGCTGTGGCCCGGGAGTGCAGTGGAGGATGGCCCAAGTGCTTGGGCCCTGCACCCGCATGGGAGACCAGGAGAAGCTCCTGGCTTCATTCCCTGCATGATGATAAAAAATTTTAAAAAAAGATTTATTTATTTGAGAGGTAGAGTTACAGACAAAGAGAGGGAGAGAGAGAGAGAGAGGTCTTCCTTCCATTGGTTCACTCCCCAAATGGCCGCAATGGCCGGAGCTGCGCCAATCCGAAGCCAGGAGCTTCTTTTGGGTCTCCCATGTGGGTGCAGGGCCCAAGCACTTGGGTCATCTTCCACTGCTTTCCCAGGCCATAGCAGAGAGCTGGATCGGAAGAGGAGCAGCTAGGACTTGAACCGGTGCCCATATGGGTCGCAGGCACTGTAGGCAGCGGCTTTACCTGCTGTGCCACAGTGCTGGCCTCACAGTGATAGACTGTATCAATATGAAATAATTCCTTTGTGCAGAGTAGTGCAACCTTAAATTCAGTGTTCTCTGATGCCGAACGTGCCCAGATTTGTCTTTGTTTTATACACATTTGTTCTCATTTGCTCAATGCCTATTTCTTTGAGAGTTCTTGTGTTCGTTTCTTTGGAGAATTGAGCCACATGGACTTGAACTTTCTTTGTTGACTTCTCCAAGTGCACTTTACACATTTGCAAGACATTAATAGGCTTGATGGGCTTGGCTGTATATAAGTCAGTGTTTAATGCATTCCTTTTTTTAAAAAATTATTTATTTGGAAGGCAGAGTTATGAAGAGGCAGAGGGAGAGAGGACTTCCATTGTTCGTTCCCCAAATGACCACAATGGCCAGAGCTGAGCTGATCGGAAGCCAGGAGCTTTCTTGGGGTCTCCCACTTGGGTGCAGGGGCCCAAGCACTCTCCCAGGTACATTAGCAGGGAGCTGGATTGGAAGTGGAGAAACTGGGACTCAAACTGGTGCCCTTATGGGATGCCGGTGCTGCAGGCCGGGACTTTAACCCACCACACCACAGTGCTGGCCCGATGCTTTCCATATTAAAATCATTCCCTGCATTCTCGATTGCTTTTTGACCTTTGCCAAGTGAATTACGTGCGCTCCTCTTTTCCTTTTAACTTTTCCCACTGATCTGAGAGCGGCTTTTCCTGTTCTTACTCTAGTGATTGCAGATTTGAACTTACTTCTGTAATCCTGCTTGTGTAACAGGGACATGATATATTCATTTTTTTAAAGATTTATTTTATTTATTTGACAGGCAGAGTTACAGAGAGAGGTAGAGAGAGAGAGAGAGGGAGAGGTCTTCCATCCGCTGGTTCACTCCCCAGATGGCTGCAATGGCTGGAGCTGCGCCGATCAGAAGCCAGGAGCAGGAGCTTCTTCCAGGTCTCCCACGTGGGTGCAGGGGCCCAAGGACTTGGGCCATCTTCTGCTGCTTTCCCAGGCCACAGCAGAGAGCTGGATTGGAAGAGGAGCAGCCGGGACTAAAACTGGCACCCATATGGGATGCCGGCACTTCAGGCCAGGGCTTTTAACCTGCTGTGCCACAGTGCCGGCCCAATATATTCATTTTTAAAGATTGATTTTGAAATCCAGAGCAATAAAGAGGGAAGGCGAGATCTTCTCTCAGCTGGGTCCCACCCCCTAGTGGCCACAAAGACTGGGCCTGGGCCGGGCTGAAGCCAGGGGCTCCCTGCAGGCCTCGCACATGGGTGGCAGCCGGAGGGCTTGGGGACTTGGGCCGTCCTCCACTGCCTTCCTGAGCGGCCGGAGAGCAGCCGGGACTGTCTGTAGCTCTGATCTGGGGCTCTGCATCACAGGGGCGGGTTAACCCACTAAGCCACGCCATCCGCCCATTACTCTTCATGGTAACTCATTCCAATTTCTGCTGATAAAACTTAGATTTTTTTGTTTTAATTGTCATTCCCTTTTGTGTGAAAGGCAGGGAGACAGAGTGAGCTCCCCCATCAGCTGGTTCACTCCCCAAATGCCCACAGCAGCTGGGGCTGGGCCAGGAACTCCATCCGGGGGCCCCCACGTGGGTGCAGAAACCCAAGCCCTGAACTCTCAGGGTGCGCAGTAGCTGGGAGCTGGATTGGCAGTGGAGGAGCCGGGACCAAGCACAGCCACGCGGTCCCCAGCCGCCAGTTACCCACTGGGCCACTCCCCCTCACCCCACATTTTCCGTATTGTTACTGTTCCCGTGATTCGTCTTTGCCCCTCCAGCCCCCTGCCCAGGCACACCGGGCCTCGCCTCTGCGCCCCGCCCCGCCCTGCGTCCCGCGGCAGGAGCAGGGAAGGTGCGACCTGTAGGTGGCGCTGTGTGCCCTGTGCAGGTCCAGGGCTCAGGCCGCCTGCGCTCCGGGGGGCTCACGGAGCATGCGCCGGGCCGGCGCCTGTGGCTCCTCTGTCGAGCGAGCGGGATGTGGCGGTGCTCCCCTGAGCTGAACTGCTCTGAAAGAGGCGTTCAGAGCGCCTGGAAGGACAGCTGCCCGGTCAGGTCGCGCGGCTGCCTCCTCGGGGCCACGCGGCCAGGGCTGAGCTCTGCCTCCCCGGCGGGGGCTTCATCTTCAAGCCCACGCCCCTCGGGGTGCAAAGCGGCCCCGTCAGTTTAGTCGCTGTCAGGTGTGTTGTCGGTGGGTGTTTTCGCTCTCTCGTATTTATTTATTTGAGGACAGTGACAGAGAAGACAGAGCTCCATGGCTCACTCACCAGATGGCCGCCCAGCCCCATCTGGGCCAGGCTGAAGCCGGAGGCCTGGAACTCCGTCTGGGGCTCCCACGCGGGTGCAGGGGCCCAAGGGCTTGAGCCATCCTCCGCTGCCTTCCCAGGTGCGTTGGCAGAGAGCTGGGAGCCGACCCAGCGCTCCCATAGGGGTGGCGGGGACGCAAGTAGTGGCTTAGCCTCCTGTGTGACAGCGCCAGCCCCCACCCCCGCACCTGACAGCCCTGCACACCCCAGCAACACGGGACGCCCTCCAAAGGATCTGTGACACACGCGGTGTTTCACCGGCCAGCACTGCTCTGACGATGGGGAGCGGAAGGAAAGAACCGAGGAGTTACCCCAGCTTTTCCTGGTGGACGCTGGTCCCCACAAAAGCGTGGGGAAGGGGGAGGGGTCCTTTGCAGGACGTCCCAGCCAGTGTGTGAGGCGTGAGGATGAAGGGCAGAATCAGACCCCCCACCGTGTTGTCACCGCGCCCACTCTGCAGGAACGGGCGCAGGTGCAGCGGCCTCTCCTGGGAGACAACCAAACACCTGCTAGTGGGTCAGCTTGGCAAGGAACCGAGCCTGCAGCCACAAAGCACCTGCTTGTGTGCCCGGTCCCTGGGTCTGGGGGAGACAGCTCTGTGTTCAAGGCCGCTGTGGGCGGGGTGGGGAGTGCAAGCCAGACCACGCTGTGGACACCTCAGGACAAATGGCCCAGGGCTTCAGCAAGAATGTTCTGTGGGGGAGAGTCAAAGAGGAAACCAGTAAAATGAAAGAGGTTTTTTTTTTAATAATTTATTTATTTGAAAGGCAGAGTTACAGAGAGGCAGAGAGAGAGAAGGAGAGAGAGGTCTTCCATCCACTGGTTCACTCCCCAGATGGCCATGACAGCCAGAGCTCTGCTGATCCGAAGCCAGGAGCCAGGAGCTTCTTCCAGGTCTACCACATGGGTGCAGGGGGCCAAGGACTTGGGCCATCTTCTATTGCTTTCCCAGGTCATAGCAGAGAGCTAGATAGGAAGTGGAGCAGCCGGGACTCGAACCAGCCCCCAGTATGCCACAGGGCCAGCCCCTTAAAGAGGTTTAAGACAGTGAATCCACCTCACTCAGGTCCTGATTCAAGCAGATTGACAACTGTGTGGCGTTGTGACAGCTGCCACTTGTGTTTAAGCCCTAACAAAGACTGCGGTGTAGCCGGGAGCTTAGGAGGCCCACTCACGGCAGACTGCCGGAAACACGGCCTCATGCCCACAGATGGCTCCACGAGTGCATGGCCTGTGTCTCATGGCCTGTGAGTGTCTCGCCGTGGGCAGGCGCCACCCGTGTCGCTGTTCCTGGAAGCCAAGGATGGTGTAATCCTGCTCGATTTTTAAGATTGATTTATTTGAAAGGCAGCGAGGGAGAGACACAGAGATCTATCTGCCGGTGCACCTCGCAAATGGCTGCAGTGGCCAGGGCTGGGCCAGGCTGAAGCCAGGAGCCAGGGACTCCTTCCAGGTCTCCATGTGGGTGCAGGGGCCCAAGTACTTGGGCCATCCTCCACTGCCTTCCCAGGCGCATTAGCAAGGAGCTGGATGGGAAGTGGAGCAGCCTGGCCTAGAGCTGGCGCCCACATAGGGTGACGGCTAACTGTGCCACAGTGCCTGCCCCCTCACGGTGAGAACAACCTGTCACTCAGCCTCCTTGACAGGCGGCAGGTTCCCTGTGGCACGTGGGTTCCGTGGCACTGCCACACCTGCACGTCTCCCAGGTCTCTGCATTTCGCTGGACAACGTTGAGACCCTGGGAATGTGGAGAGAGACTGGACGTCTGATGACATTAAGGATTTTTTTTTTTAGGTATGACTATTATTTGGGTTATGAAGAGGTTTTTATCAGGGTCAGTGCTGTGGCATAGCAGGTAAAGCCACTACCTGCGGTGCCAGCATCCCATATGGACGCCGCTTCAAGTCCTGGCTGTTGCACCTCCAATCCAGCTCTCTGCTATGGCCTGGGAAAGCAGTGGAGGATGGCCTGGGTCCTTGGGCCCCTGCACCTGCATGGGAGACCTGGAAGAAGCTCCTGGCTTTAGATCGGTGCAGCTCCAGCTACTGGAGCCATCTGGGGAATGAACTAGCAGATGAACGACCTCCATATCTATCTCTCTGTCTGTCTGTCTCTCTCTGCCTTTCAAATAAATAAATTTATCTTCTGGGCCCAGTTTGAGTCCCGGCTGCTCCACTTCTGATCCAGCTCCCTGCTAAAGCCTCTGGGAGAGCAGCGGAGGCTGGACCACCCACCCACAAAGAAGCTCATGGTCCTGGCTTCTGCCTGCCCAACCCCTGTGGTTGCAGGCATCTGGTGAGTGAACCGGCAGGTGAAGACTTCTCTCTCCGTCTCTCTGTGTAACTCTGTCTTTCAAATAAATAAATATTTTAAATTTTCATCTTTTATTTTTTTCATTACTTTTTACTTATTTATTTGAAAGGCCAAGTGTAGAGAAGGCTCATGACGCCACCATCCCCCTGTGTAAAGGGGGCTCCGTGCTCTGGGCGTGGCCTCTGGGATAGGCCCACCCCCACCCCTCCCAGGGTGAGTTGAGTGTTTTATACAGAAGCCACTGTGAGCACCAGGGCCGCCTGACACAGGCGAGGCTCTCAGAGCCCAGGACAGCCCACTGGGCTTGTTTCCTCCTGAGCTACGGGGCACGGAGGTGAGATCCACTGACCCCCTCACCCACCCTCCATCCCTCCTGTGGGTCAAGGTGAGTGTCCCCTGGGCAGTTTTTTTTTTCTTTTTTGACAGGCAGTTAGACAGTGAGAGAGAGAGAGAGAGAGACAGAGAGAAAGGTCTTCCTTTTTCCATTGGTTCACTCCCCAAGTGGCCGCTACGGCCAGCGTGTTACGGCCAGCACCCTGCGCTGATCTGAAGCCAGGAGCCAGGTGCTTCTCCTGGTCTCCCATGCGGGTGCAGGGCCCAAGCACTTGGGCCATCCTCCACTGCACACCCTGGCCACAGCAGAGAGCTGGCCTGGAAGAGGGGCAACCGGGACAGAATCTGGCGCCCCGACTGGGACTAGAACCCGGGGTGCCGGCGCTGCAGGTGGAGAATTAACCAAGTGAGCCACAGCGCCAGGTGGTTTTCTTTGGAATTAACGTTATGCATCAGTGCTCGTGGGCTTTAGGCTTCCATAGCAGGAGACAGAGACAGGTCTTCATCCACTGGTTCACTCCCCAGATGGCTGCAACAGCCAGGGCTGGCCTGCCGGGAGCCAGGAGCTCCATCGGGGTCTCCCACGTGGGTGCAGGGGCCCAAGCGCTTGAGCTGTCACCCGCTGTCCCCTGGGGTGTACGTCGTCAGGAAGCTGGAACCAGGAGCAAAGCCGGGACTCGAGCCCAGGCACTCTGAGGAGGGACCTCAGCAATACACTGCGTGGTACTGACGGCGGACGTGACGTCTGCGGCTTGTAAAATTGTGCCGGGGTGGGCTGGGGGAAGTGAAGCCCATCAGCTGTGAGTTAACATTAAAAAGAAATTACTGGGGCCAGTGCTGTGGCATAGCAGGTAAAGCCTTGGCCTGAAGTGCCAACATCCCATATGGGCGCCCGTTCGAGTCCCGGCTGCTCCACTTCTGATCCAGCTCTCTGCTGTGGCCTGGGAAAGCAGCAGAAGATGGCCCAAGCCCTTGGGCCCCTGCACCCACGTGGGAGATCCTGAAGAAGCTCCTGGCTCCTGGCTTCGGATCAGTCCAGCTGCAGCCGTTGTGGCCATTTGGAGAGTGAACCAGCAGATGGAAGACCTCTCTCTCTCTCCCTCTGCCTCTGCCTCTCTGTAACTCTGCCTTTCAAATAAATGAATATTAAAAAATAAATAAACATTTATTTGAAAGAGTTACAAAGAGAGGGTGAAAGAGAGATTGATCTTCCATCTGCTGGTTCACTCCCCAAATGGCCCCCAGGAGCCTGAAACTCCATCCAGCCGGGTCTTCCACACTGGTAGCAGGGGCCCAAGCACCTGGGCCATCGTCCTCTGCTTTCCCAGGCGCATTAGCAGGGAGCTGGGTTAGAAGTGCAGCGGGGGCCGGTGCTGTGGCGGAGCGGGTAAAGCCGCTGCTGGCCGTGCCAGCATCCCACGTGGGCACCGGTGTGAGACCCGGCTGCTCCATTTCTGACCCTGCTCCCTGCTGCTGTGGCCTGGGAAAGCAGAGGAAGATGGCCCAGGTGCTTGGGCCCCTGCACCCACGTGAGAGACCTGGAAGAAGCTCCTGGCTTTGGACCGGCCCAGCTCTGGCCATGGCGGCCATTTGGGGAGTGAGCCCTCTGTAAACGCTGCCTTTCAGATAAATAAATAAACCTTAAAGATGAAGCAGTTCGGGCTCAAACCGGCGTTCACGTGGGAGCCCAGTGTTGCAGACGGCAGCTTCCCCTGCTGTGCCGCAACCTTGGCCCTACTCATCTTGTTTTTTTTTTTTTTTTTTTTTTAATATTTAAACTTCACATTGTTTTCATTTTTATTTGATTTGATATACAGAGGGATGGATCCCTTCCATTTGCGGCTTCACTCCCTAAATGGCCACAGCAGCTAAGGCTGGGCCAGGCAGAAGTCAGGAGTCCGGCACGCCAGCCTGGTCTCCATGTGGGTGGCAGAGACCAAGTCCTTGAACTTGCCGGCCCTCAGGGTGCACCTTAGCGGGAAGCTGGGTCAGAGTGGAGCGGGGACCCAGACCCAGGGACTCTGCCATGGGCTGTGGGCGTCCCAAGCACGACTTAGCCGCTGTGCCAAACCCGCACCCTGCATCAAGATCTCGTAACTTCCTGATCTAGTGGGTATAATGTTTCTTCTTAGTTTGTTGTAGTTGTTGTTAAGGTGTTATTCATTTGAGAGGCAGAGAGAGATCTTCTATCCTCTGGTTCACTCCCCAAGTGGCTGAAACTGCAGGGCTGAGCTGATCCGAAACCAGGAGCTTCTTCCCGGTCTCCCACACAGGTGCAGGGGCCCAAGGACTTGGGCCATCTTCTGCTGCTTTCCCAGGCCACAGCAGAGAGCTGGATCGGAAATGGAACAGCCGGGACTATAACTGGCGCCCACATTCTGGGATGCCGGCACTGCGGGTGGAGGCTTAGCCCACTGTGCCACAGCGCCGGCCCCAGTATTTCACGTGGGCTGATCTGGCACGGTCCTGAGGTTGAGCTTATTGGCTGTTGATCCTGTGATTTGCTTATTCGTGTCTTTGGCCTGTTTTTCCCGTGGGCTGTTTATTTTCGGGAGCTCTTTATATATTGGAGATGCTCATCCCTTGAGAGGCAGTCTGCTCCTTAAGCCAGACCAATGGAATTCTGATCGCAGTTCTGTGGCTGGGAGAGCACAGGCCGCGCACCCTCATCTCTCGTGCCTCAGTTTCCCCTCTGTAGAGGGGGGGTCAGTGTCAGCCCCGCCTCTCGCAGCTCCGATGGGGCCACATCTGGGAGAGCTGAGAACAGTACTTGGTGTACAATAGCTCATGAGTTTTTTTTTTTTTTTTTTTTTTTTTTTAAGACTTATTTATTTGAAAGGCCAAGTTACAGAGACAGAGGGAGAGATCTTCTGTTCACCAGTTCACTCCCCAAATAGCCACAACTGCCAGGGCTGGGCCAGGCCAAAGCCAGGAGCCAGGAGCTTTTCCCAGGTCTCCCACACAGGTGCAGGGGCCCAAGCACTTGGGCCATCTTCTGTGCTTTCCCAGGCCATTAACAGGGAGATGGATCAGAAGTGAAGCAGCCAAGGGGCTGGCGCTGTGGCGTAGTGGGTAAGGCCACTGCCTGCAGTGCCAGCATCCCATATGGGCGCCAGTTCGAGTCCCAACTGCTCCACTTCCAATCCAGCTCTCTGCTGTGGCCTGGGAAAGCAGTAGAAGATGGACCAAGTGCTTGGGCCCCTACACCTGTGTGGGAGACCTGGAAGAAGCACCTGGCTCCTGGCTTCAGATTGGCACAGCTCTGGCTGTTGCAGCCATCTAGGGAGTGAGCCAGTGGAGGGAAGACCTCCTCAGCCCGCCCCACATGTCACTCTGCTTTTTAAACAGGTAAACAATCTTTTAAAATAAACGGGGGCGCTGGGCCTGCACCCCGCTGCCGTGTGCTCTGCTCCTGCGGCTGGGAAGGTGCGCCCGGGCCCCTGCTGCGGCACAGGGCGTGAGCATGCAGGGGACTCTTGCCTTACTGGGGGACGTGAGCGGGGCCCTGCAGCATGGTGGCCAGGGCGGGGGCAGCGAGGGTGACCAGGCCGTTTGCACAGGGTCTGGAGGCCGGTCCTTCCTGGTCACTTCTCTCCTGTGGTTGGTGGTACTTGGCGGGGAGGACTGTGACCGGGGGAGGTGATGGCATGGAGAACAGAGACGGCGGAGGTGAGCTTGGAAGTAACAAACAGCCCAGAGCCAGAGGAGGCCACACAGCCCCCCTCCCCATTCCCTGGCCACACCCACAGTTGACTTGTTTCTCACCGCAGCCTTCCTCTGCTGTGGCAATGAGGAACCGGGCTCAGCCAGGTTGAGTGACTTGTCCAAGGACACACGGGGGTTAAGTGGCAGGGCTGGGATTCGAACCCAGGTCTCCGGCCCCTCCCCCTGGCAGACACCTCTCAAGGAAAGTGCAGCCCAAGTCTTGGACAGAAGCTAAGAGGCCTGAGGGGCGCCTGAGTGCCACGGCGGCGGCCGGGCCCTACCTGGCCGCGGACAGCTGCTGGCCTCTGGCCAGTTTCTCCAACAGCTCCAGCCGCCCGCTGCAGTCACAGGAGGCCCCGGCTCCCCACCTAGGACGCAGGGTGTGCAGGCCATGGCGGGGGGAGGGGGGCGAAGAGGAACAGAGAGGAGGGGGCTAGTGAGGAGGAGACAGGAGGGGCGAGGCGGAGGGCTGAGGGAGGGGCCAGCGAGCCGCCTGTGACACCAGCACCCCAGCTCAGAGGCCCGGCTGCTCCACTTCTCTAGCGCCCTGCTGCTGCACCTGGGAAGGCAGCAGACGGCCCAGGCGCGTGGGCCCCGGCACCCGCGTGGGAGACCTGGGTGGAGTTCCAGGCTCCTGGCTTCTGCCTGGCCCACAGTCATTGCGGCCATCTGGGGAGTGAACCAGTGGATGGAAGACCTCTCTCTCTCTCTCTGTTGGTTCACTCCCCAAAGGGCCACAATGGTCAGAGCTGTGCTAATCCGAAGCCAGGAGCCAGGAGCTTCTTCTGGGTCTCCCACATGGGTGCAAGGACTTGGGCCATCTTCTACTGCTTTCCCAGGCACAGCAGAGAGCTGGATTGGAAGTGGAGCAGCCAGGACTCGAACTGGCGCCCATATGGGATGCCGGCAGTGGCTTTACTCGCTACGCCACAGTGCTGACCCCTCAAATCAATCAGTCTTGAAAAGGCTAGAGAGGGAGACTGGGTGAGGCAGGGGTGGAGGGAGACGCAGGCAGCGTGCTCCCCCCAGTCCTTGGTGAGCAGGCAGACACACCCCCACGGTGACCTCCTTCTTGGCACTTCCGCAGCGCACCCGGTCCTCCCTCTGCTCTGCCCACATTCCCGCCTGCTGCTGGCCAAGCCTATTAAGCTGCTCCCCTGGCCACAACTGAGGGCCCCACGCCCGGGGAGGGAAACAGAGGAGGCGTCCCTGCTCTCTGGCTCTGCTAACCATCAATTAATATTAACGAGGGCGGGCTCCTCTGGCCTAAGGACCCCCCAGCGGGGCCTGGATGGTGCGGAGGCCCCGCCCCCGTGACTCAGGCGGTTAAAGGGCCGGGGGCCAGCCCGGGAGCCCAGCGTCCAGATGGCGTGCGGCAGCGGGAGGGTCACCATCCGGCTGGTGGACGACGAGGCGGAGCCCGGGGCTCAGGGCCCGCAGCTCTTTCGGGGCCAGGACTATGAGGCGATTCGGGCAGCCTGCTTGGAGTCGGAGGTCCTGTTCCGCGACCCCCACTTCCCTGCTGGCCCTGACGCCCTCGGCTATGACCTGCTGGGACCAGACTCGGAGAAGGCCAAAGGGGTGGAATGGAAGAGGCCCCATGTAAAGTGTGGCTGGGGGCTGGGGCCTGGACCCTGGGGTCAGGGGAGGAAGGGCTGGGAGGTTTGGGGGGGCTGCCTTTCTGTGGCCGGAGACCCCATCACCTGGAGTGGAGTGTGGGGGAGGGGGACCCAGGCCTCTGACCTCCCACCTCCCACCTCCCACGGCCCCTCCCTCCTCCTCCTCCTCCCCCTCCCTCTCTCCTCCCCTCCCCCAGGAGTTCTGTGCGGAGCCTCGGTTCATCTGTGAGGACATGAGCCGGACAGACGTGTGCCAGGGGCGCCTCGGTGAGCCCCCAGCGCCCCTGCTGCCGCTGGGTGTGGCGAGCATCTGCTGGGCCGTGGACAACTCCATGCCCTGTCTCCCTTCTCGCCCCCCCTCACCCCTGCTTGCTTCCCCAGGGAACTGCTGGCTCCTGGCGGCGGCCGCCTCCCTGACCCTGTACCCGCGGCTCCTGTGCAGGGTGGTGCCCCCTGGCCAGGGCTTTGGAGACGGCTATGCGGGGGTCTTCCACTTCCAGGTAGAGCTCGTGCTTCGGTTTCCCCGCACAGCCCTGGCATGTGGGGCTTCCTGGTTGACTGGCCCCTGGGTGCAGCAGTGGGGCGGGGCAGAGGTCAGAGGTCGGGGCCCAGGCCGGGTGGAGGTGGAAGGTGGGCCGGGCCCTGCTGCTTCTCCCTCCAGCTCTGGCAGTTCGGCCGCTGGGTGGACGTCGTGGTGGACGACAGACTGCCCGTGCGCGAGGGGAAGCTGATGTTTGTGCGCTCGGATCAGCGGAACGAGTTCTGGGCCCCGCTCCTGGAGAAGGCCTACGCCAAGTGAGGGCCCCAGCCTCGGGGCACCCCACGCCAGGCCCCGCCCCCCAGCCGGCGCTCGCTGGAATCCCAGGGGCCCCCGCCAAGCCCCCCTGAAGGGGTCACCCTCAGAGCACACTCCTCCCGGAGGCTCGGGGTTTCAGATGTGGTGTCGGGGCCCCCCGGGACCCCAGCCCTGCTCCCCAGGACCCCAGCCTGGCTTCCCAGGGCTGGCAGCTGGGCTCACCCGCCCCACTCCGCAGGATCCACGGCTCCTACGAGGTGATGCGCGGCGGCCACATGAACGAGGCCTTTGTGGACTTCACGGGCGGCGTGGGCGAGGTGCTCTACCTGCGCCACGGCGCGCCCGGCCTCTTCTCCCTCCTGCGCCGCGCCCTGGCCAAGGAGTCCCTGGTGGGCGCCACGGCCCTGGTGAGCCTCGGGGCTGCCGCGTGGGGACCCGGGGTGGGCGGCTGGCGGTCCAGCTGCAGCCAGTGAGGGCCCCGTGTGCTCCCGAGCTCCCGCGCACCGGTCCCAGTGCTCAGGGGTTTCTCCCTCCCTGGTCCGGGCCAGCTCCACGCGCGGGCAAGCTTCTCCCCCCGCCCCACCCCAGGGCACAAAAAGGGGCCGAGGCTGCAGGCACCTGCCGCCGCCATGACTTAAACTGACAACACGAGGGCCTCTTCTTTTAAAGATTTGCAAGGGAGGGAGACAGAGAGATCAGTCTTCCTCAGGCTCACTCCCCAAATGCCCACAACAGCCAGGTCTGGGCCAGGCCGGAGCCGGGAGCCAGGCGCTCCATCCGGGTCTCCCACGTGGGGGGGGGGGGGTGCAGGGAGCTGGATGGGAAGTGGAGCAGCCGGGAGTCAGAGCAGCAGCAGGGTCCCCGGGCCGATTCCCGTGGGCTCGGCTTGGCCCCGTGTTCTCCGCGACCGGTCCCAGCCACTGGGATGGCCTCAGCACCCGCTCAGCTGGTCACGTGTCCTCTGCTCATCCCTGGCTCTGCCCCTCCCCATCTCCCCGGGTTCTGGATCTTTCTGTGTCTCTCCATCTCACTCTGCCTCATCTCCAGCTCCCACCCGCTTCCCTCTCCCGCCTCCTCCCTGCCAACCCTGACAAGGTCTCCCAGCCCAGTGCTCGGGCTGACTCTTGCTTTGGGGACAGAGAGGGACAGCAGCCCTCCTATCTCCCACCCGGCCTCACTGTCCCGTCTCCTGCCCAGAGTGACCGGGGCGAGTACCGCACAGAAGACGGGCTGGTGAGGGGACACGCGTACTCGGTCACGGGCACACACAAGGTGAGCTGCCTCCCCTGGGGGCCGGCGAGGGGCTGGGCATTGCCCCCCGCTGGCCATGCTGCCCACTCTGCCACTGACCATGCCACCTCCCACTGTCCATGCCGCCCCCCACTGTCCATGCTGCCCCTCCCCCACTGTCCATGCCGCCCCTCCCCCACTGTCCATGCCGCCCCCACTGTCCATGCCGCCCCCACTGTCCATGCTGCCCCCACACTGACCTTGCTGCCCACTCTGTGCCGCCCTCAGCTGTTCCTGGGCTTCACCAAGGTGCGGCTGCTGCGGCTGCGGAACCCCTGGGGCCGCGTGGAGTGGACCGGGGCCTGGAGCGACAGGTGGGCTGGGCCGGGGGGGGGGTAGGGGCTCGGCTCTGCCGCCCCTCTCACACCCCGGTGTCTGCAGCTGCCCCCGCTGGGACTCCCTCCCCGCCGAGTGGCGAGACGCCCTGCTGGTGCAGAAGGAGGACGGCGAGTTCTGGTGCGTTCTGGCGGGGCTGCCCCCTGGTGGCGGCGGGGCCAGGTTGCGGATCGGGAGTCGGGGCAGAGTTGGTAGTCATATTAGGAGAGCATGTGAGGACTTTACGAGGTTCGCGGAAAATGGAACGCAAAGTTTATTTTGGTGCAAAAAAAAAATGTGAAATGTACGCGTCTTCACACAGCTCATGAAAAATATAAGTGGTGAGAAATCTATGCATGGATCTCAAACTTTTTTGTGCCAAAACAAACTTGCTCGGTCCATCTCTCCGGGAGCCTCCTGCGGGACCCTGGGTTGGGAGCTGAGCGGGGACGGGCGCACTCGGGGCAGTGGAGGCTGGCTCGGGGCGGGCGGGGGTTCCCTGAGTTTGGCAGGACCGAGGGCCGCTCCGGCTCGCTGATAACTGCAGCACGGGGGCCTTGTGCAGTGGCCTTCAGCCCTCGGACGCCCCCTCTCGGGGAGCGTGTGGGTCTTGGCGCTTTGTGGGCACGTGGAGGACTTGGAGAGGTTCGGGGGGCCGGAGGGCTCAGTGATTCTGGAAGCTGAAGGCTGCTTGGCAGTATTCAGAGAAGTTGGGGGCCCTGTGAGCTGGGGAGCTGTGAGCCGGGGGGGGGGGGCTGTCTGAGCTGTGAGCCGGGGCCGTGCGAGCCGGGGGTCGTTTGCGCGCCCACCATGCAGGATGGAGCTGCAGGACTTCCTCCACCATTTCAACACCGTCCAGATCTGCTCGCTGAGCCCCGAGGTGCTGGGCCCCAGCCCGGCGGGGGGCGCCTGGCACGTCAACACCTTCCAGGGCCGCTGGGTGCGCGGCTTCAACTCCGGCGGGAGCCAGCCCAGCGCCGGTGCGGCCCCCGGGGACCTGGGAGGCGCGCGGGGAGCTGGGCGCTGCGGCAGGCGCGGCGACCCCGTCTCCTCCTCCCCCCCCTCCATCAGAAACCTTCTGGACCAACCCCCAGTTCCGGCTGACGCTGCTGGAGCCGGATGAAGAGGACGACGACGATGAAGAGGGGCCCTGGGGGGGCTGGGGGGCAGCGGGGGCGGGGGGTCCCGCGCGGGGCGGCCGCACCCCCAAGTGCACGGTTCTGCTGTCGCTCATCCAGCGCAACCGCCGGTGCCTGAGGGCCAAGGGCCTCACCTACCTCACCGTGGGCTTCCACGTGTTCCAGGTGCCCAGGAGGGGCGGCAGGGGTCGATCAGAGGGCGTGGGAGGAGCCTCAGGGAAAAGGTGGGGGCCGGGGACCCCGAGGTTGGCGTCAGACACAGGCGGGGGCCAAAGGGGCCAGGGGAGGGAGGGCTGGAGAGGAGTCAGGGGCAGGGTTCTGGCTCTGGTCGTCCAACGGGACGAAGAGGGAGGGGCCTGAGGCATGGATGGCAGGGAGGGGCCCTGAGTAGTGGCCAGATCCCCGCCCCCACCTGCCTGACTCCGCCCCCTCGTTCTTGGTCCCCGCCCCCACCTGCCTGACTCCGCCCCCTCGTTCTTGGTCCCCGCCCCCACCTGCCTGACTCCGCCCCCTCGCTCTTGGTCCTGGCAGATTCCAGAGGAGGTGGGTCTCAGATGGGGCCCCGCCCCCAGGGCTGGAGGGCGCCGGGCAGGTCAGGCCGGGGGCCCGGAGGTGCGCAGGGATGGAGGGTGGCGGGCGGGGAGCCCGGCCGTCGTGGTCACGCCGCCCCCGACCGACCCCAGCTGCTGGGCCTCTGGGACACCCCGCGCAGCCGCGCCCTCCTGCCCCGGCTGCTGCGCGCCGACCGCTCCGTGTTCTGTGCCCGCCGGGACGTGAGCCGCCGCTGCCGCCTGCGCCCCGGCCACTACCTGGTGGTGCCCAGCGCCGCCCAGGCCGGCGACGAGGCCGACTTCACGCTGCGCATCTTCTCCGAGCGCCACCACACGGCCCTGTGAGCCCCGCCCCGGGATCCCCAGCCCCAGGTGGAGGAGCCCAGCGGCCCTGCCCCGCCCCGGCCTGCCCCCTCCCCAACCGCCCCTCCGAATTTTTGCAGGGAGGTTGATGACGTCATCAGCGCTGACCTGGAGGCCCTCATGGTGAGAGGCTGCTCTGGAGGGCACATGGGGTGGGGGTGTGTGTCTAAAGATGTATTTACTTATTAGAGTCTGGAATCGCCCACCTGCTGTTCAGTCCCCAGAGGGCAGCATGGTCAGGGCGGGGCCAGCCCAAGACCAGGAGCTTCCTCCAGGTCTCCCATGTGGGTGGCTGGGGCCCAAGCATTTGGGCCACCTTTTGCTTTCCCAGGCCTTAGCAGGGAGCTGGATTGGAAGCGGAGCAGCCGGGACATGAACCGGCACCCATATAGGATTCTGGCATTGCAGGCGGCGGCTTTACCCGTTACACCACAGTGCCAGCCCCAAGAAGCGGGTTCGTGGCCAGAACTAAACTCCTTGCACCCCACAGGTCCCCTATGTGCCCATGGCACCAGAGTTGGAGCTGCTGTTCCAGGAGCTGGCGGGGGAGGTAGGGCAGGGGCAGCGCTCACCGGGGGCCGCCCCTCCTGGAGTCATCCTCACCCCCCCCCCCCAACACTAGACCCTCTTTTGGGAAACCTCAGCTCTTCCCTGCCCCAGGGCCTTTGCTGAGTCTGTCCCCGCCCACTTCCTCCCCAACCCTCCTGTGCCCCTCTGTGGGCGGGGCCAGCCCAGCCTGAGCAGTCGGCCTCTGTGGCTGCTGTTCCAGCACTTCCCCGGGGCAGCGCCCGGCCTCACTGCCGCTGTTTCCGGAGTAGGATGAAGAGCTGAGCGCCCCCCAGCTGCAGACCTTACTCAGCATCGCCCTGGAGCCCGGTGAGGGGGAAGGGGCCCCGCCCTGGTGGGGGCTGGAGCGGGCCAAGCGCCCCTCCTGCTCCGTGGCCGCAGGCTCCCTGTGCACTGTCCTCTTCCTCCGTAGCCAGAGCTCACAGCGGGGTCCCCAGAGAGATCGGGGTCAGGACATGCGAGCAGCTGCTGCAGTGTTTTGGGGTACACGGGCAGGGCCTGGGAAGGGGCATGTGGGGGGTCTCCTCCCCTGCGAGGACACTGCCTTTAATCAGATGCCTCCTCCCCAGCACGGGCACAGCCTGGCTCTGCACCACTTCCAGCAACTCTGGGGCCACCTGCTGGTGTGGCAGGTGAGGTGTGGACAGAGCCGGGCAGGCACGGGGGCCCCAGGAACAAGGGGGGGACGGGACCACCCCCAGGTGACTTGGAGTGCTGTCGGGGGTCTGACTGAGCGACCTCAGGGGGGGCCTGTGCCTGCCTGCAGCTGGGCGGCTGCAGATCCCCGGCAGGAAGCGCTCAGAGCCCCTCCATACTCAGCCAGTGTTCATTGAGCCCTTGCCCGTATTACAGACTGGCAAACGGAGTGGCTATGCCGTGTATCTCAGGCCCACAGCCGGGATGGGAAGGCGGCTGTCCGGCCTCAGAGGCCCCCTTTCCAGGCAGTTGGGGGTTGGGGGAGCTGACTGCTGTCTCCTGGTCCAGGCCACGTTTGACAAGTTCGACGAGGACGCCTCCGGGACCATGAACTCCTATGAGCTGAGGCTGGCGCTGAACGCCGCAGGTGCGGATGGGGTCCTGGGGGGCTGTGGGGAGGGAGGGGGCCTGTCCCCCCACGTGCCCTCCGTCAGCTCGGACTCCCGGCTAGGACTGTGGTGGCCACAGACGAGGCCAAGCTGTGGGGGAGGAGAGGGGTATTCCAGGGAGTGGACGATTAGGAGCTGCTATGTGCCCCCGGGGTACCATGGTGGAATGTTCTGGATTCCTGTGAGCTGGGGCTGGAATCCTATACTGACTTGCCCTGGGCCTTGATCTGTCTCTGACAGGGCTGGAGGACCTAGCAAAAGCCACAAGAGGGCCCCAGAGCCCACCTGGCCAGGGTCGGGTTCTCTCGGTGCTGGGCCCAGCAGCCCAGTGCACATGGGCAAAGGCTGGAGGGAGACAGGCGGCAGGCCCTGGAGCCGGGCACTCGGTAGCTGCGTCAGAGGAGGGCGGGCCCGGCCTGGGCTGACCTGGGCTTCGAGGCAGCTCGTGCAGTGGCCTTGGGGCTACAGCTCTGGACACGGCGGGCAGAAGGTGGGAACCAGGGCGTCTGGAAAAGCTGAGGTCCCACAGACACGGCCTCTGCTGGGCAGACTGCCCGCGATCCAGACGGACGCCTGGGCCGGGAGCGTGGCCTGGCAGCCCTGCCCCACGCGGCTCCCGGGGCCTGGGTGGGGGTGCGACGCTGAGGTGCCTCCCCCTAGGCTTCCACCTGAACAACCAGCTGACCCAGGCCCTCACCAGCCGCTACCGGGACAGCCGGCTGCGTGTGGACTTCGAGCGCTTCGTGTCCTGCGTGGCCCAGCTCACCTGCGTCTTTCGTGAGTGCCACGGAGCCGGGGGGGGGGGCGCTGGGGGAGGTGGGCGCTCACCCGGTCCCTCTCTGCACAGGTCACTGCAGCCAGCACCTGGATGGGGGTGAGGGGGTCGTCTGCCTGACCCGCAGACAGGTGAGTGTGGGCTGGGTGGACAGGGTGGCTCAGGTGCGCCCCAGGAGGCCCCCATTGGAGCCCCGTCTTCTCTCCCCCAGTGGCTGGAGGTGGCCACCTTCTCCTAGGATCTCCGCACCTGCTGTGGAGCGAGACCACCCGCCCCCACCCCTGCACCTCGGATCTGCGCTCCCCTCACCGGGAAACGGGCCCGGGGCCCCCAGCTGCACCCTCTCACGGTCACTCACGGAGTGGGGCTCTCGGGCAAGGCGCGGGCACAGCCACAGCACAGAGGACACTGCAGGAATCCTTATTAAAAATAGGACACGTTTATTATCTTGTCCCCAGGAGGGTGGTTTATCCAGAAACCAAGAAGAAAAATAACCAATCAGAATAAACTCAAAAAAATAAAGTGGGGGGAACAAAACCATCAACTACCAGGCAGCCAGGCCGGCAGCCCACCTGTGCCTCGGGAGGGTCCCCAAGGACCCGGGCCCGGCGGCCGACAGAATCGGGGGGTGGGGGGAGCCATCAGCTATGTCTTCATTACGAGCGCGAGAGAGGCGGCAGAGATACGCTGCTAGGTGAATATATATTTATATAATAAATCCGTAAGTTAATAAAGTAAATAGTAATTCTCTGAAGGTTTTTTTAGAGGTTTTTTTTTTGGTCTTTTCTGTTTTTTTTTTTTTTTTTTTTTTTTTTTTTTTGTAAATTTTTAGATTTTGTAGGTCTGTTGGGTTTTTGTTGTGTTTTTTGGTCCTTAGAAAATCTGAGCCGTGAGTCCAGACAAAGCAAGGCCAGGGTTGGTGCAGAGCGAGCCCGGCGTCCCCACCGGCGGCTCTGGCAGGGGGGCTGGAGCCCCTCTTCTCCTGGCAACTGTGAGTCAGGGGAGGGGAGGAGAGAAGGGAGCTGGGGGGCCCGGGGCCCTGGTCCCATCGAGTAGTGTGGCGCCCTCTGCGGGCAGCTCCGGGACAAGGCACGTGGGGCTCTGGCCCCGGTGCGGAGGGGCGGGCGGGGGGCCCTGCTGCCCTCTCCACGTGGGTTAGAAAGCACACCAGCACATGACACGTACTTCCCAGAGCACAGGTGCTGGCCCCGAGAGTCGCCCTCGTCCCACCCTGGTGGGCAGGGAGGCCCCTTCCGGCCAACCCAGAGAGAGAGAGGAGAGCCTGCCCCAGCCCCTCCCTGCCCACCCCCACCCCCCAAAAGGACTGACAGAGAGTGCTTTGCATAGATACAGAGTCAGAGGAGCGGGAGGGGGCTCCCCAGCCCCTCCTGGAGGCGTGAGGAGGGGTTCATCCGGGTCTCTCTGCAGGGGACCTCACAGGTCGCTCTCGCCGTACAGGGCTGTGGAGAAGGACTTGTAGTCGAGGGCGCCGGGCACGGCGTCGGGGCCCTGGTAGGGCGCCATGCGGGCGATGCAGTACTCGGCCTGGTCGGGGGGCAGCTCCCTCCGCAGCTCCTCGGCGGTGATGTAGTTCTAGGCGGGCAGGATGGGAGTCTGAGCCAGCCCAGCCCCGCGCCCACCCGGCCCTTCCCGGCCAGGGCTGGCTGGCTCACCTTGTCCCCGGCCAGGACCTTGAAGGAGGCGATGACCTGGTCGGCCGTGTCCGTGTCCGTGGTCTCCCTGGACATGAAGTCGATGAAGGCTTGGAAGGTCACGAGGCCGCTGTGGTTGGGGTCAACCACGCTCATGATGCGGTTGAACTCGGCGTCGCCCTGTGCAGGGGGCGGGGGAGGGCAGGGGGCAGTGAGCGGGGCCGGCCAGGGCAGCCAGGCCCGGACCGGCGCACGCGCACCGCCCCCTCGCGGCAGCCGGCCTCCAAGCGCCGGGCCGAGCAGGGTCCCTCTGCATGGGAGTGGGGAGTCGGGGTCTACTGCCCCTCGGCCCCAGGCTCACGAGTCAGCCCTGGAGGGTGGGGAAGAGAGAAAGAGAGAAAGAGACAGAGACGGGAGAGCGCCCCTCTCTCTGGAGACCTCTAGGGAAGGGGGCTTGGGAGTCGTCGGAGGGACCCCAGGCCGGCAGGTGCAGCGGAGGAGGAGAGGAGGAGACAAGGCCAAGCTGCTCCGGCGGAGGAGTGTCCCCGAGGACGGGAGGCAGTGAGGGCGGGAGGAGGCGAGGAGGAGGCGGGGGTTGGAGCAGTGGCTGGGGGAGGCAGAGGCCGCATACCAGGCTGTATCCTGTGGAGATAAGCAGAGCCCTGAAGTCATCGGAGTCCATGCTGCCTGTCTGCTTCTGCTCCCAGGACGCAGGCATAGCAGAGGAGGCCAGGCCCAGAGCAGGCAAGAGAGGCCGCCCCATGTGCACAGCGGGGAGACAGGAGGCCCCGAGAGACCAGGTAAGGGGGGGAGGTGTCCAGAGAGACACGAGGGCAGGGAGGAGGCAAGAGAGCCGGGAGATGGCACACACGATGGTAGGGGTGGAACGGGGAGAGGGAGGGGCAGGACAGAGAGAAGGAGAGAGAGAGAAGAGCAGTTAATGCCACAGTCCGTGGGCCCGGGTGCGCGTACCTGCCGGTCGTTCTCCACGTCGTAGCCCAGGCTGATGAGGCAGGCCTTGAACTCCTCAGGCCCCAGCGCCCCACCATGGTCCTGCCGGGGTGCGGGTGGACGGACAGACGGATGCGGGAGAGGGGCCGGGGCCACGTGCGGACCCCAGGGCAGGGGACACGCGGGGAGGGAAACACAGAGTTAGAGACGACGCAGACAGGGTGACGGCCAGGGACTGGTGGGGCAGAGGCAGTGGTGTGAAACTGAGGACCAAATCCCAGCACTGCGGGCCGTGAGGGGAAGCGCTCCTGTCCCAGGCTCCAGGGTGGGGGCGGGGACGGGAGCACCTGGCTGCCGCTCCCACCCACAGCAGGTGGCCTGGGTGCTGGGGGAATGGGGCACTGGAGGCCCTGATGCGGCTGCCAGGCCAAGGCTGAACTGCAAAGGCACCATGTGGGGGTCAGCTTGGCGGACAGGTGCGGGGCTGTGAGGACATAGCCTCAGGGGCAGGGGGCAGGACACCCCCAGCTCCCCACATCTCCTCCTGTGCACCCCACCCCAGCGGCAGGCCCCTGCCTGCCTGTGTGCAGAGCTGACAGAGGTGCAGACAGAGGGACGAGAGGGGAGGGAGACGGCAAGGTGCGCGGAGCGGCTCACCTTGTCGAAGTGGTTGAAGGAGGCCCGGAACTCCTGCATCTGCTCCTGGCTGATGCCCTTGGCGTCGCGGGTGAGGATCTGGTTCTCCACCTCGTTGATGGTGCGGGCGATGGTGGTGAGCAGCTGCTCCCAGCCCACGCGGATGTGCTGGGGGAGGGGAGAGGGCATGACATCCGGGGCGCGGGCCGAGGGCGGCTGCAACTGGGGGCTCCTTCTCGGGCGCCTGGTGCACCTCATCTTCACCCAGGGACGAGGCGCCAGCTCCGACAGAGGAGCAAGGGCCCGAGACACGCGTGCCAGGAGCCACAGGGGCAAGTCCAGAGGCCCCGCGTGGGTGTTTAACACTGGCTCTCTGGAGGAGAACGGGGAACCCCACTCCAGGGTTGACGTGTGTGGGCGGCGCAGTGGACATGGGCTCCACCATGGAGCCCCCTGCCCCTGGGGCTATGTCCTCACAGCCCCAGGGAGGCCCCGGGTGGGTGTTTAACACTGGCTCTCTGGAGGAGAGCGGGGAACCCCACTCCAGGGTTGATGTGTGTGGGCGGCGCAATGGACATGTGCTCCCCGTGGGTGGTCCCAAGCTCTGCCCAAGGCAGTGGCCGCCCCTCCAGGTCCCCTCGTGAGCCTGGCGTCCTCATGGGGGGGGCAGTGCTAGGGTGACTGAGGCTGCCAGGCTAACCCCAGTCCGTCCCCTCTGGACGGAGCAGCAGGCCGCGCCGCCCCGTACCTCCATGGTGTAGTTGGTGTGCTTGTTGTCGAAGATGAGCGCCTCCTGGATGAGCTGGTGCTGCTGCTCCAGCAGGTCCAGGTTGGGCTTGTAGTCCACGATGCTGCGCTCGTACTGCTTCAGGTGGCTCAGCTGGTCCTCCAGGGTGCCGTGCATCTCGATGGAGATGCGCCCGATCTCCTGCAGCGAGGCCCGCACCGCCGGGCTGAGGCCGGGCCCGCGGCCAGCGCCGGCCCCCCAGCCCCCCGCCCTGGAAGGGGCTGCTGGAGGCTGCAAAAGCAGTTGTACCGGGGGCTCATGCCCCTCCCAGCGCCCTGACCGGGCTGTGCGGCCAGGACAGTGACAGCCCAGACTGCAGGTGTGGAAACTGAGGCACCAGGAGGCCAATTCACCGCAGTAAGAGGTGGAGTCTGACTCTGACCCAGGCCTGGCTGACTTCAGGACCTGTGGCTCCTGTCCATGGGCACCCCACTCCCTGGGCTCTCCCAGCCCCCGACACTGTGGAGCTGGTGTGGACCCACAAGGTGAGCGGCCTGGCCCAGCCCGCTGAGCGTCTGCTCGGTCTCTCACCGTCAGCCCGGTGCTGGCACACAGGGAGTGGCGGCTGGAGCTGCTCAACAGTGAGACAGGCCCTCCCAGGCCTGGGCACGGCGAGCGGGCTCAGGCGGCCACACGGCCGTGCCCAGAGAGCGAGGTGCAGACCGTGCTTGCCGAAGGCACTGTCGGCCCCACTTCAGAGATGACGACCCTCAGAGCCGGGCCTGACTCGCGCTGTTTATCTCTGGGGGCACCGCTGACCCCCTGGTCCACCCAGTCGCTGGCGCTCCCCGGGGCCGCCCCGCCCTGCCCCGCCCCGCGCTCACCTCCATCTTGGTCTGGATCCAGGGCCCCACGACGTTGGCCTGGCTGGCGAACTGGCGGCGCAGGTGCTCATTGGACTGCTGCTTGCTCTGCTCCTCCAGGAGCGCGTGGTCCCGCTTCGGCACCAGCTGCTGCACCTGGGCGGGCGGGCACGCGCGGAAGGGTCAGGCGGCCCCTCGCCTGGCCGGCCCGGCCCAGGGCCCCGGCGCGGGGGCAGCCCACCTTCTCCCACTTGGAGTTGATGATCTGCGGGGTGACGGTGGTGTAGGGGTTGCTGCCCGACAGCTTGATGTGGTTGCTCTCGGCGATCCTCTGGGCCTCCTTGTGGATGGCCAGGATAGCCTCTCGCTCCCTGTCGGCATCCGGCAGGGTGGACTTGAACTGGTCGTGGGCGGAGATGAGGCCCTGGGGGGAGAGCGGGAGTGAGGGGCAGCCCAGCCCCCGAGGCGCCCCCGGGGGGCGGGGCGGGGCGAGGCGGGGCGGACCTCGATCTCCTCGATGGTGTGGACAATGAACATGTCCTGAAGGTCCTCCATGGCGCTCTCCATCCAGTTGTTGAAGGGAGCGGCCCGCTTGGCGTACTCCAGGTGCAGCTGGTCGATGGTCTCCAGCTGCTTCTCCGTTTTCTGGTTGTGGAGGGGCGACAGGGACGGCAGGTCAGCCAAGAGCCTGTCCCCCTGCGGGGGTGTCGGGGCCCCATGCCGCCCTCCTCACCTCCAGGGCCTCCCTGCGGCTGTGGGTCAGGGAGCCCAGGGCGTCCCACTGGTCGCAGATCTTCTGGCACCGGGTGTTGACGTTGTGGGAGTCGTAGTAATCCAGCTCGCTGTGGTGGGCACACGGCACTGAGACCCGGCGGGGCCAGCGGGCGAGAGCTGGGCCCCAGTCCCAGGGCTCCCAGGTGGCACAGGGTGGGAGGAAGGGGGGTGGGGAACACAGGGGCAGGGGCCTCCTTCTTCACACTCATTCATTCATTCATTCACCGTGCTGCCTATGGGCTGGCTGGGGAAGGGAGGAGAGGGGTCGGATCCCCAGACTGAAGTCTTCAACCAGGCTGGGCCCCGCTGCTCCCTTAAAGAACCCAGCAGCAGAGTGCAGTGGCTTGGGGTCTGTGGGTTTTTCACTCATGTGAACCTGACAGTCCCAACTCTGGAAGCTCAGTTTTCTCATCTGGGAAATGGGGATGGGCTATCGTGGGGATTCAGTTAAGCGGTACGTGTGTTAACAGTTTAACTTCAGTAGCTGTTAAGAAGAATATATGACCTGCAGCCTCACTCTAATTAATGAAGAAAAGAGTGAGTTGCTTTAAAATGGTTAACAGTCGTCCCGTCACCTCCCCTCAGCCACGGGTTCGGTTTTCCAGGATATGTGATCCATGCTCAACTGTGGTCTGAAAATATTTGACTCTCGAGAGACCACATTCACGTAACTTACTACAGCGCGTCACTTTACGAGTTCTACTTTATTATTAGCTCTGCTGTTCACCTCCACCTGCCCTGTCTATAAGTTTGACTGTATCACAGGCACGCATGTACGGGAGACTCTGTCCACAGGGTTCGGAACCACACGTGGTAAGTGGGCCTCCACCACACGGGGACCACTGTTTGAGTGACCGAGGCTCAGGGAGCACTGGCTGACACCGCCAGCACTCTCTGCCGCTCCCAGCCTCGGCCTGGGCTCCCAGGCTTGGATCCTCAGCAGGGACCCTGGGGCCTGGGAAGGAGCAGGCGAGCCAGCCATGGGTGGAAGGAGGACCCAGGGCCACAGTGACCTTGGGCAAGCCCCTGCTCTCTGTGCCGGGGTCTCCCTGGTGTAGCGGGGCCGCTGGGGGAATCCCATGAGCTGGCGCACAGACAGCCCTGGGAGCTACTGCCACTCCCACTGGTCAGTGCCACCAGGGCACCCACTGGGCTCACCCCAGGGGAGGGGACAGCACCCACACAGCCCTCTCCCTCTCTTCCCTCCAGGGCGCCGCTTCGGATAGCGCCTGCTCCTGGGGGTCATGGGTTCCGCGTGGCTGCTAACCAGCCCTGAGAAGTGGGCAGGCCTGGGACTCGCTCCAAGTCTGTTTCCTACCAACGCCGGGCCCCGCAGTGTCCCACCCCGTGCAGTCTGAGGGCACCTGTGTTAGGGGCCTTCTGCCCCTTGGCCTGGATGTGACAGCTTCAGGTCTCTGGGGGTTGCCTCAACCGTGCCAGATGGGGACACAGGTTCCAGCACCGTGAAGGCCTCCGGGTGAGCATGGGGAGGCTCCCAAAGCACCCGGGCTCCACCGGGCCCCACGGTGCGGGAACAGAGCCCGGGGGTGGCTGTGGGGGGAGGGAGAGTCTGCAGAAAGGGCGATCCAGCCTATTTCTGAGCAGACAGCTATTTTGGGAGCTCCGCCGCCCCTCTAGGGCTGTGGATTTTCCATGAAGTAATGGCCTGGGCCTCTCGCTCCCGGGCCCTCCCTGCCACTGGCCGCTGCACTGGCGGAACAAGGCCCCATTCACGGCCCCAGAGGCCCAGTGTACTAATTGTGTGCACAAGTTTATCTGACTGGGGTGGGGAAGGGAGGGAAGAGGAGCCGGCTGCCTGGGAGCTCTCACAGTAAACGTATTCTCAGCGAGGAAGAGGGAGGGGCGGGCTGAACAAAGGGCTCAGTGTGCAGCCAATCCCGCAGGGAGGGGCGGCTGGGAGCTGAGGCGGCTCGGAGGCCGGCTCCCCAGGGCCAGGGGCCTGCTTGGCCTGGAGCCCCCGTGACCCCTTAAAGCCCAAGGACCTGGGACAAGCAGCCCAAGACAGTCCCTGCCAGGGAATCCAGACCCCCGCTCGCTTCTCGTCCTGGCTTGAGAGGGCAGGCGAAAGGCCTTGTTCCACGGGGCAGCCCTGGGACGCGGGAGGGGAGGACGCAGGCCGCACGTACTTGAGCTCCTGGGCAATGGCCGCAATCTGCTCCACGCGGTCCTGGTGTGCGGCCAGGTCGCTCTCGAAGGCCTCGTGCTTGCGGATGAGAGCCCGGATGTCCGCCAGGGTGGCCGTCTCGTAGTCCCGCTGCCTCAGCATGGCCTCCTTCCCTGGGGGTGCAGCAGGAGTCTGAGGGCCGGGAATCCAAGCGAGGGATACGAACCCCACCTCCTTCCTCGCCAAGGATGGTGCCATGAAGGCTGCAACTTCTAGAATCTTCTTCCTTGCCTTCCAGAAATCTAAGCTCAGCTATGGACCTGGAAGACACTCTAGGGTTGGTGGGGTGAGACAGCTATCCCAACTCACCCCGTGTGCTAACCCTGGCATCCTGTATCGAGAGGAGACACCAAGAACAGGGCAGCAGCCCCCGGCTGGCAAGTTGGACACCCAGTTCTGGAGGGCGGTGACCTGGATGGACAGCTGGGTCTGCAGCCCTGGGCCCGAACTCCCGCTCTTGGGGACCAGTCCCCCAGGCGGTGGTCCTCACACTTTTGCACCCCCACAGTGTCTTGGGCTGTCTCTGGGAGCAGGGCAAAGCTGGTCGCCAGGCTCTGCCATCAGCCCTGGAACTGGCTAACCCACAGGCGGGGGAGGGGCCCCAGAGCCCCCAGGGGAAAGCAGCTCCCGAAGGGGCCCCGCTGCAGGAAAGCCTGGGGCTGCCTCGAGTGGCAGCTTGGGACCCCTGAGCTCTGCCCGCTCGGCCTGGTGAGCAGGCGCTCCCGGGCCGCTGCCTTCACTGTGGAGTGGGTGTTCTGTGGTCTCAGTGCGGCGGTATTTGAGGACAGGCGATGGGGGGAGGGCACAGAGCCAGGGCAGTCCTCACCCCAGCCCCTCCCAGTCTCATCTTCCAGTGACTACAGCCCCCCTCCCCCACAAGGCCTGGCGCTGGCAGGCAAGGGTGGGCAGCCTGGGAGACTCACTCCACTGGCCCTGCCGCCCCAGCCCCGAGGCAGGAAGCTTAACCACAAAGCAAGCTTGCAATTCCCTTCTCCAAATCGCTTTCTCCCAAGGGTGGGGACCAGAAATAGTAGGTTAGTCCTGTCTCTGCCTCAGCAGACTTTCAGCAGGGAGCTGCACCGAGAGGAACGGGGGGTGGGCGGGCTGCAAGCCGGGATTCAGGCGCAGGGGCAGCCGGGAAAGGCACGAGGGACTCGGTTATACCCCTAGACAATCCAAGCCCTCCAAGAAGCACCCACAAGCCCCTGCAGGCTGCAAGGGGAGCACAGAGTCACGGTGGCCCCTACCTGCTCCCGGGGCTGCCCTGTGTGGCCCCCAGGAGTGCAGGGTCCGGGCTGCCAGCCTGTCCTCCCATCTTGTGTGACTGTGGCTCAGAGGACAGAGGCTATGCGTACTGGGAACGAGGGTGGGCAGGCCTGCCTAGGGACTCGGGCTGATGTGAGGGGCAGGGCCAGATGCCAAAGCACCTGTCAGGGAGGTGGACACCAGGTGGGCAGGGGCGTGTGAGGCCCCAGTCAGGCCCCGGCTGGAGCGTGAGCTGACTTCTAAATGCTTTCAGGGGAAGACTGGCCCTGGTCATTCCCAGCGAGGGAGGGCTCGGCTTGGCCAGGACACCCACACCTCATGAAGCCCTAAGTGAGCCACTGAAGAGCCTGCATAGGCCAGAGGCCCTACAGGGAAGTCCAGAGGGATGACGGCCAGACGCAGCCCACAGATGACAGCGAGAGTCACAGGTGTGGCCACACCAATTACGTGCCCAGGGGCCCTCCACTGGCCTAAGAGCTGTCGGGTAGGGGCCTTGCCTCATGGGAAGCTGCACAGGCCCAAGAGATGTTTATTGACTGAATGGGTGAATAAATGAACAAATGAATTAAACGCCAGCTCTCCTCCCCCCTACAGGATGGCATTGGGCCAACACCCCTCGCATGGGTGCCACCCCTGGGGGGCCTGAGCAGGCGCCTGCACCCGTTCTCGTCCTCTGCGTCCTTCCCTGGCACACAGGCCTCGGGGTATCACTTAGGTCTGGCAGCTGCCGTGGGAGGTACAGGGCAAGGCGGGCTGGGATCCCCGGCTCAGCAGTCCCAGGCCGGCACACTCACGCGGTTGGGGGCCGGAGCGGGCCCCAGGGGCTCAGAGCGCTGTGACGGGAGAGGAGGTGGCAGGAGTGCTGGCCAGAGGCTGTCCCAGGGACGCTCTCCTACTTTCCCAGATGCTGGCGGTTTTTCGGAGGCTTTTGGACCCTGGGTTTCTAGACTCGGTCATGGTGTGGCTCCCAGTGAAGGGCCAGGGGAGTGATGGAATTCTACATCCTGGGCCCTGCAGGGGACTAGGCCCCTGGGAAGGAGGCTCGGGGTGGCCAGGGTGGGCCACGTGAAGTCAGGGAGCTTGGCCTCAGGTCGGGCAGCAGCGGCAGGAGGCGGCTCCCTGGCCTTATTGCTCAGGAGTGTGCTGGTGACCACAGATCCACCAGCACAGACTCTGCGGGGTGCAGCAGAGGGGAGGCCGACTGGACACAGGGGGACAGCGAGGGGACGGCCTGTCCACACACCCACCCTGCACTGGGATGGAACCATCCTCAGGAAAGCCAAGGCCCAGGGGACAGGCACAGGGTCACCCCCTAAGACTGAATGGGGCCCAACTGTGTTCCTGGAGGATGCAGCAAGGGGCCCACCTGGGAGTAACATCCCCAGGCCAGAGCAGACCTGGCCCCCGACTGCTCCTCGCTGCCTGCGGCACGCCCCGAGCAGCGGACAGCTGGGACACGGGAGGGGCTCTGTGCGTGCTCACGCGTGCCTGGGCCAGGGACCGCGCCCTACCGTCGGTCCAGGCCTCGTGGATGGAGGCCTTCTGCCGGAACTTCTCGGCCAGGTGGTCGAGCCGCTCCAGCCTGCGGATCTCGTTCAGCAGCCACTCCTCGTAGCCCTTCTCGGCCTGCTCCAGGTGCTGCCAGCCGTTGTTGATGTCCTGTGGGGACAGGGGGGAAGGGGGACACCAGCGGGTGGATGTGTACGCAGTCCGGGAAACGGGCTGGGGTCCGCTCTGTGTCCTGCTCTGTAGGCGCCCAGACAGGACCCAGCGCGCGGCAGATGCAATCGGTTCGGTGTTAATGAATGAATACCACCGACTGCACAATGGAAGCCCAAAGGTAAGCGTCCAGGTGCTGTCCTGCTCTAAGCACTTGGTGATCTGCAGTCAGGCGGTTCAAATTCAAACCGTGGTACGGCGGGGCTTAAACTCCTGGGTGTAAGGCAGGGGCGTGACGGGCGGGGGAAGAGTCACATAGCGTACACCCTTCACCCACCCCTGCAGCCCACCCGCCGTGCCGGCCGAACTCTGCTCTGCGAGAGCTGCGAGTGTCCTCTGCTCCTCCCAGCGACTCCCCGAGGGCCCCGGCCCGGCCACTCACCGACACCATCCTGCCCTCGGAGGGCATGAAGGCGGGCCGGTTGCTGAGGCGCAGCTTGGTCTGCAGCGTGTTGAAGTTGATCTCCAGCTGGCACTTCTCCTGCACCTTGGGCGGCTTGTGCACGCGCCGGTAGTCCCGGAAGTCCTCCAGCTTCTGCTGCATCTCCTGGATCGTCTTCTGGGGCACGCGATCCTCCAGCCAGGGGATGGTGCGCCGGATCCACTCCAGGAGCTGCGGGCGCAAGGAAGCAGCGGGGTGGCCTCGGAGCCCACGAGATTGCTCCTCGGGGCTGCTCCCGCTTGCCAGCCCCACGTCCCCGTGCGTCCTGTCATCCGGAATTCTGGGAATACGTGCCCCCCGGGAGCCCTGTGCTGCCCTCGGCTCTCAGCCTTCCTCCTCCGCAGACCTAAGCGGTGGCTGCCCTGGAAGGTCCTCCACCACCTCCACACTGAGAGCCTGGCTCTGCCCAGTTCCCGTACTGCAGGGGCCGCCCGGCACACCTGGCCCACTGTCGGGTGGCCAGCACGGGCACAGGGCCTGGGATATACAAAAGGTGGCAAGTGAAACTGAACAAGGAGTGACTCAGATTGGTGGGGAGAGGAGGGTACAAGCACACTGGACACTCCAGCGCCCACCCTGGCAGAGTGAGAGGCGAGGACGAGAGGACCTATGTGTGTGCACATCTTGATTGGTGTCAGAGACAATGGTGGAAACAGACCCGGGCTGTCTTTCTAAAATGTCTTTACTTGGGCAAAATAAGAAGTTGGCCACCCTAGGTTGGTTCCCCAAAGGCTTTTCAAATTTTCCTGGACTGGGAAATCTCAGAGTCTGGGAACCAGTGGTTCCGGAACAGCCATCACACTGCTGCTCTTCGAGAGCCTGAACTGTTTGGACATTTTAAAAATGAGGAGACTCCAGGGGAGGTGCTAACCAGCACACCGCCCAGCTCCTGGGCATGCCTGGCCCTTTCTGGAAGGGGTGCTCTGAGGTTCCCGCCGTGGGCTGTTCCTGCCTGCGAAGCAAGCACCGGCCCAGGGCCCGCCGGCACCGACTTCAGCACCGCCCCTGGCCTCTGCACCTTTCGGATGCGGTGGCTCCAGGGCAGGGCATGGGAATGGGGTGTTGCAGCAGCTCCCAGGCGGCTCTAGAGCAGTGAGGTGTCAGGACTTCCTTGGGCCTCGTGGTAGGAATGCTGGGCTTGTATGGTGCCCACCAGTCTGACCTCGGCCTCGTGAGGCCAACCTGGAAGGTCACACTGGCTTGGTCCAACTCCATGGTGCACGATGCCACGGCCCCTTCTAGGTGGTCCCACTGCCCCAGCTTCCTGGCCAGGGCTAACCAGCAGGAGAGGCACGGGGCACGAGTGGGCACTCACATCGCTGGCCAGCCGCTCGTAATCCTCCATCAGGTGCTCGTTCTCCTGGTTGACAGCCAGCACCTTGCAGATCCGGTTGGCGGCAGTCTCAGCCTGGGGTGGGGGAAGCACACACGGTTAGGGCCGGTGGGGGCTGGTGACCCCCCCCTCCTGACAGGCCCGTCCCTGGAAAGCGGCCCCTCTGTGGCCCACACAGTCCCTGAGGAGGGGCAGGAGAGGAAAAGCAGCTGTAGCAAGGTGGGCCCTGGGTGCTGCCTGTGAAATGCCCCAGCCCGGAGAGCAGGGCCCCTGGGCACGCTGCGAGGGCCTGGGGGCCTCCCGCTGGGAGAGCACACCCTCCGGAGCCCACAGAGGGGAGGACCGGGTGCGGCTGGGCGGGATCATCTGGAAGGAAGCCCTCTGTCAGGGAAGGCAGCTGCCGTGAGGCCAAGAGGAAGCCGGGGGTCGGTGCACAGGCAGTGCACGCCTGGCCCCCTTCCTCCTCTCCCCTCACAGGCGGGCAGAAGGGAGCCGGGGAGCCAGCTTCTGACCTAGAACTGTAGGAGCCTGTCCTGCTGCATCCTGCTGGGGCACAGGGTGAGGCGGGGAGGGGGCACACGGGGCGAGGAGACAGCAGGTACCTTTCAGGAGCACAGAAAGGGTCCAAGAGGAGGAGTTGAAACAGCAACAGAACAGGAACAGAAATAGTGAGGAGGGTCTACAGAGTGACGGGGAAGGAAAACAGAGAGCTCGGGAGGCGGCTCCGAGCCAGACTGCAGCGGGGACAGCTGGGGAGGGGCACGGGCAGCTGTGGTCGCCCACACACACCCTGCAGGCCCCGGGCAACACTGCACAGGCAGGAGGGTCGCAAGGCCTCGGCCAAAGAGCACCAGCCCCAAATGTGCGAGGAGGGGCGGGCCTGGGGGCCGAACCCTGACCGCCAGCTTAGCCGAGACAACAGATGCCCCAGGCTCGAACCCGCTCGGCGGCTACAGGGGCCGCTGTTCTGGGCCTGGTGTGTTTTAGGTGCTGTCAGTGAGTGGGTGGTTAAAGCAGTGACGATGAGTGAACTACCAGCAGCCAGCAGGGGTACTCGGCGCTGGGCGGGGCTCACCCGGGCGCAGGAAACACCACTGTGCGGGCCCAAGAGCCTGCTGGGGTCTCGGGGAGACGGCCGGGAGTCAGGGGACACAGAGGGCCCAGCGCTCTCGCGGGCAGGCAGGCAGGCTCCTGACTGCCTGGCCGTTACTGCCTCCCTCGAAGGAGAGACCAGGGACAGAGGGGAGAGGGGTGGGGTCTGCGGAGCCTCCAGCTGCTCCCACCTGGGCTTTCCTGCTGGCCCCTCTCCCCAGGCCCCTCAGGGCCTCCTCGGCCTTGAGCAGGCCCAAGCACAGGAGCACCGCAGGTGGAAGAGGACGGAGGGTCAAGCAGGGGCAGGAGGCCGGCGTGGGGCCCCCAGGGGAGTCCACGGCACGTGTGCTGTGAGTGCACTGACCACCTGGCCAGGGCGCGGGGCAGGGCAACCGCACTGGCCCCAAGAGCTCCCCAGCCACCGACGGGGCACTCACTGTGCCAGGCCTCGTTCCAAGCCCTCTGCCCACGGGAGCTCTTCTCTTCCCAGAACCGTCCCAAGGGGCGGCAGGGTGGGCACAGGCCCTCAGGACACGCCCCCGCTGGACCTGGCTCGCTCTAGGGCAGCTGGCAGAAGGCAGCATGCACGGTCCATCCTCGCTCTGCACTCCAACTTCCCCTCTCCAACAGGGCCACCACGCCTGGCCCGCCCTGGGGTGCGCAGGGGCTCTGAGCGCCTGTGCGTGGGAAGTCCTCAGACAGTGCCTACCGTGCAGGGGGCGCTCAGCGGGTGAGAAGGATTCCTTGTTCTCTTTGCCCGCTGGCCAACCAATACCAAGATCAAGTTGACAGGAACATGCCTCGGGAGGCAACGGACGTGCCGCGGCCTCCGTGTGGCAGCCCAGGGCCTCTCCCAGGAGCTGCAGGGGCAGCGTGAGGGGGGCCAGGCTCAGGAGAGCCACGGGAAATGAGTGCCCATGACTGCTCGGCCTGCATCAGCTCAGCTTCTGGAGGAGATAGGGCTGGCAGAGCCGGGTCAGCAGGTGCAACCCCAGAGGAGGCCAACCCGCTCGGGCAGAGCCCTTCCTGGGAGTCTGGGACGACACAGAGCTGTCAGGAAGAGTGGGAGGGCCTGTGCTCCCTGGACAGAGGGCACGGCAGGCAGGCGGCTCTCCTGCGGGCCATAAAAGAGCGCGGTGGGACAGCCAAGGGGTCCGGTCCCTGCTCTGCCGCCCACTGAAATCCTGAGCTTCCACTTCTTCTTCTGTCCCCCTCACACGGTGGGCTGCACTCAAAGGGAGCATCCTGCACTGGCCAAGCCAAACCACGGGAGGCGCCGGGCCCCTCCGGCCACGGGGAACCTGTGCGAGGAGGTCTTTCCAAGCCAGCACTCAGCACACATGGCCCCCAGCCTGGCCAGGGCTCCCACCACAGATGGAGATGGTGAGGACAGGAGGTGGCAGTGAGGGCAGGACTGCAGCGAGGAGCGCCCCCGCCAGCTCACCTTCTGAGCCCCCGAGAAAGCGTGGTAGAAGCAGGACACGTAAGTCATGATGGCCTTCTCATCTGGCCTCAGAGTGCCCACAATATCTGCGCAGAGAGAGAGAGGGAGAGAGAGAGAGGCAGGATAGAGTGAAAGGCGCAGGCAGTGGCCGGGTGGCCAAGGCTCATGCAGGAGGAACGGTGCTTGCTCTCGACTGGAAGCCAGGCCCCAGCCCAGGCCCGTGTGGGTGGGGAGCCCCTCCTACCAGGCCTACGGGCGAGACAGACTCACCGCGGCCCTTACCAAGGAAGCCACGCTGCGCCTGGAGGATGCAAACGCTGACTGAGCTGAGAACCTAAGCAGGCCCTCGTCAACGCGTCATCACGTCTGAGCTTTGTTCCGAGGCCTTCAGAACACAGACGGTTCACCCCAGACAGGAGTCCTGCAGGCACGGCCTGCTCCGGCCGCTGGTTCCTCACCTCTTCTGCTCCCCCTCAGCCCTCTCCAGGCCTCCCTCCAGGCAGCCAAGCCTGTGCCTGCCTCGGGGCCTTTGCACCTGCTTCACCCTCTGCCGCAGGTTTCACCTGGCAGCGCCTGCTCACCACGCCAGGTGCTCGCTCCCATCACCCCTGCCGCGGCCGCCCCCTGCTGCCGCTGTCTCACCACCCGATAGCACTGTCCGGACTCGCCTGTCCTGTTTCTCCCCCTTGGACGTCACCCCCCCTGAGAGCAGAGGCCTGGCCTGACTCAGTCACTACTGCATCCCAGTGCCTGGCACAGAGCCTGGCACGGACCAGGTACTCAGCAAACACCGTGGCACACCAGAAAAGCTGCGAGGACAGGGAGTGCTGGGCGGGGGGTGGCTTCCAGTCAGAGAGAGGCCACTGCTGGCTGCAAGAGAAATGAGGTGAGCATGGGCGGCGAGAGACGGCAGCGGCTTGGGCAGTGGCGGCGAGGAGGGCCTGCCTGGCCCTGCCCGGTACCTTCTGCGCTCCCGAAAAGGCATGGTAGAAGCTGGACACATAGGTCATTATGGCCTTCTCGTCGGGCCGGGCCGTGTTCACGATGTCTGCAAGTGAACGACAAGGGTTAAACTGCCCGAGCAGGGGCGAGGGGCTGCCGCGTGGTGGGATCCACAGGCTGACCGAGCCCCGGCCATGCCCACGGCAGGACCCTCGGGGCCGACTCAGGGACACCAGGGGACACGGTGGGCTCGGCCGTGCCCTCAGCCCCTCCTTCCCCCATGGTCTCTGGAAAGGACAAGGCTGTGGGAACCAGACTGAAAGGAGGCCACTTCCTCTCTCTGAGAGTGGCCTCAAGGGGCTACAGGACAGTCAAGTCCAAGGGCCGAAAGAGGCCAGAGCCATGGTCCTGGCTGGGGGTGGTGGATGGCTGGGAAACGGAGCAAAGCCGGAAAAGGAAAAAACAAAATCTTCCCGTTTGGTGGCTCCAGGCTCACGCCTGCTGCAAGCAGGGAGGGGGGACGCCCGCGCGGTGTGCAGGAAGCCGGAGCCAGCCCTCCACGGCCACCTGGCCCCTCCCCTGAGGCCTGGCCTGACATGCGGCCCCCGGAGAGACGATCCCTCACGCCCTCCCCTCCCCTCCCCTCCGTCCCTGAAGACACGTGGCTGGCTCAGGCTGCCCAGCTCTGGCTCCCAGGGCGACACAACTGTCCGTCCCAGTTCACCCAGACTTGCTCAGCCCTCCCAACTCCCTGAGGATGCCCCAAAGCCCTCACGAGCCAACAGTCCCCCTCCCAGAGCCAGATCCGGGCGGGCCAGGCCCCCAGGACACGTGACTGTACGAACGGCCGCACTTACCTTCCGCATCCAGCATCTTGGGGATGTCGAGGTATTTCTCGGCCACTTCAAAGGCATTATTCAGGTTGGTGACGGGGTCATCCTTGGGGAGGGCAGGTGGGAGACAGAGGAAGTCTGTCAGGGTCAGGTCACAGGAGCAGAAAGGCCCGGGGGCACCTGGGAGGGTTTCTCAGCCCACTCTCAGCAGGAGGACAGAGTGTGCACCCTGGAGAAACTCAGTTCCTACCCAAAGGAACACCCCCAAAACCTCTGTGGGGCAAACACAGGCTGTCCCTGTTGTAGATACACAGGTGCACTCTTCTCCAATCCCCGGTCACCCACAGACCTCAGGCCAGGCCCCTGCCCTGAAACCTGGCAGGTGTGGTCCAGACCCAAGAAGGGCCCCTCAAGTGTCCTTTCACGCTGTCCCAGTGCCCTCAGGGACTCCCTGCTGCTCCAGGACTGAAGGCCCTGCACCATGACCCTCCTCACTCCCCTGTACTGACTGCCAGCCAGAGCCCAATTCACATTCTCTGGTGGGAACAGGCTGGTGCCTCCCTCCTGAATGCCATCCGCCCCACCCACCCCACCCCACCCCACCGCCCCCAGCTCAGCGGCACCACCCTTCCTCTCAGTGCCTACTGACCTATGCCCCACCCCAACGCCCAGCAGCCCAAGTTCATGTGCGTGGCCTTGTGTGGCTGGTCTGCGTTGTACACCACTGTCCTTCCTACCCCCTGAGGCTGGGAGCCCCTGGAGGCCAGGGCCTGGGTCGTACACGCTTTGTACACAGGCAGATTAGAAGGCGACCCTGGGGGCTGGCGTTGTGGTGCAGCAGGTTCAACAGCCACCTGTGATGCCGGCTCCCTGAATCAGAATGCCGGTTCAGGTTCCACCTGTTCTGTTCCCCACTCCAGCTCTCTAATGAACCCGGGAAGGAAGTAGAGGATGGCCCAGGTGCTTGGGCCCCTGCCATCCATGGGGGAGACCGGGATAGCTGCTGCAGGCATCGGAGCGAACCAGCAGATGGAAGCTGCTCTCTGCCTTTCAAATCAATCAATCAATCTTGGTAAAAGAAGAAGAGGCCACTGCAGGGGAAGTGCTGGCCATCCTCTGTAGGAATGGTCTACAATTCCTTACCCTCCAGAATGCTCAAGGTCACGGAAGGGGCGCTGGAAGGCACAGCTGGCCAGCCCTCAAATAACCCTGGCTGCTTGCAATGCCAGAGAGGGGGATAGGACGGCCCCAGGGGGAATAAGGCCAAGAGTCTGCTGCCACGCCGGGGGCCTGGGCAAAGCTGGCAGGGGGCTCTCCCAGCCTGAGCATCTGGCCAGAGAATCCAACTCTGGAGGCTGGTGAGTCTCGGCTTTGGGGATGACGACCCAGAGACAGCCCATCAGACCTGGGGGCCTGAGGGCTGCCAGGGAAAGTGCGAGATGCATACCTTTCTCAGCTTGTCATACTCGATCAGCTCTGGCCTGTGCCGGTGGATCAGGGCATTGAAGGCGAGACCATCCTTCCAGCTGGGGGTGCAACACAGAGGTCGTGAGGAGGGCACTCGCTGTTGGGGGAGTGCTAACCGGCCCCGGGCACCCGCAGCAACTCCCGCTTACTAAGGGTTGGTGTGTGCCGGGAGCTACAGGGACACAGCACGGCACAGTGGCTACGAGAGTGACCTCCGGAGCCAGACTGGGGTCAGAGCCTGCTCTGCCACCTTCTGACAGAGTGATCATAAGCAAGCCACAAAATCTGCTATCTCAGTTTCTACGCCTATCAAATGGGGACAGCAGGGGCAGGCTCTGGGTATAGTGTTTAAGTCACTGCTCAGGACACATGCATTCCACACTGGACTACCTGGGTTCAAGTCCTGGCTCCGCTCCCAGTCTCAGCTTCCTGCTAAGGGGCACCTTGGGAGGCAGCAGGTGATGGCTCAAGTAGCTGGGTCCCTGCCCCCGTCGCGGGAGACCTGGGCTGAGTTCTCAGCTCCCGGCTTCAGGGTGGCCCAGTCTTGGTTGTATGGGCGTTTGGGGAGTGAGCCAGCGATGGGATCTCTCTCTCTCTCTCTCTGCTGGAGGCATGGGGGTGGGTTGGGGAGGGGGACAGTAACAACACCACCTCATAGGGTTGCTGTGGGAATTGAATGAGGAAACACTTGACAGTGCCTGACAGGTGACCAGTCCTTTACATCTGTCACTGGCCCACTGCAGGGGGCCAGTGCCTGGGCCGTGGGAACACCACCCCTCACTAGTCTGACCCAGGCAGGGCAGGCCACAGGCTGGCTCAATGCCCGAACATTGCTTGGCCTGAGGGTCTCTGAGGAAAAACTCCCCCAAGATCACGTGTGAAACTGGCTCCATTCTCTACTCTGAGACGCCCCAAAGACTGGCTGCTTCTGGGGCCAAGCTCAGTGCCACCTCCCGAGAGAGGCCTCAGGTAAATTGCTTTCTGACCCTTGTCCTATCTGCTTGCCTGAGCGGCACTTCCCACGCCTGGGCTGGGTTAGCTGCACCCCGCCAAGTGCTGGGCCCCCCCACTGCAGGGGCGTCCCTAGGACAGGCCCTCCCCAGAGAGTCACTGGCTGACTAAACAAACGGGTGATGAGTGTAGAGAGAACCAGCCTGCCGCTGGCTGGAAAAGGGAGGGGACACACGGGGAAGAGCCGTCGAGGGGAGACCATGAGCTGCTAACCACTCAGCAGCACTGGGCCCCGGAGGCCCTGTCCCTGACACCACAGGGCCACCCCCGGCCGCCCAGCGCCACCTCCTGCTGCACTCGGGACCTCGTGGGTGCGGACGCTGCTCGCCTCAGTGGCGGCGGGGGCGCAGGTCAGGGTCCTCTTAGGGAGGGCAGGTCCACGGCAGGGCTAAGTGTCGCTGGTGCTGGCAGCCACAGAGCGCACCCCCCCAGCGCGGCCGTCAGCAGTGACTCTAAGCTCCGGCCCCTGGTGAGATGTCAGAAGGAGGGGATCTGTGGTTCTCCTGGAAGTCGCCTCACATTAGGAGGGAGGAGATGCTACGAGGCCTGGCGGAGCCTTGGACAGCCCAGGACAGCGAGGCAGAGAGCACAGGGGCAGAGACTCCCCGAGGGCTGGCGTCACAGACCGACACCAGCACAGACATAAAGCAGCATCGCGGGCCACGCTGGGGGTGAGGTGGGCCAGAGGCGTGCAGCCACGGCTTACCTGATGTGGAAGTTCTGCACGTTGACGTTCTTGTACGGCGCCGTCTTTCTCTGGCACCACAGAAGGAGCCCCTCCTTGGCAGAGGTCTCTGGAGAACACAGGCGGACGGTGAGCACCAGCTCAAACACGCATGATCAGGCTGGGCTCAACCCAAACCCAGACGTGGCGGCGGCGGCAGTGACAGCACCGCTCCCGACCGGACACGCACGCCCTCTGCCAGCCCCCTGCCCGGGGCACCCCGGCAAGTGGCTGTGTTGGCTCCTGAACCCGTGCCACATCTCTGGCCACAAAGCCAGTGACTTTACCCACCAGAACACGCTGTCAAACAAGCCACTGACACTGGCCTTGGTCCCTTGTGAGCAACGTAAGTAACCCGTGGGCAGGAGCACTGGGCCTGGCCTTCTCAGGGTCTCCCAGCACTGGCCATGGCTTCGGGGAGTAGAACAGAGAGGCCAGGAGGCCCTGTGTTCCCCATGGCTGTCCCCTTAGGCTGAGAGTTCTACAAGGACAGGAAACATATCTGTTCTGGTCATGACAATGACCTGGCACCCAGGAGACCACTCCACGTACTCAAAGTCCACAGAGGCGGCCAGCGCCGCGGCTCACTTGGCTAATCTTCCACCTGTGGCACCAGCACCCCAGGTTCTAGTCCTGGTTGGGGCGCCGGATTCTGTCCCGGTTGCCCCTCTTCCAGTCCAGTTCTCTGCTGTGGCCCGGGAGGGCAGTGGAGGATGGCCCAAGTGCTTGGGCCCTGCACCCGCATGGGAGACCAGGAGGAAGCGGCCATTTAGGGGGTGAACCAATGGAAAGGAAGACCTTTCTCTCTGTCTTTCTCTCTCTCTCTGTCTAAATCTGCCTGTCAAAAACAAAAACAAAACAAAGTCCACAGAGGCAAAGGTCCAAGGGTGGGGATGGGGGTGGCATTTGGCACAGTGGTTAAGATGCCACCTGGGATGCCCACACGCCATGTCATAGTGCCTCGGTCCAAGACCTGTCCTGCTCTCAGTTCCAGCTTCCTGCTAATGTGTGTCCTGGGAAGCAGCAGGCGATGGCCCCCAAGTCAAGGGGTCTCTGCTATCCACACGAGAGACCCGGATGGAATTCCTGGTTCCTGGCCTTAGCCAGACCCAGCTCAAATTGTTGCAGGCATTTGGGGAGTAAACCAGAGAATGGGAGATCTCTTTTAGGTAAATTAATAACTAAATGGCTCAAGGGTGGGGGTGTTGAGTGAAAGGAGAATGGGTCACTGGTTGGCTCATGACTCAGGTTACCAGGCCGTAACATGGGCCAGCCATCCTCACTCGCTTCCCGAGGGGATGGTGAGGTCTGTGAGGTGGACACCGAGAGTGCAGGTGCCCCGGATGGACACCTGAGCCCCGGGGCAGGAAAGGCCATGAGGGCGGGGTTGGCTGGGGCACCGCTCTCCATCCGCAGCCTGATCCCGCGGAGGGCCAGACCCTGGGGGCTGCTCCCCCCAACGGGAGCAGAACTTGAGGCCGTCTCTAACGCGCCCGGCTCGTGGGGCAGGCTTGGGAGGAGGCGGCTCTCCGCGCATCTCTCACCTTCCACAGAGATATCCTGGATGGCGAACCTCAGGATGATGGTCCAGATCATGCCCAGGGTCATCTTCGCATTGCCGTCCACGATCTCTGCGGGGGGGGGGGGGGCAAGGTGGTTACCCCACGGGCAGAGTCCTCGGCTCGCTCCGGAGGCAGCCTCCGGCCCCACCCACACGCTGGCTCACCCACTCCTGGGGACACACGGGTACCCAAGCCGCCTCAGCTGGGCCTCAGGCTGCCGGTCACGAGGGCCCCTGCCCACCAGTATCCGGCGGCTCAGTCTCAAAGGACTGCTCCTCCCAAGGTCCGAGCCGGGAGCCTGAGCCACGGCACACAGCTCCCTCCTGGCCCTCACATGTCGTGCCCTGTGTGCCGCGCCAGCCTCAGGCAGTGACCGTGCACGCACCACTGTCCACTGAGGATGTCCCCCTCCTTCCCACCCACTGCGCCCCACGGCCCACCCCTCACCTCCCCCAGTGTGCGAGGTGGCTCCCTCTCTGTACCCCACACAGCAGCCGGTGCGGGGCTGGGCGGGGGCCCGGGGGAGCCCTTGATAAAAGTGCATGAGATTCGTGTCCCTCCCCTGCTTAAGGCTCACAGGAAACTCGAGTCCCTTGGTCCAGCTCCGCTGCCCTCCTCTAAATCCCACGCTGCGTCCAGCAGGGACACTGGGCCCTGCTTGCCCACCCACAAAGTGCTCCCACCCCTTCCTGCAGGCCCTTGCTAGTGCCACCTCTCAGAAAAGGCTTCCCTAACTCCGTGACCCACCTCTCCCTGCCCTGGCTCGGCTCTCTAAATGCCTCTGCTGCCCCGCATCTTAAACCACCAGGTACAGGGCAAACAGCAACGCAGCATCCTTAGAAGACCGGGCGCGGGCACTCAAGGAGAGGGGCTAGATGAAGGGGCAAGTTCCAAGACATATATGAAGGACAGTGCAGGGGCCTCACTGACCCCTGGGAACAGGAAACTCCAGGGGGACTTGGCTTGGAGGAAGAGATCTCCCCATTCCCCCAGGGACACTGGCCGAGCAGACAGGGGCTCTGTTCGCCACGCTGGAGAAGCTGCAGAGGTAGAGCCCCTGGCCTAGAGCTGAGGGCAGCTCCTGGCTCTTGGGATGAGAGAAAATGCCCGGCCTGGGGCTGAGAGGCCAAAGAGGGCCCTGGCGTCTGCCCTGTCCCACCCCAGGGTTCAGGGCTCCAGGCCTGGACACGGCAGAGCTCCCTGCCCATTCCTGGCGCAGGGCACAAGAGTAATTTCCCTGGGGAAATCTGTAGGCCTTCCAGGGCACAAGCTGGAGGCGAGGCTGTGGCTCCGGCTCCACCGCCGGCCCAGCCCAGCCAGCTACAGGTGCACGCTGGCCACAGAGGGCTGAGGCTCCTGAGAGCGGAGGACGCACGGCTTCTCCCGTGATACATCCATTGGCTGCTTCTCTGACTGGCAGCTGCACCTGCGGCTCTGTAGCCTCTCCTACGCCCCACAGGGAGGCCCACAGCATGGCCGGAACACGTGGAGCAGCAGGGTTGGGGGGTGAGGGTGCTCAGGTGTTCCAAAGCCCGAGGAATGTCTCCGCCAGGCTGCCCTCGGCTCCATCCCAACGCTCGATGGCCACAGAGACTGGGAGCGAGTCCGTTTGGGCATGAACAGAGAACATTCTTGGACCGAGTTTTTCTCCAAATGGAAACCGACGACTGCCATGGGTCTCTCCTCTAACCCCGTCTGTATTTACAAGACCGGCATTTGCGCAAAATAAATGCAGCTGTGAGCGGCAGAAGGCTGGCGCAGAGCCCAGAGGAAAGATCCGTGCAAGGACAGAAAATCTCAGGGCCTGATGGAATTTGGGGGTTTTGACTTTTTTTAAACAAACACCCAACCACCTCGACCGTGGCATGCAAGGCTTGGCACCCCTCCGTGGTGAGGTCCCGGGCCGGGGCAGGGCCTTGGAACTCGGCACACACATCCCGGCCTGAAGTCTTGGCCAAGCTCTAGGAGCCCTGTCATTAGCAGCAATTAGTTTTCTTTGTTTTTCTCAAAGCTGGGACAACATGGCTGTCAGGGCAAGAATCGGCTCTGACTGAAGAGCAAGGCCGTGAGCCCAGGCCGGGGTGGGGGTGGGGGGCGCCTTGGGGCTCCATCGGGCCTCACTGTGTCTCCAAAACCTTGTCCAGGGCCCGCTGCCCTGGTGGGAGGGCCTGGGCATTCACAGAGGGTCCTGGGTGGCCAGGGGCCCTGACACGGCCTTGGCAGTCCCCTTCACTCCTCCACGCTCCTTCCTGCCCACCCAGGCCAGGCAGGGGCGCAGGGGCCCAGTGCTCCCAGCACAGAGGCCACATCACACGTCTGCCAGAGGGGAGGACGCATGGCGCTGACTGGGGTCTGGTTCAAGTTACAGCCATTCCCCACTGCCTCCCCTCCCACCCCCCACAGCAGCAGCCTGCCCCTCGCGGGTGCGGGCACTGTCCTCCCAGATCTGGGCTGAGCCCGCCTGCAGTTTTCTGTGGGTGGGGAGGAGCCTGTGGGCCCCACGTCATCCCCAGGGCAGCCACTGTGGTCCCTGCTGCACACGCAGTAGGATTCTAGGCTCCCTGAGCGGTGCATCACCAACAAAACCACCTGTGTGTGTGAGACGCAGACGCTGTGCCTCAGCCCGGGGCCCGCACGGGGCGACCCCGGCTGCGCGGCTCCGGCTCACCTTCCGCCCCGATGGAGACCAGCTTGACCCCTTTGCTGGCGATGAAGTCCAGCGCTTTGTTCACGTTGTTGATCTTATGCACTCTCATCTTCCCACGCTCCGGCTTGGGGAGCCGCTCCCCTGGGAGACACGGGCGCAGAATAAAGCCGGGCACTGACAGAGAGGGACAGACACGGGGGCGGCCCCTCCACCCTCCGCACCAGGCCCCGGCCGGCCCCCAGGCCGCTCCGCGGGAGCCTCACCCGAAATGACCTCGAGCAGGAGCATGAGCTTGAGCCCGTCGCGGAAGTCCTCGTCGATGTTCTCGATCTGCGTGCCGGCCTTGCGCAGGTGGGAGTTGCACCAGGCTGTGAAGGTCTGGGAAGCAGAGCAGAGGGCGGCACACAGGGGGAACCTGGCTGTTGGAACCGACCAAAAGCACCCACGGGGTCACAGCAGCCACCTCGGGGCGCTCGCTCACGGCCGGGCCCTGGTCACCGCCCTCTGATCCACATTATTTTTCTTTTTTTTTTTTTGACAGGCAGAGTGGACAGTGAGAGAGAGAGAGAGAAAGGTCTTCCTTTGCCGTTGGTTCACCCTCCAATGGCCGCCGCGGCCGGCGCGCTGCGGCCGGCGCACCACGCTGATCCGATGGCAGGAGCCAGGTGCTTCTCCTGGTCTCCCATGGGGTGCAGGGCCCAAGCACTTGGGCCATCCTCCACTGCACTCCCGGGCCACAGCAGAGAGCTGGCCTGGAAGAGGGGCAACCGGGACAGGATCCAGCGCCCCGACCGGGACTAGAACCTGGTGTGCCGGGGCCGCAAGGCGGAGGATTAGCCTAGTGAGCCGCGGCGCCGGCCCGATCCACATCATTTCTGATCTTCACCGTGGCACAGGCAGGAGAGACGAGGAAACCAAGGCTCAGGAGTTACAAAGCCATCGCTCTGGTGGCAGGGCTTGGACGTGGCCAAGCCTGGCAAGCCGGCAGCAGCTGCTCTTCCACAACACCAAGCTGCCATGTGGAGGCCCCGAGCCTGCATGCCACGAAGGCACCACCCCCGCCATCCACCCATCAGTCGCGTGAGGCTGACTGATCACAGGGCCAGGGAGACAGGTGTCAGGCAGGTGCCTGGCCCTCTGGGACACACACCCAGCCCGCGCCCCCCGGCAGAGCGCCAGCTTCCTTTACCCATGGAGCTTCCTGGGGGGGGGGGGGGCTCAGGCTACAATTTTCCCATTGGCGGCAGAGCTAGGACCTAGGACAGGAAGGCAGCCAGAAGGGATGAGCTGCCCGAAACACCAGGTCTCCTTAGGCCTTCCTTTGAGCTCGGGTGGCCCGAGCAAGCTCTCCCGGAAAGCAGGGGACACAGCCCCCTGCAGTTTGGTTTCCTACAGCACAAATGCCCTGGCCTCGCTCTTTCTTGGAGAACATTCCATACCTCATCCTTTCAAATCTTAAGATACAGCGCATGTTAGAGGGGCTAGAAGACAAGTGGGAGGCAGGCACCCCACCAGGGTCAGCAGCAAGGTAAGGGACCTTCTTCTAAACAAGAAGCCCAAGTCCCACACCCAAATCACCAAGGACAGCAGAACGCCCAGGCCTGAGGTCGGTCAGCACCCACACGCCCAGATGTCTGCTGGGGAGACAGCCCCCTCCCTCTCCCACAGCAGGGCCTGGGAAAAACCCCAAGCCCTCGCTTCTCACAGAGCCCCTGAGCCCTGCAACCCGCCCTGCCCCCTCCATCTGCAGCAGCCGGCGTAGAAGCGGGCAGATGGCCAGGGACAGGCAAGAACGCATTCCATGCCTAGGATGCAGGCAGGGGCCATGTGGGGTACCAGGGGCCTCCACGGACCCTCTGGCCAAGCAGCACGTGTTTTGACAACTGTCACCAGCCCTGCTCACTCAGAGACTCAACACAAACCCCTCTCAGACAAAGACGCCACCTAATTAGCACACCGCGGATGCCGCTTGGGGCAAGTGTAGGCAACCAGACCACCGGCCCCGGCCCCTGCCAACGTGGCAAGCTGTGCTGCCTAGGAGATGGAGACCCCTCCTGGTTGCATGATGCTGTCCCCCCACTAAGGAGGCCTCTGCCCTACTTCTGCCTCACCATGAAACCACCACTACTCAGCCCTCAAACCACAGCCACCACGCAGCCCCCACAGGAGGCAGGCAGCCCTAGCTTCCCCATCCCCCACGTGATGCAGTCAGCCCCTCCTCTGCGCGGATCCCATCAGAGCACCTCCCTCTGGAGCCCTGCAAGGTTCCAGGGCCTCTCCTACCCCGCTCAGAGCTGGGCCCGCAAGGAGCAGGCCACCGAGCAGGGCCACATTAATCTGCCTGCCCCGGCCTTCTTACCCCACTTCCCACACATCACTCGGAAGTCAGACAAACCAGGGCTAGAGTGGCGGTTACCCTATTTCTACGGGCAAGTTACCCAAGCTTCCTGACTTGTGCGTCGTGCGGGCAACACAGAGATGGAGACACCGCCGGGCCCCGGGCAGCCAGGACTCCAGGTGGTTGTTCCCGCAGAGTGGCGGCGGCTCTTGGGGCAGCCCTGTGCCTTGCAGAGTCTCCTCCCTTCCCGCCCTGGTCTCAGAAACCCTGCCCACCACTTCCCCTGTCCCCCGCCTGCCCCAGCCACCACACCACCCTAGCTCTCCTCTAGCAGCCAGCCCCACTTATTTTTCATCTCAACGGAAGTAATGTGCACACAAGTGAGCCCCAAGGGGTGGACGTAGGTCCCCGAGCCTTTACAGTGCCAGAGTGCAGTCCACCTGCACGGCGGCCAGGAAGCAAGAACGGCACTCGGCGCAGACTGGGCTGGGCAGGAAGTGGCCAGGACGCTGGGCCTCTGCTCTTGCATGTATCTCAGAGGTGCTGGCAGGCTGCAAAGTGGCCGAGCCACAGCCCACAGCCTAAGGAAGCAGGGGGCAGTTCCTGGAGGGCAGACAAGCGGCCCTGGCACCCTGTGCTGTCTGCAGGAGGGCAGACAGCACAGCGTCTAAATGGCACGCTCCTTACCTCGGCCTGTGAGGGCCACTCCTGCACACTCTGCAGGTGCACAGCCCTGGCTTTGAAAGCCAGCTCCTCTGCTCACTTGCTGTCTCCAACCAAATGACTTAACCTACTTAAGCCTGCTTTCTTTCTTATAAAACAGACTTACCAGAGTCTACCTCCTGCAGCTGCTCTTAGGATTAAACTGGGGGGAAAATGCATTTAAAGCAGCTCTCCCTCTCTCTCATACACACACACACACACACGAGCTGGCTGCTTCATATCCAATCCCCAGGTAGAGTAAGACCAGGCCTCTGCAAAGGCCCCCAGCCCACCTCCATGGTTTGGATGGGAAATGGGATCAAAGGAGACCCTCTGCAGACCACCCCACTTGAACCTGTGGAGGCTCCTAATGAACCCTGCCCAGTCCAGGCCAGGCCATGTGTCCTCACAGGGCCAGGAAGCACAAGAACGGTGCTCAGCAGGTGCAACCTGCCCTCCAAACACAGGTCCCACCGTCGCTCACCTTCCCTGGGTCGTAAACAAGAGCTCTGGCCTGCAGCAGGGTCACCCGGACCTGGGTGCGAGTCCTGCCTCCCCGCGAGGCAGTCTGCTGTGGCCTCGGGCAAACAAGCCCTGACTCCCTGGGTGATGAATGGGGACCATAATCTCTCCTCTCAAGATGAGGATGAAACAAAAGGACGCCAGTAAATCACTTAGCCCTGTGCCTGGCACACAGTAAGTGCTCAGTTATATATGTGTCAAAGGCAGGCCTATTTTTAAATAAATGGTAACCATGCCACGCGCTCTGTCTCCCTGACTGGAAGCAGGCACAGCCCCACGCAGAACACAGAGCAGGTGCCCTGGAGCACACCCAGCCCGGCCTCCGGGTGAGAGACAGAGACGCTCCCTCCGGAACCTGCCATGGGGGCAGGGAACCCCAGCCCTGCTCAGTCCTATTCACTCTTCCCTGGAAGGTGGGGGGCGACACCAGAGACTCACAAGATGACGAGGCCACTCTTGGGGACAAATCCCCCGCAGACAGCAACCCTCAAGCAGCAAGGCTGGTGAGGAAGGACTGGATGCAAACGGGACATGAAACAGTCGTAACACTGCATCTGCCCTTGCTCTCCCGTGTGTGTGTGTGTGTGTGTGTGTGTGTGTGTGGTGGGGCGAGGTTTCCACAGAGGCCTCCAGTGCCCATCACACCTCCCACACGCCAGGCAAATTCTCAGGCCGTGAGCTACAAGCCACCCCCGCCCCCAGGCCACCACGGGTGGGTGCAGTCATTCCCTCAACAAGCAGCTGCTGAGTGGTGACCCGGGGTCAGGCCCGGTGCTGAGTACCCAAGAGTGAGCCAAAGTGGACAGGGCCTGTGCCCTCCAGGAGCTCCAACAGGGCAAGGAGAGGAGTTGTTAACCAACAGTTCCTGGGCTGCAGGCCCAACACCCTCAGGAAAGGCGGCGACAGTGACAAGTGAGTCTCTCAGGTCACATTCCTCTCACAGACGAGGAAGCAAAGGGCCTGAGAGATGTGATTTGCCCCATCAGAAAGGGACCAGAAAGCCACAGAGCGGGATTCAAAGCCGGGGGCTCCTGGGCAGGGTGGGACCCCTGCGCCCCTCCCTGCAGACACAGGGAAGTGTCCTGAGGAGGATGTTCTCACGTTGGGCAAGGCACCCCCAGTAGGAGGGACAGTCCAGCTGGAGGAAGGAGAGGAGGGAGGAGGACTGGCCCCCCAGTGGCCGCGCTGGCTACTGCTGTGTGTGTAAGGCACCCTGGGAGCAAGGATCCACGTCTGGGATGGTTGTCGGGAAACCGGTACCACCTGAGAAAAGCCAACTCGACTTCCTCTTGGAGAAACCACAGCCATGGGTGGAGGAAAAAGCAAAAAGCATCACGCTCCCTGGGCTTCCTGTCAAGGGTCACTTCCCAGGGGCAGCCCCAACTCTGAGCAGTAGGCGGGGACCCGTTAAAGGTATCCACGCGACAACTGCCAGCTGCCAAGTGGGATCACGAGATGACACCATCTCCATTTGACAGGGGAGGAAACTGAGGCACAGGGGTCACACAGCCAACACAGAGTGGACCCGCACTCCATGGTGTCTGGGCGGAGGGCAAGGCACTGGCTGGCGCCATCAAACCAGCAGAACCGTCAAAGGCCCCGGCTGCGCCTCTGTCCCGAAGCAGGACAGGGAAGCACAGTTCCTGGCCTGTCTGCCCCTGCCCCTGCGCAGGGAGCCGCACCTATGTAGGGAGGAAGGAAGGGTGTGGACACGCTCAGGTGGAAACCCCAGAAGAGCTGACCCACCCACGGACGCCCCAGGAGGTATTCGCAGTATGCTGTGGTGGCTCAGGGCACGCCGGGGAGGGGACAGGGAGCGGAAGAGGAAAGAAACCCTGTGGGTTCTTCTGTTGGACTCAGAGTCAGCCGGGCACAAGGGCTGTTTCTGCTTTGTCACTCACTATGTGTTGGGGGAAGGGGCCTGGCATCGCTGGTCACAAAGTACTTCCTGTGTCACAGGGACCCTCCCAGAGGCCAGGATGTGGGGAGGCCGGGTGAATGAATGACAGACATTGTTCAGGAGGTGATCTAAGCAGCTGGGAATGTGGCGGCAGTAGATTTTAACGAGCCATTCATCGGGGCCTCTCCCAACCCACAGAGGTAGACAGAACCTCCTCCACTTGGTCAGCATTCGGGAGCTGCAAGGCGACGTCGCGTGCGGCAGTGCTGGGTGGTAGTGAGCGGGAGAAGAACCTGGGCCAGGCTGCTGCCCTGCTCAAAAGGCCTTCCTTCCCTTCCCCCCAGCTCCGTCAGTGCTGCAGGGGGTGTGTGAAGGGAAAAATCAGTTGGATGCTGGAAGCCCGCGAAGTCCAGAATAAAGCAGTCAGTCTGGCCCGGGCACAGGCTCCCCCTGAGTCCCTAGCCTGGGGCGTGGGTTGGCTCTGAGCGCCACAGGCAGAGGATCTGGAGCAGCCTCGGAGGTGCCCCCCCTCGTCCCGACCGCCGGGCTCACGCCCACACATGGATCCCACTGATTCCACGCTCCACGAGATTTCTCAAGCTGCCCACCGCTGAGCAGGGTATCAATGCCCTTACAAGTACAAGGCACAGGGCCGGCTGCAGATGGCCACAGCAAGCTCCCCGGGGACACACAGCGCTCCCTGGGGTCCTGGGAATTTCCAAACCTCGCCTCTGAAATACCGTGTCGCGTTTGCCGCTCCGCTGGGGCGCCGTCCCACCTCCTGAACTCCCACCTTGCCTGCTGTGGCCTCTGACGCTGCCCATGGCTCCTGCTTCCACGGGTCCTCGGGAAGGGTGTCCGGGGCTCGGACACAGGGCAGGGACAGCTACTTATTCCTGGGGCAGGCGTCCAGCCTTATCACCCATCGCCCGGGCCGCTGCCAGGTCGCAGGCAAGGCCAGGCCCCGGTGGGGCATCTTTTCAGCTCCTGAAAGCAGAGCCTGCTCCGGGGCCCTGGGCTTCATCACCAGCGATAAAGGCGCTTTCAAGGCCTGGCGGCTCAGCCTTCTGGAATCTGGGTTACCAGCTGCCCAGGCAAAAAAGCAATCGCCCTGGCACGGGAGTGTGAAGCCTCTAGAACAGTTTGTGAGGCTCCACCTGTGAGCGCGGCTGTGAAGATCCATTGACTGCACGGCACTCCAGAGGAGATAAAACCCAGGGAGCAGGTGGAGAGGTGAACCAGTCATGGCGACAGGCCCCAGATTAGGTGAGTGAGGCACGTGGGAGGCAGACACCCCCACACACACACACACTCCAGCACAGCACAGCTAAGCAGCTGCTCCCGAGGCACGTGGGACGCAGGCACCCCCACGCACTCCAGCACAGCACAGGTACTCAGCTGCTCCTGAGGCTGGAAGACCTAAGGGGCTGGCTGCCTGTCCAGTCCCCAACCCTGGCCAGGGGCAGAGTGGCCATGCTATGTGCGCCTGCCCCATGACGACATAACCTAATTTGAAAGCAATTACAGTGAAATATGGAATGCTTCTTGAGCCCTGGTCTGAGGTTGCCTTATTCGGAGTTTTCTCAGCCTACATGAAAAAGCCCTGACTTCCCAGTTGGAGGAGAGGTATAAATACCGCGGCGTGGAGTCGCAAGCATTCCAAAGGCTCTGCGTGTCTGTCCAGAGCCCGCTCCTCACCCCCGCACCCTCCCAGCAGCCAAGCTCAGGCCTTGGCCAATCCCTATGAGGCACCAGAAAGCACGCGTGTCCCTGCAAAGGCTGGTCTGGGACACAGTCCCTGCTCAGAGACCTCCCCCTGCTCTTTCCATGGCTGTCTGTTCACCCAGCACTTCCTCTCAAACGCCGTCACCCCAGGGGGCCTTTCCCAACCATGATGCCTCCCCAGGCTCTCACTTTACCATTTTGTTTTATCTATGGCCCTTTCTATTCTCAGAAATCATGTCCTTTGTTCATAACCTGCCCCTCCTAGGGGGTATCAGAAGCTCCACCAGAGGGCCCTCCCTGCCCCAGGACTGTGTGCCTGGAGTGCTGCCTGTTCTGCACACAGCAGGTGCTCACGAAGCCAGGGAGGAATGGAGTAGGGTTGGGCTGCCATTTAGGACTTTGTGGTTTCTAACTCCTCCTTCGTCTCAGCGAGGATTATTTCTTAGAGACAAAAACCACCTGCTTTCAGGAGTTCACAAAAATAATCCCAGGCTGTAGATACTCCCAAAGCCAGCAAGGGAAGACAACGCTCTGGGCCTCGCACTGCAGCGGGAAGGGGAGCCCTCACCAGCCCTCTGCTCTGGCCTGCAGAGTGGGATGGAAGCAGAGCTGGACCCGGACCCCGAGGGACAGTGGGCGGGCTGGAGGGAGGCAGGCCGAGAAGCTGCCCTGCTCTGCAGACTCCAGCGTGCCCGGAGAGATGGGCACAGCTCGGGGCTCCCGAGCAGGGTCTCTACGCTCCAGTCCTGGTGTCAGCGCTGATAAAGTGCGCACAGCCTCGGAACGCTTCCTCCGCTGGAAAATGAGGATAACGGACATGCTGTGAGCATTCGGCAGGGTAACATGCCGAGCAGCCTGTCAGCGCTCAGTAGATGTCTGTTCATCTCCACAGCACTCCTGTGCGGACGGCACCGCTCTGGGCACCGCGGTAGAAGCCAGGCCCCTCTAGGACTTGCCAAACACACAGCAGTCATCCCCTCATCCCCCCCCCCCCCACCCTAGCCAGCTGACCAGCAAACGAGTAAAGGGATATAATTATCAGATCGGGTCTTGCTCCCAGAGAGCCTTCAGATCCAGCAGTTCTCAACCCGGCTGTGCCTGAGAATCATTTGGAAGTTTTATTTTGAGATAATGAATAAAATCATGCTTTGCTTAATGACGGGGATCCACTCTGAGCAACGTATCGCCAGGGGATTTCATTGTTGTGCAAACACAGAGCACACTCGCCACTCGCACACACGGAGATGTCACAGCCGCAACACACGAGCTGTGTGGTAGAACCTGTTGCTCCCAGGCTGAACCCTGTCCTGAACCCTGTCCCGTGCAGAACTGGAACCCGAGGGTGTTAGGCTGGCCAACAGCACTGGGCGACAGGAGTCTCCCAGCCCCACCACCATCTTATGGGACCACGACTGTCTATGGAGTCCACAGCTGATGGAATCCTCACCATGCGTGTATTATTTAACATGACTAAGTTGTGAGGTAGCTGGTTTGCAGCAATAGTTGTCCACACAAAGGCAGGAGCAGAACTGCTGTAACACAGGTCTACATATATTCTTGTGAAACTAATAATAGTTTGGAGGATCAACATTGTCTAGTAAAATATCACACTATAAAAAATTTACCCTTTCAAAGTATCAAACTAAGTTCTAGTATATTCAGAAGGTTGCACAATTATCACCGGTTAATTTCTATTCCAGAACGTTCCATCACCCCGATTGTTAGCAGTCTCTCCCCACGTCCCTTCCCTCCGCTCCCTGGCAACCGCCAACCTCCTCTCCGTCTACAGACTTGCTGTCCTGGACATTCCACGTAGACGGAATCCTGAGCTTTGGCCTCTCGGGCCTGGCTGCCTTCACGTGGATGTTTTCAGGGCCTCCGGGAGGTGTCGCACGCAGCAGGATTGTGATCTTTATGTCTGAAGAATATCCGCTGTGTAGGTACAGCATTTCTGGTTCTTCCATCTACCAGCCGATGGGTCTTGGGGTTGTTTCTACCTTTTGGCTGTTATGACTATCGCTGCCACAACTCATTTGTCTACAAGTTTTGTGCGGATATACTTTCAACCGCCTTGGGTATAAAGCTAGGAACTGCTGGGTCACAGAGTAACTGCACATTTAGTCATCTGAGGAACCACCGACTGTACCATTTTACGTTCCCGCCAGCGACGCGAGGGTTCTGATTTCCACATCCTCGTCGGTGCTTGGCACCATCTGACGGTTTCTATTACAGTGAGTGTGAAGTCATATCTCACTGTGGTTTGCTTTGCCCTAATGACTAATGATGTTGAGCATCCTGTCGTATGCTTGTCGACCACTGGTTTATTTTCTCAGGAAAAATCTCTGTTCAAAGCCTCTCCTCAATTTTTAACTGGGTTGGATCTTCTTATCATTGAGCTGTAAGAGTTTTTATTTTCTGGACACTAGATCTTCAACAGATGGCTTACAAATATGCCCTACGAATTTCCTTTTGACTTTAATAGTGGCCTTTTTTTTTTTTTTTAAGATTTATTTCTTTATTTGAAAGTTACAGAGATGAAGAGGCAGAGAGAGAGAGGTCTTCCATCTGCTGGTTCATTCCTCATATGGCCCCAACGGCTAGAGCTGCACCAATCCAAAGCCAGGAGCTTCTTCCAGGTCTCCCATGCATGTGCAGGGTCCCAAGAACTTCTCATTCACCTATTTTCCTTGTTTCTGCTCTTGCCGTTGTAACCAATAAAACCGTTGGCTAAGCCAAGGTCAAGATGACTTACACCTGTGCCTTCTATGCGTTCCACAGTTACCTCTTACACTCTGGTCATTGATCCATTTGGAGTTCATTTTTGTACATGGTGTGAGGTCAGGATCTGCCTTCATCTCCCAAGTGAACATTCAGCTGCCCCCGCGCTCCATTGACAAGACTCCTACTTCCCCACTGGATAGCATCAGGTAATCAACGTACGGAACCTGGGATCTTTGTAAAAGTGCCTCAAGCCAAATGAGTCAGATTCCTGGGGCTCAAGGAGAACCAGGGAGGCCTTAACACGGGATCTGTCAGATTCTTGGGGCTCAGGGAGAACCAGGAAGGCCTTAACATGGGATCTGTCAGATTCCTGGGGCTCAGGGAGAACCAGGGAGGCCTTAATAGGGATCTGCCAGATTCCAGGGGCTCAGCTAGAACCAGGAAAGCCTTAACAGGGATCTGTCAGATTCCTGGGGCTCAGGGAGAATTAGGGAGGCCTTAACATGGGATCTGTTAGATTCCTGGGGCTCAGCTAGAACCAGGGAGGCCTTAACAGGGATCTGTTAGATTCCTGGGGCTCAGCTAGAACCAGGAAGGCCTTAACAGGGATCTGTCAGATTCCTGGGGCTCAGGGAGAACCAAGGAGGCCTTAACACAGGATCGGTCAGATTCCTGGGGCTACAATAATGTTCAAATGGGCAGGGGATGAGAGCTCAGCGCTGGGCGATGCTGACCTGAGCAGTCTCTGCCCTCAGGCAGACCTGTTCAGAGCCAACCCACACATGAAAAACCAAACCCACCCACCCACCCACGCTACGCAGAGCCCACTTGCACAGGAAGAGCCGGGGTAGCGCAGAGGGAGGAAGGGCATTCCAGCAGGAAGAGGACATGGATGCAACCTATACCTTAACAGCCACTTTTCAAAGAGGAAACTTCCACTCCCAAAAGGCAGTTTCAAAATTAGGGCAGCAGCAAACGCCGAGCCTGGTCCTGCGCCTCCGCTGGCCCCGTCTGCGTTTCGCTGTGAAACAATCGGGCACCCTGGGCCCTGCACCTGGAGAGCAGGCGGTGTGAGCTACAGAGCCGCATTTACTCTCAACGCTTGCAGCGCAGCTCGGGTTTCGGGAAAGGGGGATTAGAGATCGTCTGGTTTAAAGTTTGATCCTTCCACGAGATAGCCAAGCGAGCCAATTCTGACCTTGACGCTGTGTGGCTTGGACTCCTAACCGGCGCCAGAGTTCAGAATTAACATTTTACTTTGAACAAATCAGCCCAAGGATTTACTCATCCAGACGAGAGGCGCTGGCAGTTGGGGAGAAAGAGTTGGAGGAGGTGCTGATTGGGCAAGAGCTAGATCCACACACCCCGAACTACCCAAGAGATCTCCCGAGGGGCAGAGTGTCCCACGGGCCAGAGGCACCCCGAGGCAGGGCACCGCTGCCGTTTCTCCCTGTGCCCCTCTTTGGCAGGCAGCTTGTTCCCTGCCGGTGTTTGAGGGCGCCCGGCCCGGGAGTGGTCGTTAGAGAGGTCCTTGACAACTGAACTCCCTGCTGATCCTTTTCCTGTTTTAGGAGGCTCTGACTCAATGGTCCAGTCCATGTGGCCAGGTCAAGGTTCTACTCCTACTCCAGGAAAGCAGATAGGGGTTTGGGGGTGGGTGAGGTGGAGCCATGCGTATCTATCTGTAAAGCTGTGTTCTTGACCCACCCAGGGGACACGCGGGCAGCACTCACAGATGTCTACTGTGTCACAGAGACCCCGTCCCTGCTGGCTTCCTACTCGCAGGGCCCTGTAAGAAGAACCCTCTGCAGGAGCAGAGTACATTTGGATCACTGAGAAATTGGGGGCATTTATGCGCATAATCAACTCCCCTGGTCTCTGAGTGGAACAGCACTGGCAGGGGCTCCCTTTGGGCTGGTACCTAGCAGGGCTCAGTGAGTCCTGGCCCATCGAGTGAGTCCATGCATCTGGGAAGTGCCCAGCCCTGAGATGCCAGGCAGTGGAGCCCAGAGTCTGCCAAGAGCGCCTGGGGGCCTCAGGGGCGCTCCAGGTGCCCTCTGCCTCCTGTGAGCCGGCACTGGCTCTACTCCCTGGCAACAGGATGTCGGAGGGCGGGGCGGGGGGAGGTGTGTGTGCACCATTTCAGTGGGTTAAGAAAACACTCTGCACTTGGGGCCTTTTTCTCCTTTACCACATTCAATCTATCTCAGGCATCTTGCACACATGACATGGACACTATTAACAGTGTGTTGAGAAGACTCAAAAAAAGGAAAAACCAAAATAAGGCTCCATAGCGAAAGAGTAATTACAGGATTGGGAGGAACCAGCGAAGAGAGACTGAAACCTCTGACTCATAATTGCTCCATTAAAAATGGTGAAACCGTTTGCCCTGGCAGGGCGACAGGGCTAGACTCTCTCCACAGCTGCCCCACCCACAAGCCTTCCTGGGGCTGGTACAGAGACCCAGCCAAACCACACAGCATTCTAAGGGTGGCTGTCTCTAGGAGTCCTGTGACGTCAGAGGGGAAAGGGCTCCTGGTGCGCCTGCGGGTGGATCTGACTCAGGCCCTAAGACGACAGAGGAGTGGCTTGCTCTGTGCAGAGGGTGCAGGGGACGGGGAACAGGGTGGGGTAGCACCCAGAAGGTGAGGGCTCCACTTTCCAGGGAGGGTCTCTGTGGACCTGAGCCCTCTCATTACAGCTGGGGAGGAGGACTAGGAGCACTCCGAGAGCCATCTCAGTCCACCTCACTAAAGCCAGCAAGAGGTGTCTCCAGGATGGGCTGGACACGAGGCTTGCCCTACTGAGTACCCACCGCGCACCAGGACTCGCGCACTCTCTCCAAACCCCGCAGCAACCAGACAGAGCTGGGGTCTCCCGGCCGACCTCAAGGGCAGCCAAGGCTGCTTTCCCTGTCTCGTGTTCGCTGTCAGGCCCCGAGAGGTACTCGACAGACTCCTCGTTTGATCCACTCCAGGGAAGACACAGAACCAAGGGAGTCCCAGGAGGCCCGAGGCGGAGCCCAGCAGCCCAGCGCTGAGTCGCAGCGTGAGTCACGGGAGAGGACGAGTCAGGTGACCCGGTGAGAATCAGAGCTGTGCTGAGGTGGCTTGGTTACCTGGACATTCCTGTGACTCTGCCAAGGTAAAAAGTAACCTAAGGAGTTTGCCTTATATGGGCACAATGACAGATTTCAACACGACAACACATTAGCTGACCTGGTATCAAATCCCTTCCTGGACTGCGCAGGAGATGCCGGATAAAGCTGTTCTGAAAGTATAGGAAACAACAATGCATGACGGGCTAGCCACGGTGACTCAGAGAACAAGGTGCAGCCCAACGGCCAACGTATGCCTTTCGGAGAAGGGGGGAAGGCCGGTGGCCTGGAGGCCAAGTGCCCATGTCATTCTTCCCACACGTGGCAGGGAGGCCTGGCTCGGGCGCCTCCCTCATGTCACAGGGCCCGGGTCAAGGCAGGGCCTGCAGGAAATTGATTTCAGGCTGGAGCTGAACAGCGAGTCCTCTCTGGGTTCCGAGAGCCGTGCCACCTGCTTTCTCCCGGAGGAGCCTGAGAGAGGAGAGGCAGGGCCGTGCCGTGAGGCCCTCCGTCCAGGCCAGCAGGACCAACATGCTGGTTCTGAAGGCACCAGCACTGCCGAGAACCAGAAACCACTGGGCTCTCGGGATTCCAGAGTCAGCCCAGCCCTGCCTCCACACGGGCACCAGACAACCCTCCGGGTCCCCAAAATGGGGAGACTCACGACCCTGAGCCTCTCTAAATGTCATCCATTCCAATTTAAAATGCACTGGGCGGGGCCAGGCTGTGGCATAGTGGACTAAGTCTACACCCGCGGTGCCAGCGTCCCATATGGACGCTGGTTCCAGACCTGGCTGCTCCTCTTCCGATCCTCTCTGCTGTGGCCTGGGAAAGCACTAGAGGATGGCCCCCTTGGGCCCTGCACTCGCGTGGGAGTCTTGGCTTCGGATCAGCTCAGTTCCAGCCACTTGGGGAGTGGACCAGCGGATGAAAGACCTTTCTGTCTCTCCTTCTCTCTGTAACTCTACCTCTCAAATAAATAAGTAAAATCTCTAAAAAAAAAAAAAAAAAAAGCACTGGGCATCTACCCTGCCCCGGGCCTGGGGTTAATGGACACACCCCTGCCCTCATGAAGCCTGCATTCTAGTGGAAGGGACAATTTAGAAGAGAGGAGGAGGATGAAACAGTGACGGGGGCAACAGGCAGAGTGAGACCACAGCAGGGAGACCAGCGAGTGGGCAGGCCAGGTGGGCATGGGCCAGCGGTGTGATGAGGACAGAGGGAGCTGCCAGACAGCTGCGTCTCCATGGCGCTGGATGTCATCGGGGGAACTTAGGATCCCTCCTGAGAGCAACAGGAGGCCTCTGGGGGGGTCTCACGGGACAAGGGGGGCACAACATGAGCAGATGTTCCGCGTGAGGGGAGCATCTCACCCCTGCCTTGTGGACGACGGGGCGGCAACCCGGCTTGGAGCCACAGCAGGACAGGCGGAGCCTCCCCTCCGGCCATGTGGGGCCCAACGCCAAACGGCGCAAAGCTGCACCCGGTGTGAGGACCCAAGACCACCGGCCCTTCTTCCCGCCTTAGAAACACACAGGCCTGCCGCAAACCACAGAGCTCACAGCCGTGCGCCCAGGGAGTGACTGTTCAAACAGTGCTCCTGAAGGTGGGTGCCGGGGCGAGGGTGGGTGCCCTGTACTCAAATTTAACCCCAGCAGTGCACTCACTTCATAATGTGACAGTCACAGAAGACTCTGTTCAAAAAGCAGCCACTCTGTTGGAAAAATCTGTTTTAAATCTTAAACTCTCCATGCAAAATGTATTCCAAATGGCTGCGGCCCCTTCTGTGGGAGCCCCCAAGTCCCACTGGATGGAGAGGCGGACAGGCGGCCTGGTTGAGCCATGGTCTCTGACCCTCTGCTCTCTGGTTGGCGGGTGGCTGGGCGACACCACACATGTGCCTGCATCCGAGGGCAAATGTTGTTGTGATTCCAGTGTCTGGCCCGGGGCCCAAAGATGAAACCCAACACAGAGCGGAGACCAGAAAAACAGCTGCCTGGACCCATCATGGCCAGCAGGAACCAGCCCTTTACCAAGAGTCTCTCCCTGACTTCAACAGCCTCTCCTGGGGCCGATGCTGTGGTACAGTGGGTTAAGCCGCTGCCTGTGACACCGGCATCCTACATGGGCACCATTTCGAGTTCTGGCTGTAGTGGAAGATGGCCCAAGTCCTTGGGCCCTGTACCCATGTGGGAGACCTGGAAGAAGCGCCTGCCTCCTTGTTTTGGTCTGGCCCAGCTTTGGCCTTGCAGTCATCTGGGGAGTGAACCAGTAGATGGATGGTCTCTCTCTCCCTTCTCTTGCCTTCCAAATAAAATCAATCAATAATAGCAATAAAAAAAAAAAAACCCCTCATAAGAAAACAAAACTAGGGGGTGGGAGTGGGGAAGGAAGAGGCAGAGAAAATGAAGTCTTTGGCTTATTTAACTGTGATCTGCTAAGCTGAAACCTGCCTTCAGGAAACTTCCCACCTAGAAGGCTCAGGGACTTAGCCCAGGTTGCAAGAACCACAGCCGAGAGCGTGAGTAGAAAATGCAGTTCTGCCCTCAAGGAGGAAGCGGTCCGGGGGGAGAGGACACTGGTGAGCCAGTCACTACCAGGGCGGGGTGACACAGGGACAGCAAGGTCAGGCGACACCTGATCCGTGCCTTGAAAGAGGAGTGCCGTTCTGATAGGCGGTGCCCTGGGAAGAAGGTCATCCACACAGCCAGAACGTCAAGGGCAAACCCCACGAAAATGCAGGTGCCCAGGGTCCCCCAAAGCAGCAGCAGGGGGTGGTGTCAGCCAGGGATGGAGCAGGGGAGGTGGACAAGCTCGGCGCTGGTTCTCTGGGCGGTGGGGCAGGCGGCAAGGTCTCTCAGTGACCTAATTAGACCCGAGTCTTGGAGCCACCAAGACCAACAAGGAGACCGGAGTGAAGCCAGTCAGGAGGCCACTGGTGACAGCCAACCTCAGGTGCGTCCCGTGCGCCAGACATCCTCACAGAGTGGGTAAGTCACCTGCCCAGAGCCCCGTAGCCCCAGGGGGCCGGCAGCACCTGTACAGTCTGCACACTGAAGCCTGCGTGGGCCTGGGTCAGGATAACAAAGGAAAGGGGGAGAGCAGGCTTCGGGGAGAAAGAAGTAACAGGGCCAGGGTCAGGAGGTGAATCCAAGGCTTCTGACTTGGGGCACCTGTGGCTAGGGTGACATCAAGCCTGGACATGGAGACCCGGAGAGAGGGAGCAGAGAATGAGTTTGGTTTGGGACTTGCTGGAGTATGTACAACCAGCAGGTGGACCGACACTTCAGACCAAAGCCCAGCGTGCTAGTCACATGCACACATTCGCATCAACCGGCCAGACACACTGCAGCGTTGTTAGGTGATGGCTGTGGGGAGTGTGCCAGGGAACCGCCAGCATGCAGAGTGGGCAGCCTCCAGAACCCTCTGAGAGCAGAGCTCTGGTCACGCAGGGGAAGTGGGGAAACGGAGTACAAACGCACCCCGGCCATTGCCCAAGCATGCCTTCTCCCAGGATACAGCCCAGGCCGTGGGCCACACAGCACCATTCCATTTTCCTACAAGACAGACTCACTGGGTCCAAGGTGAAAGCAGGACCCTCCCACCCCACCCGCCAGCTGCAAATTCCCATCGAGTTCTGTTTTCCTCCTTGCATTTTCCAGCAGGCAGGGCCCTCTTCGGAGGCGAATCAGAGCACACCCACTCCCGGAACAAGCCGCCTCTTTCTTGCTTTTCTCCTGCCTGCAGAACAAGGTTGTATTTAAAAGGAGAAACAGTCTCAGGTTTTGTCTCCCAAACAGAGTGAGAGTCCCTGGGGCAAGGACTTCACAGAGCACAGAGTGGCTGGCTCCCTGGGATCGGTCACCCTGACAGTGGAGGAGGTGTGGGGGGACAAGGGAGACAAAGCCCAGGCCTCAGCCAGGCAGCAGGGATGGCGTTCCAGGTCCCACGGCCCGGCAGGGGCCGGGAGCTATCGGGTTCTGCTCAGCCATGCCGTGTACCCTCCTTCTTTCTCTAGATTTCCATGGTTCTCGTTTCCCTGCCAATGCCCCATAAATAACAATGGCCACCAAACACAGCCCTCACCGCTCCTGCTTTCCTGGTCCTGCAGGTCTCACGGCTCAGCTCCGTAAACGGAGCCCAGTGGGCTGCCACAGCACAGAACACGGGAGGACGGTGAGCCAGGTTCCGGGAAGGCGGCCAGCCCCCTTAAGCCACAGGGTGGTTTTCACTTCTCGCTATCCCTAGAAACAAAACACTTTCCCAAACTGTCTCTCACTATATAAGTTCACTTTACTTAGCAGTAGCAATTTCCGTATGAAAAGACAAAGTCTAAAATGGGTCCTGTGCTTCAGCCACGTTTTTGAGGGCGGGGCCTTCTGGCCACCGTGGCTCTGCTGCCCAGACCTGTGGGCCCCCCAGCACCAGGCTCAGTGACTGCCTGTAGAAAACAGGACGCTCTGTCCAGCAGCTACTCCCCCAGCTCCCCAGGCAGCAGGGACGTCTCCCTTCCCTGCCCCCTGGACAAGCAGCCTGTGTCTGTGTCTCACACCAGCAGGCAGGACGCCGAGCTCTGCCAGGACAGCTGCCCCCCTCCCCGAGTCTGGGAGAGGCCCAGGGCCAGCTTCCAGAAGGGGTGAAACCTGTAGCAGTGAGCTGGGCAGTGTCAGGACGGACATGGGTGAGCAACGTCCATTCCTGACGTCAGGCAGAGCAGCTGCCCCAGAGACACTCAGACAGGTAGGTGAGTGGCAGGTCTTCTCTTCCTGTCTGACTGGCGGATGACTTAGCTATCGCTCATGTGCTAGGACACCACAGTGGACAAAACAGACTCTGCTCTCCTGAGTGACGATAAAAGGAGAAGCAGAGATGGTGGGCGTGGCCGGAGGGGAGGCCAGACTGCCCTACAATAGTGGGGGATCAACAGGTCTGAAGAACAGGGAGGAGCTGAGAGGGGAGACAGTGGAAGCAGGGGTCTATGTGAAGGTGCATGGCACAGCAGGCAGCATGGGGCCTGGGGCACAGGGACTGTGAAGGGAGGGGGAAGGGGAGGAGGCTGGAGGACAAAGAACAGGTCCTGAGGGCCAGGTCCTGGGCGAGACTCCAAGCAGGAGGTTACCTGGCCCCAGGTACAGAGTGGACTGGAGGGGCAAGGATGCGGGGAGCCCGCCGGAGAGCTGGGCTCTAACTTCAGCATTGGTACCGGGGCCACACTGGTTCCCACTGTGCCTGGCAAAAGGACAATGAGGCTGCTCGGGGGAACTGGCGGGACCTCAGGGCTACAACTCAGGCCTTCCGGGCGTCTGTGCAAAGAGCAGAGGGCTGCCTGTTTACCTTCTACATCCGGCCCAGAGGCCTGAGAACGGTCTCCCACAGGGAAGCACAGTGTGCAGAGCACGTAACACCCCCGCGAGCCTCCTAACAGCACTGCAGGGGTCTCCGGCCTCCCTCGGCAGGGTCTGCAAGGCACTGCTGTACAAGACACTCCCTCTCCTGGCCCAGCAGTGCCGGGGGTTGGTCCCTAAGCCACAGGGGCTCCACCCACCCTGTGTCTGGGACAATCTGGAGGGCTGATGCTTTTCTCGAGGAATCCAACTTCCAGGATCTCTTCCAGGCTTGATGCTCACTACCGAGCAGCTGGAGTGGCCGCAGCTCCGGGTGATCTTCACAGAGCAGCTGGGCTACTGCAGATGTCATGAAGATGTCCCTACTGCCTGCGTTCTTTGGCTGAAGTCTAACTGAAGACAAGATTCCCTGAAGCTCACTCCCCCAGTCGGGAATCCTTGTTAGGGCTCCAGACCCCACGGGATGAGGCCCCCATAAAGACACCATCTCGCCGAATCCAGACTAGCGGCCCCGTTTTGTGGATGAGGAAACCGAGGCTTCCTGGCCTACAGTCACTCAGGCAGTGAGTGGCAGGGCCCGGATAAGGATCTGAGTCTCGCTGGCTTCCTGGTCTGTGCTTGTGAGAGGCCAGGCCTACCACCTCCAATACAGGAAGGAGCCGCAGGCGGCTGGGCCGAGTGACGGCCCGGCCCAGCTGGGGCCCTCTGCCTGGCGCCCCACAGTTCTCAGCTGGGTGATGAAGAGCTGGGCCTGTCCAGCTGACCCTGTGGTAGGAGTTGAAACCTCAGCCCAGCACCTCATCAGCCACAGCGCACAGGATTGCAACACAGACTTGAGCCCTCCTGACAGCCGGAGGCATCCATGGTCAGCCGTGAAGAGCGCAGCTCGAGACAGTCACAGATTCCCACCTCCTGAGACAGATCTCTGGGCTTACTAAAAAGCAACGAAGTCGAGAAGGCAACACCAAGCCAGGCTGGCTGTGCGTTCACCATGTTTTTCAGACCAGGATTAATTCTTTGGCTGGTTTCAGATCTTCCACCTCAAAAATATCTAGTTTGTGCTTGTCTGCGAAGGAATGTGTCTAGGCACCTCCCACCGGCAACACAGAAAACAATTCCTACTGCCATCACCTGTTCCTGGAGATCAAGCCATATATAGGCAGACTCAAGCCGGAAGGTTTGGCCAGAGAGCTGCTCAGTTCTCCAACATCACACCACCGTTTAGACAGGTTCTCCCAGGCACGTGATTCAGCCAGAAGCCGAGGGTGAGGGGAAACACCCAAGGCCTGGCCTGACTGCAGAGCCTCTCTCCTCTCACCACCCCCCACCCCCCAGCCTGATGTCACCCTGTGCCTGAACCCCAGGGATCAATGTGAACCCCTACGTCTTAATCCCAAGGGTGTGAAGTGAGAGGGAAGGAGAACCAATCACTGCCCTGACACACAAGAAAGTTTTTAAAAGGAGATGAGTCCACTGTGATTCTTGGTCTGTTGTTGGCTGATTGGCTAAGTGGCCTGGGGCAAGTCAGGTGACCTCTTGGAACCTCAGTTCCCACATCTGTAAAGTGGGAATCAAAATGCTGGGCCAGGCCGGCGCCACGGCTCACTAGGCTAATCTTCTACCTGCGGTGCCGGCACTCTGGGTTCTAGTCCCGGTTGCCCCTCTTCCAGTCCAGCTCTCTGCTGTGGCCCGGGAGGGCAGTGGAGGATGGCCTAGGTGCTTGGGCCCTGCACCTGCATGGGAGACCAGGAGGAAGCACCTGGCTTTGGATCAGCACAGCGCGCCAGCTGTAGCAGCCATTTGGGGGGTGAACCAACAGAAGGAAGACCTTTCTGTAACTCTGCCTGTCAAAAAAAAAAAAAAAAAAAAAAAAAAAAAAAAAAAAAAAAAAAAAAAAGTTGGGCCAGTGTGAGGCCAAACTGAACAGACAGGGAAATTCTGGGATCCTCCCAGCATCAGAAGAGACAGCCTTCCATGGCAGTCCACTCGCCTGGGAACCCACGGGCAAGGATGGTTCTGTCTGCTATGTTTATGCTGTACACCCAGTGCCTAAAACAGCGCTGGCACACAAAAATATTTGCAGAATCAATGCTTTCTCATTGCACCTGGAATACAATCCAGCATCCTGCGAGAGGCACATGCTGGCTGATGCCGCCTCTCTCACCTCATACACACTGCTTTGCCCACCTGGTTCCACTTTGTTTCTCTCCTCCCACGCGCCTAGGTCTTCCCGCCTGGAGCGCCCTTCCCTTCTCCCAGGTTGGCTCTTTCTCACCCTGCAGGTCTCATTTCAATCACCACCCCAGCCTAAGCTACAGCAAGTCCCCCATGGTCCCCTGTTGAAGTGCTCTGCTCCTACCCTTCACAGAAATGATGAGACTGTCACTGTCTTCCCCACCAGCCGTGAGCTCCATGAAGGCAGGAATGACTACTGCGTTTGCCATCTCTACCTAGCACCTCGTCTATGGCAGACACCAGATGAGCAATAAATGCGGAATGGACAACCCCATCACCTCCATCCACCATGCTGAGATGAAATTTTTTTTTAAAGATTTATTTATTTGCAATGGCAGAGTTACCGAGAGGCAGAAGCAGAGAGAAAGAGAGGGATCTTCCATCTGCTGGTTTACTCCCCAGATGGCAGCCAGAGCTGTGCCAATCCAAAGCCAGGAGCTTCTTCCGGGTCTCCCATGTGAGTGCAGGGGCCCAAGGACTTGGGTCATGCTCTACTGCTTTCTCAGGCCACAGCAGAGAGTGGGATTGGAAGTAGAGCAGCTGGGACTCGAACCGGTGCCCATATGGGCTGCTGGGGCTGCAGCTTTACCCACTACGCCACAGCGCCAGATCCAAGAGGAATTATCTTAAAATGCAGGGTTCTCTTCCTTATCAATCTGTTATTCTCTCTCTTCCCCTCCATGATTCACTTCTTTTCTCCATTCGTTCCAAATCCATCCCCAAAAGAACACAGATAAAAAAATAAAATAGAACCTCATAGAACAAATGCTGCTGTGTGGCCACTGCTGAGGATGCCCAACTCCTGGGCCCCTACCCTCATGCACCTGGGACTGCAAATCCATGGAGGGCTGCAAACGTTCCTATCCTACTCACTGCAGCCGGGACCAGGACAGGCCAGGGGCACGGGGACGTCTCCTCTGGCCAGCTGGGTTTCTGGGTGGGAAGCCCTCTCCCTTGCACAGAGTTTCCATCCTCGGAGAGGCAGTGAGCAATGCAAAGCATGACAACCATTTTTCCTCCAGCTATTTCAAGGCACACAAATAAAACCTAAGGACTCAAGGCCAGCTTGAGAAAACAATGGAGCCAGGAAATATTCACACCAGTGCGGAGGCAACAGCGCACGGAGGAGTTCAAAGCTGAGGGCGATGCCTTCACGGAGAGTTTCCTGGCTTTCCCCAGACATACAGCTCCAAACGCAAAGTCTGATAAGGGCTGAGGGGCTATTAATCCAATCACCAGGGGACTTAATGAGAGCTTACGGGGGACAACCGCGAATTTCTCAGGGATTGGTGTCGATTTTTCCCGCAAGAGTCGGCCAACTGATTGCATGACTACTCTATCCCATCAACTCTCACCAGTAACAGTGCTGAATGTAACAAGACCTGTCTATACATCACAAAACCTGAGCACCAGTGCCTCCCAGAAGTCATGTTTCAGTGGCCAGTCCTGAAGTATTTCTGCACATCTGCTCCTGGGTGCAACCCGTGAACCAGCAGTTGGTTTCCAAGGGGGGCATTGTTCACCGGGTTATTATTGTGTGTACAGAACAGTTGCCTTTGTATCAAAGTGGTGCTTCGGGCCTTCTAAAACAAACAACTGAAAACTTTCTGCTATTTTTGTTCACAGAAATATGGAGCCAGATCGGAGCCAACTCTCAATGGGAAAGGGGGGAGTCCAGGGGATGGAAGGCAAACTCGTTACTGCCATTCATTTCAGCCACCTTCTATCACAGCTGTCACTAAGGAGCAAAAGAAAACGGATTTTCTCCTTCCTAGTAAGAGGATTAAGCAGCACCAATTCAGTCAACGGGAAAGAAGAAACCAGAGAGGCAGAGGCAGGATCAAAACCATGCGAGGTCAGAGGTCACAAACGGGTAGGTCTTGGCGCCAAACAGGTCTCATTTTGTGTGGCCTACGGGGTCCTTTGTCTTGTTGTCTTTAAGGGGAACTAATTGCCCCCATAAAACTGGATTTCCAGCTTCTTGGAGAATCAGGTCCCAGCCCCTATTCGCACCTGGCCACAATCGGCTGGTGCTAAGCAGTGGCTGCCACGTCCCTAACCAAGCTACTGCACTGGTTTTAGTCACCCACCCTTTGATTATCCGGGACTCTAGTCCTTTGGCCCCAGAGAAGAGAAGTTCCCCCACTATGGTGCAGTGATGTGACTGCACCCAGAGACACAAGACACACGCCAGGATGGAGCTGCCCCGGCTCAGCTTCCAGCCCCCTTCAACCTCCACCCCACCACGATGGCCTGCCACCCCAGGTGGCCGTGCAGCATGTTGTTGGAACCCCCAACTCCCAGGAATGAAAATACCAATTTCCCAGGGACCCAGCGACAGCCTTCCAGATACTCTACCCAAATGGTGGGTTGGGAGACTGGGAAGGGGCCAGCAGAGGAGAAAGGTGTGGTTAGGAAAGTGTTAGAACGCCAGATGCCCCGGCCTGGAGAGTCCAGGAAGGGCCCCCTTCACTGCCGACACCTCCCATGGCGCCGCCAGCGACCAGACAGCTCCACTGAAGATCAGGAAACTACTGAGGCCCCCACACGTGGAACATTGAGGTTCCAGGCTGGGCGGCAACTATCCCCACCCCCATTCTTGCCGCAAGCTACCCAGAGTCTTTAGCTTGTGGAGCCACTAAGTCAGCATTCCAAAGATATCCACCACAGTGTCCCCAAAGAACTAAACCAGGGCCGAGGCCATGAGGATGGCAGCTCTGGCCTGTTACCAGTTTGTCAAGAAGTGGTGCTAACTTCACCAACTTCCTGAGGCCACTGGGCTCGGCTTCCTGGCGGTTACCACAAAAACGTTGTCCCACGGCACCAAGGCAGCGCCTGTAACAAGCTACAGCTCAAGCAACCCAAGCACTGGCAACCATCTTCCTGGGCAATAGCTATGGCTTCTGCCACCCCAAACCCACTAGCGTCTCCACCAGCTCCCCTCCAGCTGCCTAGATTCCAGGAGTGCACACAAGCGAAGTAAAAGCAGCTTGTAAAAAAAAAAAAAGTAAAAGCCAGGCCGGGCCACCCAGCTTCTCAGCCGTGAAGAAGTCGGAGCGACCCCCTGAGTGGGGGACACCTGCAAACTCTGGTCTCTTTGGCTGGGAGACGCGTCCTTACCTACACCTGTCACTCCTTTCCAGCAACTTGTCCTGAGCCGGGGGAACAAGAAAAGCTGGGAAGCCTGTGGCCCCACACACCTAGAACCAGACACCCAGCACCTCGTTACCTGGAGGCTGATTTAGAAGGCAGCCTGGAACACCTTGGGCTCCTGTCTAGACACAAACAAGGGGACATCCAAAAGTCCGTGGAAAAAGAATCAAAAGGTGTTTATTTTGGTGGAAAAAATTTTTGAAATCCATGTATATGGAGGCCTTCAAAAAGTTCACAAAAGATAACTATTATGGCAAAACCAGGCCTGGACTTTAAAAACAATTTTTTTCCACCAAAACAAACTTCTCTTTTTATTCTATTTTTCCGAGAACTTCCTGAAGTACTCGCATAGAGCATGTCGGAAAGATCCTTTCCAAACCCAGGCAGGTAGAGTCCACGGGATCTACCCGAGGCAGGCAGGCAGTGTAGACCAACAGCCACGCTCACATCCATGTGTGACCCTAACACCTGGCTCACTGCCCACCTTCCCTTCCAGAATGTAACTGCCCTGAGGACAGGGCCCGGGAGGGAGGGTCTTCTCTTACTGTAGCTCCAAGCCTGACCTGTGTAAATGTCAACTGAATAATAATAATTAAAAAAAAAAATGAACAGATCACAGGATGTAAACTTCAGGAAATGTACAGGGAGCTCCCGTGTAATCTTCAGACTTCCTTCTGAAGCTATGGGGATGCGGGAGGGCGCGGGGAGGGGGCACCCTGTCTCCTGCCCCTGCGTTAGCATTTCAGACCCACTGGTTGCATCAGGGAATGGGACTGTGCCAGGCATGAAAGGCGACACCGCATGGCAGGCTCATCTGAGTAATCACTCATGGTTTATCTGGAATTCTGGGGAAGAGGCACCTCCAAAGACATAACTCTTCTTAACCAGGCCTGACCGTCGGCCTGCCTTCTGCCGTGTAAAATAGCAAGCCAGCTTGCAGAGTCCGCATTACTGTCTGCACGCTGGGCTGCTGCGAGTTTATTTTTGTTGCTTTCATTTGAAGACTGTGTTTATGCCTCTCTGTTAGACTTCCAGCCAGTGGGAGAATGACGAGAGGCAAAGCCTGTCCTTCCTTCAGAGTGGCTCCAGACGCTTCCTGGAGGCACAGGGAAGATTAACAGCTTACAGGAGCCAACTCCCTAGCAATGGGTCGTCTCCAACGCGCGCTGCCTCGAAGTGCAGATCCATCAAACCACTCCTGGGGCCCGGTCTCCGCACGGCACAGCCACCAGGCGAGTGACTAACACACCCCGCGGCCTTGTGGGCCACAAACACCACACTGTAACGGCCAGTGCGCGGCACTAAACGGGGAACGGCTCAGAAATGGCCGTCTCAGAAAAAGCAACAGCATTTTGAGGAGCAAAAATAGTAAGGGAGGGGGAGGATTTTTTTTTTAAACAGAGAAAACCAAGACAAGTTGGGCCCAGCTAAGAATATGTTCAAGATCCGGCCCCCGTGACTTCTCTAGGGCTGGGCCTTCTGCTTGAGCAGTCTCTTCTGGAGCCAGTGGCACACAGACACCCGGTTCTAATCCCACCAACCCTCCTCCCCCAGCGCCAGAGGCCCGGCGGTGGCAGCTCTGAGCAATGACATCACCCCAGGTCTGCCTCTTTGGCAGGGTCACCAATATTGTTTGCCGTGAATTTCCTGTAAAGGCCCTCAAGACAGGAAACTAGCCCTGTGCCTGGAGTCCTGCACCCGCTCCGAGCCATCCTGTCAGGTTGAAACAAAGGCTTTTTGTGTTTTTTTTTTTCATCCTAAAAAAATATGTAACAAAACTTTCCAGCACTTTTAATGAGCACCTTAATTACAAACTGAAGAATTAGATACATTTACGAGTGACGTCATGCTTGCTGATAATTAGCCACTGGAAAGCCCTGGCACATCCCGAGGCCTGGTTGTGTCTCCTTCGCCCCCTCCCCCAAGTGTTCAGGTTAATTACCAAGCCTGACCTTCTAAAGCAAAGCAGGCTGGGCCCAGCCAGCACGGCCCCACCCCCGCCCGGTGCGCAGCTCCCCAGCACGGAGGGGCCTATTTCTCCCTCCTCCCAGTGCAGAAGGGAGCTGGGATAACGATGTGGGAGGGTGACAGGCTTCTGGGGGGCCCCATGCTAAGCAGTGACAAGTTTTAATTAACGCCCTGGCTAATTTAACCCTGGCACAGTCTAGGGGAAGAAGACTGCTCATCTCAGAGGCAGGAAGCCTTTGGGTTTGCCTGGTCCCGGTGGTGCCAGGGAGACCTCCGTGAGCGAGCGGCTCCCACGGCAGACTTGGCCTGTTTGTACTTCGTGTTCCCCGGGCGTGCAAATCCCACGACTGGAGGTGCAGCTGACTCAGTCGCTTACTCTCCATGCACGTTTTTTGCGCTAGAAGGGTGTCAACAGCCCGATTTGGAAAGCCCACGCTGGGCGGCCGTCCTGTCTGCTTGCCAACAAACGGGAGCTCCCGAAAATGGCTGCACCATCCCCCCCTCAGCCCCCGGCCCCCAGCCCCCAGCCAGTTGTCACTCCCTTGTAACATTTTCCAAATTTGCTGTGGGCCTGCTCCCTGTTCGGGGAGAGGCTGGGAGGCGGACATTCTCCTCATTCTTTTGCCTTATTAGGTTGTGGATTTGATTGCTTTTGGGGGGCTAAGTTGAGGAATGGCATCAGGAAGTGACCCCAGGAAAGGGGGGGGGGGGCTGGGAGGAAGGAGGAAAAGAGGATGGAGCAGCAGGCGTGAGAAGCACTGCGGGGAAGGAGGCTCGCAGGGCCCAGCTCCTCCCGGCGCCCTACAGCGGCCCGCTTCAGGCTCCTGCACACCTCTGCCCAGTGGGCAGTCATCCGGGGGGGTCTTCGGTGGGCTGCCCTTCCTGGCTCTAACCTCACGTCCCAGTTGAAGAGAAGGTGGCCTGACCCCAGGGGGTTGGGGCTGTGGTGCTGTGGGTCCTGATTTGGGCTTTAGGGAAGAGACCAGGAAAGGAGGAGACCTGTGGAACGGACCCCTCGCTGACAGTGCGTTTCACGGCAAGTTGACTTACTCATGAAAGAGCTTTCCTGGCACTGCTTACGGCTCATCCAGACATGAAGCTGCTCAGGGCTCCGCACTCTGAAACAAGAAGCCACCTCCCAGATAATGAGGCCCAGATGGACCGGAGGAGCCGGGAGACGGCTACACTGTGTCACTGCAGCTCCAGTGCCTGCTGCCCCTGGACGGAGGAGGCTGCTTGGACGCTGCGGGCGGGGCCGGGGCTCCAGAGCTCCGGGGGGGCGGGGGACGCCAGGAACAGGGTGCACATTTCGGTTTTCCACTGAGCTGCAAATTGCAGCAGGCCCTTCCGACTCCCCTGAAGAGGAGGCGCCGGCAGTGGACCCCACCTGGACACGGGATGGGGAGCCGCTATGGAGCACTTACACCGCGCCGGGCACTGGCCGAGCGTGCCACACACGACTCAGAGTCGCCCTGTGGAGTAGAGGGGGCTCCTTTCCAGGACTCTGAGGCTCACCCCCTGTCCCTTGCCCAGGGTCATGCAGCCAAGAGGAAGGGGTGGGGAGCCCAGGCCGGCCTCCCCACCAAGGCCACGCTGACCTGGCCCCTTTCAGTCCCACACCTTTCACGGCCACCTAATTCTGCCACTAGCACGCAGCCTGGATGTGGGAGTGCCAGAGACACCCTTCCCCAGGCACTCAGCGCTCTCGACACTTCCTCCCAGGGTGCAGCTGCTGGGGCCAGGAGACAGCCTGGCTCCCAGTGACACCCAAGCCCCCTCCTATCATCTGGTGGGGAGGCTGGGTGCTACCAGGTAAACCATGGCTGGGAGGCATCTCCTCCTGGCATGTGGGGTCCCAAATATTCTGCAAACTCTCCCCTGGAAACTGCTCCCAAAATGGGAGTGAAGCAACAGTCCCCAACTACAAGGAATGAGCCTCAGGTTCTCGTCTAAGAATGCCCACTTCCTAACACCTCTGCCTTTCAAAAATTGAAAAAAGGCACATCACAAGGACTGCCAAGCAGATCCTGCCCAGAAGCCTTAAGAAGGCGGAAAAGGAACCAGAAGTCGGCTGTGCCAACATCCTGTGGCCACGGCGCTTCAGCGCCCAGCACAGCCCAGGTGACACTCACCACCCTCGCCACCCCCACCAAATCCTTTTATGGCAAACCTACCAACCCCGAGTGAGGCAGGGGCCAGGTCTTACGGGATGACTTCAGCCACTGCTTCCATGGCCTGGGCCGAGCTGCAGGACAGTTCACACATCCTCTGACAGGGGCGAAACACACCTGAAGCTGCTCAGACCAAGAGGCAGGGCCTGGCCAGGCCAGGCCAACCTCATCTCGCACTGGGGCTCAACACAGCTCAGGGATGTGAATTTGGGGAGCACACATCAAGGGCACTGCAGTATTCCAGTCACATATTTGGCCCTCAGTAGCTGAATGAGTTGCCTTTTTTTTAAACACACTGGAGTATGTCCTGGGATGGGAACGCGTAAGTTCCACGAGCCAGTTGTAAGGCATTTGTTTAGAGAAGACTAACACCTGGAAGCCAGGCTTGGCAGGCAAGAACAGACTCTTCAGGCCAGGGATGTCCGGGGCCTCGCTGGAAGACAGCGTACGGACTGCGGCGCGGCATTCCACGCCAGCCTGCTCCTGGGAGCTGGCCCCATTCATGCCTGTGACCTCAGTAGGGAAGGGCTTTTCCCAGCCTGGAGTGGTCCTCAGAGCTGAGGGACAGCGTGCAGGCCCACGCGTGCTGGGGGCTATTAGGGCACAAGGCTTGGAGAGACCCTTGGACTTAAGAAGGGGGTCTCTCTCTGCCCGTTTCCGAAACGTGTGCTTAGTCGGAAGAGAGCACCACAGGCCTCACGAACACAGCCGGAGCAGACCCCCGCCCCAGGGAGAAGAGGAGGAGTCTGGCCCAGCCACCAGGGCAGTGAGAGTGTGCGGGACCCGCAAATGCACACAGACCCAGAACCCGGGCTATGCTCTGCAGAGGTTCTGAGGCCCGGCTCAGATACACCGAGTGTGGCACCTTGACCCTGAGACTCCCCAGAGAAGGTGTTCACCGGGGCGGGGACGAGGACTGCTTGAAAGGGGCAGCAGGGGACGTTGTTGAACGGCACACCTGCCCGCCCGCACACTCACCTCCTTTATGAATGCGTCCATGGCTGACCCCACCTGCCCTTGGGCACCCCTTCCTCTCCCAGGACGCGGCTAGAGTGCCGTGGGCTCGCTGCTGAGCCGCTGGGTGCTCTTCCGAGGTCTCCTGTGGCTTTGCTACACCAGGAGCTCCTCGAGAGCGTGGGCCGGGTCTCCGGTTTCTCTCATCCCCCCAAAGGCTCGGCGCGGAGCTCCGCTCTGCAGAGGGGCCCAGTGAGGGCTGTCGTCTGGCCCTGGCTGGCGGTCATGTTTCTACCTGACTGCTGGACTCCCAGGCCCACAAAGCCCCAACTCGTGTTACATGAGAAGCTGGTTGGCTATAAAAAAGCAGACCCACTCTGGTCAGCGGCCCCTAACGCTGTTATCTGAGCGGCGACTGCTGCTGTCTCGCGGGGAGGACCTTCCAGGTCCTCCCCACGCGACAGAAAGAGGCAACTCAGCCCCTAGAAAGACCTCTCTATCTGCAGCAGCCACGTGGAGCAGGCTCAGCTCTGCAGAAGAGCACAGAAGCCACCCACCATGGAACCGTACAGTGGCATCCCAAACGCGCGGCAGGACTCTATCATCTGACATAGTTTCCATTTGCAATACTTTCTTCCCCCTCTGAACTGGTTTTACAGAGGGGAAGTTTTTTCTTTTTCTGCACTTAAGGGGATACAGATAAACACACAGGCACCTATCTACCTACACAGCTACTTAAAAGATGTAAGATGTCGCACGGGCACGCGGCCAGGAGGACGCAAACGCCGCCATCTTCTCCGTAGCCGGAGCAGCCGGGCTGGCGGTGCCATTCCAGGACACCATCTCGCTCACTCCTCCCCATTCTGTCAACAGAGACCCCGTCCAGGGCAGGGCAGAAAGAACCCCAGCCCACGTTCACGATGGCCGCTTTGTGATCCGGGAACTTAACTTCTTGCTGGGCGCTGTGTGCACAGAGGCGGGAGTGTCTGTGGATAGCTCAGAGCTTGCTGTCGCTGCCCCTCCCTCCCCAGGAAAAAGCTACAAAACGAGTCTGGCCAGCTTCCTTCAAATGGGGAGCCACAGGTCCACTGCAATATGTAGGTGTTCCCGGGGTGGCTTCCGGAGGGGGGCGTGCACAAAGCCCAACTGCTCAGACTGAGTCAGCCTGGCACCTGCTCCCGCTCTGGGCCAGAACCACCCTGGCTCCACCTGACCAGAGGAAACCGGAAGGAAATACTGAGTGCAGGGAAGAGACCTATGGAAAAGGAGAGGACCCAGAGCCAGCCAGAGTCAGGCTTCCTGGCTGCCGACTTCAGACGGAGACTCTGCGCTTCACACACACACACACACGCATGCACATGCACACGCACCCCAGCCAAAGGTCTGTAAAGCCAAGAGGCATCCCCCCAGGAAGAAGCAGCCTCTCGATGGGACAGAGAGGGAGTGCAGCGTGCTCATGTGGTACGTCTCCAGGCAGCCTCGTCATGAAGCCAGAGGCAGAAGTCACCAATGCCCTCATCAAACGCAGGTGCCCGCTGCGCCAAGGGTCGCAGAGAAAGCAGACGCCTTCATTTGGCTGAACGCTCTGCGGCCCTGGGGTTCCCACTCTAGAAGTCAGTTCTGGTCCAGCCCATCCAGGAGCCCTGGGAGGCCAGAGGGCCAGCGTTCTGGAGGCGCCAGGTTCCCAACCCTCTGGAGCCGGAGACAACGGTTGTCTCCAGACCTGATGGGCGCTCCCAACGGCAGAGCTCTCAACTGTGCCGGTCCCCGCTCTGCAAGCCTGGCTCTGAGCACGCTGGCCTTTCTGCTCCTCCTCGGAGCCTCCAGCCACACTTGGGTTCCCTCTGCCTGGAACAGCCCTGCCCCACGCTCTCCTGGCTCCCACTTTCTGGCTAACAGCCACCTCCGCAGAAATTCTCCTCTCCATCTGAAGCACCTGTGCCACACCCTCTCCCCAAGCCACCCCCAACCTCGTGACTACAGCAACAGTGTGGAAATGAGTGCGTGAGCCTGAAAGCCAAAACTTCTAGGTTCAAGTCCTGTACTGTCACCTGGGCTTGTGGCTTCACTGTCCGTGGATCCAGGTCTATGCATGTCCCGTAAGGGTAACACCGCCTGCATCACGGGACTACACGTGTCAGTCCACGTGAGGCCCTCAGAACGGTGTCCAGCACAGAGCAAAGTGCCGGATGCTATCATTTCATCTGCAACACGCAATCCTACCAGCTCACGCTGTCTCTCGCATCAGCCTGTGAGCAAATCAAGAACATCCAGAAACAAGATGGAAGGTGACTTGCATTTGGTCATCTGATTTCTGTGGTGGCCACTGGCTAGCCCCAGAGACCCTCACTCTGACAGAACTGAGCCCACAGAGGCTGATCTGCTACTCCGAGGTCTCATGTTTAAACTATGCGTGGAATGCTTGATAGGAACATGTATTTATTCTTAGGCAAGACAGTTGTCTCCCAGGCTAACCCCGCAGCCCGAGAGCAGGCCGTATTTGGCAAGGACTGCTTTGAGCTTGTTTATTAAAGAGGCCGAGAACATTCTCAAGTCGAAGGTAGTTGCTATGAGTCTCCCAATTTTATCGTCAAAGCGTGTTCTCTTTCCACGTCTGGGTGTTTCTGTGCAAAGCAGAGGATGAACCACTCCCTTACCTGCCTGCAGCTTTGGGCCGTGACTCATTAGCTAATCATCCCCCAACCCTCACCCCCACCCCACCCCCACCGCTCTCAGGGAGGCTAGATTCTTTTCCACGGGTTGTCCCTCATCAGGGATTTAAAGAAAGTTAAAGGAAAGAGAACGGGAAATTAGGCTTGCAAACTGGCCGTGAAGGGGGTGAATTAGGCTCGCAAATTAGCTGAGAAGCCTCCCCCCATTAGCTGATGCAAGGAATTCCTCTCACCCCACTGGGAGCCGCAGTCCTGCGAAAGGACACCCTCATACAGGCCTTGCTGTTTTATACAAAGTCAAACCCTGCCACAGTCTTGGCAGTGTAGTTCAAATAATCCAAAAAAAAAAAAAAAAAAAAGAAAAGAAAAGAAAAAAAAAGAAAAAACCCGGCCCACAATCCCGGTCATGTTTACTGCCTGGCCACCCTCCAGGACTTGAAGACCTGAATCATGGCTGGTTAGCAGCCGCCTGTGAGGAGGGCCAGCTCTTCAGACTGTCCTGGAACCAGCCTGGCAGGTCGGCTGCTCCCAGACATTTTGAATTTTATAGGCCAGGACTTGAAGATCACACAAGTCTTAAATTGAAAGAAGAAACAACCTTCCAAAGCAAGCCATGGCAGTCAGAGCCAGAGCCAAAGCAGCGCTTTGTGGCAGACAGACCACGTTTTCACCAGACGCAGAGTTGAGCACAGTCGCTTTCTCACAAAGGGGAGGGCAACAGAGAGAAAAAAAGTTTACTGGCTGTCAGAGTTTGGGCAGGAAGGATGTGGATTTTTAAAAAATGTTATTTGTGCATGGGATTCGCTAGAAACTTGAGTTCCTTTTAATTTGTTTGTGAAAGCAGGCAAAAAAGATGCAGGCACATTTTGCCCTATTAAGAAGTCACATAGCTGAGATTCCAGCTCTAAATGTGTAGACAAAAAGCACACATGTCCCAGCCACAAAGCCAACAGCGGGGCTTTGGCTCTCAGCTTTCATGGTGTGCTGTCCTTTTTCTTCTCCCCCTCTCAAGCGCAAATGCCTTCCCCTCATGAACAAAATGGCCTGGCCCAGTGCACAGAGGCCCCTGGGCCCCCTAGCCCGCTCGGCCCCTGCGTATGTGGCTATCTTCCTGGTAACCTCTTCCTTGTGCCCAAGAGCCCCACAGTCCACCATCAGCGCCGCCTCCGGTGCGGTGGCACTGCCCCAAACAGTGAGCAGCTGGGTCTCCACGGTGACTTCCACTAAACACTCTTCCCTCCCACCCCGGCTCCAGGACTGATCGTGGGGCATGAAGGAGTTGGCTGCTCAGCACATACCGAGGCCCTGATGACACGGGCTGAAGTCAGCTCTCGCATGGTGAGGCGAGGGCTGCCATCTCAGTAACCGACGCTGCAGACCCACACGCTCGCGCTGCGACGCCCCCGCCCCAGCAGTCTCTCAGCGTGCCTGGATGCTGATTCACTTGCATGCTCCTACCCTCAAACTGGCCTTCTCCACCACCCAAAGAGGGAGCAGGGAAGGGCAGCGAATCCTTCTCTAGCTGGCAGCCAGTGAAGACGTCCTTAGAATGGGGAGCAGAATTCCTGCTCAGGTGGAGACCCGGAAATGACCTCGGGCTTCTAGGAGACCACGTCTTCCTTCCGACACAGAAGCCGGAGGGGTGTGCCCGGTGCCTCGGCACCGCCTCCTATCCAGCACCCACCCTCCAGAGCGTCAGGGAGGGGGAAAGATGAAAAGGAAAACCCACTATAAAGGCAGTGAGAGACATCACTCAGCCCCACACCTGGGGGGGCGGGCAATAACTTTAAAAAGCATAAAACAAACCACAATGTCTTCTTTATTCCTGCCCGAAGCTGAGGACACAAATGCTATTGTGTTGCTGGTGTTTTCTCATCCCATTCAATCATTGCAACACTGACCACGATATTTCCCAGGATGACTTCATGGTGTCCAGCAGAGTAGTAACTGCTGCTACCAGTTACTTTTGCCCCAAGATGCTAGTTCCACTGGGAGACAAAGCATGTGGTCTGCTCTGATATTTGGAAGAGAAACATTTAAATAAGCCTCTCTTAACTCAGCAGGAGGGTTCAAATGCCCAGATGGGGTAGCAGGGGGCTTTATTCACGGGAGCCATGTATGGGTAAGAAAACTGGAGCCTTAAAGAGAACTGGCTATGTGAAGAATGAGTGGTAAACCCACAACTGTTATATTCACAACATGCCTGGTTTCATTAAAAAAAAAAAAAAGAAAGAAAAAAAAAAAAAAAAGCTGTAACTTACTTTTTTTTTTTTTGAGAGGTGCAGAGGCAGAGAGCGCGTGCACTTGCACAAGCAAGCGTGCTCCCGGCTGCTGGCTCACTCCCCAAAGGCCCACAACACAGGAGCCGGAACGACCCAGGTCTCCCAAGCGGGTGGTAGGGACCCAATCACCTGAGCCGTCACCACCGCCTCCTCCCAGGATCCGTGTTGGTGGGAAGCTGCAGTCGGCAGCAGAGCCAGAATGGGAGCCAGGCACTCTGCTGTCGGGTGTGGGTGCCGGCCAGTAGGCCAAGCACAGGTCCCGGCCCTCCCATTTGAAAGCACAGAGCAGCCAAGGGGCTGGATTTGTGACGCAGCGGGTTAAGCCGCTGCCTGTGACGCAGGCATCCCATATGTCAATTCCGCTCTTCCACTTCTGGTCCAGCTCCCTGCTAATGCACCTGGGAAAAGCAGAAGGTGGCCCAAGTATCTGGACCCCTGCTACCCATGTGGGAGACCCAGATTGGAGTTCCAGACTCCTGGTTCAACCCCAGCCATTGTGGCCATTTGGAGAATGAATGGAAGATCTTTCTCTCTACCTCTGTCTCTGTAACACCACCTTTCAACTAAATCTTTTTTTTTTTTTAACAGGGAATCAAGTATCATCCAGTCATGAGCAATATGTCAAGTCTAGCACAATGGGACAGTGCCACAAAGTAATAGGGGACGTGTGTGTTCCTGGTTAAGGCTCTGTCCCGCCTCATGTGTGAAAGTCAAATGAGACTTTTTTCTTTCAGCCGTGCACACAGGAGAGTTTAAGCATTATCCACACCTTCCATTAAACCTTGAATTACATCAGCGAAGAAGGTTATCCCCTTTGATCTTCTTATAAAAAGAGCACTTCAAAGAGAAGTCTCTGTTGGGTCATTAGTGCCTCACCTACACTTGTCAATCAATCTGTCTCACAAAGGGCACAGACCCCAGGCCAGCAGCACCCTGCTAGAGCCTAGCGCCACCATTTTGTTTCCAATGTGTTTATTTTTGCAGTTTTCTTCCATTTATGGCCAGGAAAGCTGGATTTACCATTCACCACACTCATATCAATTTCCCTTCGAAAACAAAATTAAAAATGCACATGTGCTCGAAGAAAAGCAGTAAGTACAGAAACCTGAACTGAGTATGGAAGAACCACCAAGGCAAGCAGGAGCCTGCTCTGGCGGGAAACCACAGGACGGTCTTCTACTCTCGGGGGCGTGGAGCTCCCTGGAAGGCAGGAGTCCACACAGCAGCAGGTGGCAAAGAGCAAATCCCCAGTAAACTCCGGCCACTCGCTTTCAGGTAACACTTCAGTAAATCACATCCAAGAAGACGGCCACGGGGTCTTCCAGAGCAACTGTTGCTCAAGGTGGTGGGGAGGAGACCAAGTGACAGCACAGCACACAGGGGCTTCCCACGGGCATTCCAAGTTAGCGCCTGTTGTTCAGGGGGGTGGGGTGGGGGGCGCGAAGGAACACAACCAAAAAAGGCACAACACCAAGACAAGTGTCTCGGAGTTTAAAATCCCAGAGAGACCATACATAGACAACACTGCCCAGACGCGGACATGAAGACACTCGTCTATTAAATACAGGCAAAGCTTCCACCTTCTGGAGCACGCGGGATCACCCCCCCAACCTTCCCCGCTCCCAGGCAGCAGGTGAACACAACCTCCCCCACCCCCCAACAATAAGATCACTCTTTAAACAAACAGAGGATGGGATTTAGAATGGCCGTTTCTCTTTGATTCACTGAACCTTCTGCTCCTTGATACCTGGGATACTAAAATGTAACTTATAAACCTTCTTGAAGAAAAGTGATACTTGTACTACTTTCAGACACTTTATAACAAATTCTGGCGCCAACACTGCCAACACTATAAAACAGTTTCCTTGTAATTCTCCTTTGATGTTTCAAAGTTTAAACCCATGCAAAAGGAGACCGATCCTGAGCACTCAACACACCCAGGGCATAAAGACTTCTTTCAAACTCTGGTGGATGACAGTGTTTGTATCTGGCTCAAGTAGGAACTTCCGTCTCCCCTTTAATGGGTCAGTGTTTCAGTTACTGCCATTGAATTACCAGCTATCACTTGCCTCTTATTTCCATGAAAAAAGAAAAGGAGAGGAAAAATCGGAAGGTAACGTGAGCGTTTCTGTCGCTCTGTGAAGTAAATACATAAATAAAGGCGGCGGAAGGGAACCAAGGGGAATGATCTGAGTGTGACTAATGGCATCCTGGACATCAGCTAGTTTTAGCAATGGAGGGTGACGCTGGGGGCGCGCTGGGCCAGAAGACACTCAACGCCAGCGAGGAGAGAACCATGATGTTTCAGCTATTCGGAAAACCTGAATGAGCAAGAGCTACTACAGCAAACAGCTGTCCCCTAATTACTTCTCCCCTGCAGAAAATAAAAGCAGCAGCAAGGGAATTGGTTCTTGAAGAACCCTGAGGTCTGGTCAAAGGCTCGTACAATTCCCAGTAGACTACAAGTCAGGAGGGCAAAAGCCCGAAGCGCTCGTCTCAACAATCTCAAGCTCCTCGCGCCTTCCCAAATCGATTCTTTCCGGCTCCATGCTCCTTGCTGCCACCCCCTACAGCAGGGCCAGGTAACCTGTGCTATGAGCTCAGTTACTCTGCAACGGGTGCAGCTGAACCAGATCTGGAGGCTGAGACTGGAGTCCAGACCTGCCCTTGCTCCCTGGCCATCTGATCAGGAGGACACCTGAGAGCACACGTCCACATTTTAACTGACCTCCCTGCCTGCTTCTTCAGACTGCAACAGCACCTGCCTGTCAGATAACATCTTCATTTCCTGGGCCTGTTTGCCTGCAACACTTTCCCCAAACTTTCCCCACAAAGCTTCCCACTGGAGGCCAGGCAATTGGCTGCCATTAAATGGGAGCTTTTAGCACCAGTTCCAACTGAGGGTGAGTCAGCTCTCTGCTGACAAGTAGCCGCCCCTGTAGGTTCCAGGACCAGAGAGCGTGTTTCCAAAGGCAGAGGGCAAACCCAGGCCCACACCCTAGACTGCCCAGGACAGGTGAAATGGCAGGCTCCACTCCACGGTACCAGTCAGCTCTGCCCTCCCGGTCATTAGCCAAGTCCCATTCTACAGCGCTGGAGCAGCTTCCCCTAGGTGGGTGCACACAGTATACCTGCGCCCCTCACCAATTCACAGGTAATTTCTAGATGACAATGTAGTTTGGTTACTTTTTTTTTTTTGAAAGTACATTATTCAATTTTGAAAACTGCTAAAGACCTATTCGTTTTCACCAGATCCTAAGAGGCAAGCAATTAAAGGAACAGCAGAAAATAACAGCTGGCTACTTTGGGGCCTCTATCATTAGCCTCAAAAAAATGAAAATAAAAAGACCTACTTGGGGAAGAGGGAAAAAAAACCACCATCAGAACTTTCAAATAATTAACTCGCATTGAATACACCCTGAGCCAAAGGTCATGGTCTAAACCCCGAGGCCCTGAAAACGAACACGTGGGCTTAACAAGCGTTTCCCCCGGCTGCCCGGGGGAGTTCTGGAATCCGTGTCCCAAGAGCGCCCTTGCAGGAGCAGGCGGTGGCCAGGCCACCTCGGCCCCCTTCAGGCCCTGGGGGAGGGGGCTGTGGCCCAGAGCTACAACTGCTCAAGAAAGAGCAGGCCAGTCCCGGACACCCTCTAGACCACTCACAGCCCTCCCATCTCGCAGGTAAAAACTGTTGCATAAACTGGTTATTCAATAATGCTTGGGTCACAGAGCCAGGAGCATGATCCCAGAGCCAGACCCTAGGAGTCCCAGCAAAGGGCTTCGAGGTAAACGTGGGACACACCCCCTCCCCAACCCCCTGCTTCATTCCCAGGAGAATTGGATTCCCAGGCTCTGAAAGCCTACTGGGGTCCTCAATACAGATCTTTAGAGCAGGTGCCCGTGGCGAGCAGGACGTCCACAGCGCCGCCCCTGCCCTGTGCCCATGGACTGGCCTTGGGCAGGCGGTCTGTCATTCACCACTGTGACACAGAAGCCCAGCCTGTGGTGTGGCAGTGGGGTTTTCTGGGAAGGGGAAGAACAGCACACACTCGCGTCTGCCTCTCCGCGGCTCCTTCCCTATCTCATCAGCGCTGCCTGCCTGTAACGGGAAAGGGCGCAGAGGTGAGGCAATTCATTTCCCCCACAGACGGCCAAGTGTAAATATTTGCGGGAGCAGGTACAAAGCAGGACGAAGGAGAACCTGGCACTTGCCGAGAGGCCAAGGCAGCGGGTGTGGGAGGACGCCGTGAGCTACCCTCCCCGCAACCTTGCCTGGCCCGGGCAGCAGGAGCGAGCGTGACACACAGCAGGAAAGCCTGGGGGTTCCGGTGAGTCCCGGTTCCGCCCTGAGCCCGCGCGGGCCCCAGCCTCGCCCTGTGGGCAAGGGAGTCTATGACCACGGAACTAGTACACACCCTGACTCCCAGAAGGGAGTGGAAGGAGCTGGCAAGGAGTCACTTGGGGAGTGGCAGAGGACAGGAAAGGGAGGGACCCCTCCACCTGACAAGGGGCTCCTTGGAGCTGCGGCAGGGGGACCCCAGGCGTTCTCACACACAGTGCTGTGGCCCCCGGCCCCCACCCAGCTCCCTGGCAACTCCGAACCTTTTCCAGCCTGGCACGGCCTCAGGCAGCACATTGTTGCTGAGGCTCCAGACTGGACCTCCCCTTCCCCCAAAAAAGCCTTGCGACGCCAGGTATCCCAGCATCCTCCATCCCCGGAACCTGAGGCAGGTGGGGCAGTGGATAAGGACGCCGCCACCCCTCCACCCCAGTTACTACCCACGAGGAAACCCAAGCTGCCGCTGGTCGTTTACCCAAGGTGATGCCGGGCCCCACCTCCCGGCTGCCCGTCCCACCCTCTCTCCTCCAGCGGGGCTGCCTGTGCCACCCCCAGGGCACCACCTCCCGCCCTCAACAGGCTTCCAGTCCAGGCACTTTCTCCACACAAACCCCGCCCGCCCCGCCTCCGAGTCTGCCCCTAGGCTCCTGCAAAGTGTCCACTAACCCCATTCAATCCGCCTTTGCAGAGGGGCTAGGCCAGGGCCAGGGAGCTGCTCAGTAATCATCCGGGAGAGCTCCAGATCCAACTTCACGCGCCCCCACGCGCCACCCGCGCACTTCTGAGCGGCCGCTCCCCACGCGCCCCCAACATGCTCCTCCTGCACACACTGGAACCCTTCAACACCAGCCCGCGCTCCGCCCTTCTCACCCACGTTGGATGAGGCCCCCGTCTCCCTGTCACCACTGTGGTCTGCTCCTCCGCGGCTTCCACGGGGGACCAGACTCTGCCCCCCCCCACCCCTCCGGGCCCCAGACTCTTCCTGAGCACCCTCGCCCCTCCTCCCCCAGGACGGGATCCCAGCCCCCTCCCAAATGCCTGTCTCAGTCCACTCACCACACGTTCCCTTCCCTAAAGCAGCCTCCTCCCCCAGCCGCCATTCCAGCGCCCGGGCCCTCCCACCCTCACCTCTGCCAGACCACCTTTTCTTCGGGCGTCCCCGACCCCTGGTTAAGCTTTCAACCTCCCACGAGGCTCCCGAGAGCCCTCCCCAGCACACCCCCTCACCCCGGGGCCTCTCCATTCCCCGCCAGGTCCTCCCCTCCTTCCCCTTACAACAGGGCAGCCCAAATCACTCTCACCTTCTTCCAATCACAGGCCCCTAACTGCCCCCCTCGGCACCTGGCCCTCCTGAGCACCCCAACTCACGCCCTAGCCCCCCCTGTCTTCCCACAGACCAGTTCTTTCCTCCCCAGTCCTCCCTCCCTTCTCCAGACCCCACAACCCCTCCCGGGCACCCCCACTCCATCTTCACCCTCTTTACGCCCCCCCCCACCAAGGCTCCCCGGATTCCAACCTCCTTCGGGCCTTTCTGCACTGCAACGGACCCCCCCTCCGGACTCCCCACACCCCCATTCCACCCTGGCCCACAAATTCCCCTCGCAGACGCCCAGGGCCCCCGCGGGGCACTGCCAGCCACTCCTCGGAGCCTGCGAGCCCGCCTCACAGCCCGATTCCATTTCAGCCTCTCCAGGCTCCCCGCCCAAGCCCTGCACACCCTCCTCGGGGCTCCGATTCCTTTCTTTAGACCCCACAAACGCTACTAGGCCGCCGACTACGTTTCTCCGCTTCCCAATTCCTGCCTCCAGGACTCCATCCTGGCCCGCCCGGGCCCGCCAATTCCTCCTCGGGACCCCTGATTTCCATCATGGATGCTCCACTCCCCTCTTGGGACCTCGCCCCCCTCCCTAGCCCCCTCCGGGAGACCCCACCCCCCACCCCGTCCAGCCCGTCCGGCCCGCGGGCCGCGCACCTTGCGCTGCTGCTTCTCCCAGGCCGGGTCCAACAGCAGGTCCCGGTCCCAGTCGTCCTCCTGGGCCATGTAGTCGCCCATGCTACCTCCGCCGCCAGCGCCATTGCCCGCGCTGCTGGGGCCGTACTGGTACGACTGGTTCGCCGCGTGGTAGTCCACCATTCCGCCGCCTCTCGCTCGCCCACCAGCCGGTCCGCTCCCGCCTCAGCTCCCGCCCCTCTGCCGGAGCCGCCGCCGCCGCCGCTACAGCTGCCTCAGCCCGCCCTCCGCCGGCGCCTGCGCACCTCGCCGCCGCCGCCGCCCTCCCGCGCGCGCGCTCCTGAGCCACCCGGACCGCCCCCGGGAGCCCGGCGCCTGCGCAGAGCCCGCTCCCCGCGCCCCTCACCCCACCCCTGCAGCTCGTGGACGAGCCGCGCTCCCCGCCCCGCGGGAACGCGCCCGCCGTCCGCGTGTGGGTGGGGCACGCGCTATGAATGATTCCTCAGGCGGGGGTCTTCTCCCTGCACCCGCGTGGAACGTGCTCCTGTTCGGCCGCCCGAATTCAATAAATACTTTAAGGAACGCCAGCAGGGTGCCAACCTGTGTTACGCGTTGACACGAAAGAAGAGAGGCAGAAGTCCCTGTCGGACGTGAAGGAAGAGAACCAGATGCTAAGAAGCACATAGCTTCCGAGGCTGCGGAGAAAGCGCGAGCCCAGGCTGGGGCAGAGAGGCTCAGAGGGGCTTCCCGGAGAAACGCGGACGTCTGAACAGAGACCCGGGCTGGGAGCGCGGAGGGTTTTTGGACTTGTCTATCTTAATTGGTTAATAAACTTTTTTTTTTTAAAGAAAGATTTATTTATTTAAGAGACAGACTTGGGGCCAGCGCTATGGCACAGTGGGTTAATGCCCTGGCCTGAAGTGCCGGCATCCCATATGGGCGCCGGTTCTAGTCCTGGCTGTTCCACTTCCAATCCAGCTCTTAGCAGAGAGCCTGGGAAAGCAGTGGAAGATGGCCCAAGTGCTTGAGCCCCTGCACCTGCATGGGGGACCCAGAAGAAGCTCCTGGCTTCGGATCAGCATAGCTCTGGCCATTGCGGCCATCTGGGACATGAACCAGCGATGGAAGACCTACCTCTCTCTCTCTCTCTCTCTCTCTCTCTCTCTGTAACTCTGACTTTCAAATAAATAAATGAATCTTAAATAAGAGAGAGAGACAGAGAAAAGGAGAGACAGAGAAGTTTTCCATCCACTGGGTCACTCCCCAAATGGCCACAGCCACAATGGCTGGAGCTGTGCTGATCCGAACCCAGGAGCTTCTTCCGGGTCTCCCACATGGGTGCAGGGGCCCAAGCACTTGAGTATGGTCTGCTTCTTCCCAGGGTGGGCATTAGCAGGAGGCGGGCCCAGAGCAGAGAAGCCAGGGCTCAAAGCAAGCACTCTGATGTGGGATGCAGGTGTCTAACGCAGCAACCTAACCGCTACACCAAACACCCAGCCCCACTATGTGTACCTACTACGTGCGAGCTACTGTTCTTGAGGGCTGGCTCTATGGTCTGAGCATTATCAGCCTCATTCGTTCTCACTGTAGGCGGGAAGGGCAGCGATATAAAGGCAAACAAACGCAGATAAACGATGCTGCACAGGCTCACGCGAAGCTGAGTTCCTGACCCTCCCCCAAAGCTGGGCGCCCTCCAGCCGCACTCCTGCTAGGGGCTGCCCCATCCTGCACTTGCCCTTGCACCTCTGTCTCCACACCCACACCCAGGTCTCCCGGGAAGTGTCTTCTTGCACGTCAGAGTGCACACAGGCTGCACACCACCTCCCCTGCCCCTCGCGGCCTCACCAGGCCCCACCCACACTGTCCTTGTCCCTCTTGGACCATGGCAGGAGCTGCTCCGCCTCCGGCAGAGGGTAGAAGTCAGAGGGAGCCCGGGAAGGGATCCCGTCCCTCCCGCCTCTGCTTGGTTCCATATTCAGGATAAAAGCCAGAATCAAGGTGAGGAGGAAAGGCCGCCCAGCCCAGCCCAGTTTCTTTCCTTCCATCCTTCTTCTTCCTTTTCTTTAAGATTTATTTTATTTATTTGAAAGGCAGAGCGAGAGCAAGCGAATGAGCTTCCATGTGCTGGTTCACTCCCCAAATGGCTGCAACAGTCAGGGCAGGGCCAGGCCAAAGTCAGGACCCAGGAGCTTCTTCCGGGACCCAAACACCTGGGCCATCTTCTCCTGCTTTCCGAGGCTGTTAGCAGGAGCCGGACTGGGAGTGGAGCAGCCAGGGCTGGCCCTGTGGTGTAGCTTAGGCCTCTGCCTCCAGTGCCGGCATCCCATATGGGAGCCAGTTTGAGTCCTGGCTGCTCCACTCCCAATCCAGTTCCTTGCTAATGGCCTGGGAAAACAGTGGAAGATGGCCTAAGTGCTTGGGCCCCTGTACCTGCGTGGGAGACCAGGAAGAAACTCCTAGCTCCTGGCTTCAGATCAGCCCAGCTCCGAACCCATAGATGGAAGCCCTCTCTGCCTCTCAAATGAATAAATCTTAAAGGGGGGGGGGGACCGTGGCATAGTGTGTAAGCTGCTGTCTGTGGTGCGGCATCCCAATCCCATGTAGGGGCCGGTTCAAGTCCTGGCTGCTCCACTTCTGATCCAGCTCCCTGCTAACGCGCCTGGGAAAGCAGTGGAAGGTGACCCAAGTGCGTGAGCCCCTGCACCCACACGGGACACCCAGAAGCAGCTCCTGGCTGTTGGCTTTGGTCCGGCTCAGCTCCAGCCTAGCAGCCATCTTGGGAGTAAACCAGCAGATGGAAGATCTCTCCCTCCCCCTCTCAAGTAAACCAGTGTGATGCTGGCATCACAGGCAGTGGCTTAACCCACTACAGCGCAGCGCAGGCCCCCAGCCCAGCGTCCTGGGGCTCCAGGCAGACCCAGGACTTCCTACCCCGGTCCTAGTCTCCCTCAAGCTCTCCCCATTCTCGTCACTGACCTCCAGCTGTCCCTTGGAGCCCAGCAGGCTCCTGGCTCCGGGCCCCTGTGCTCCATGACCCACTGAACTGCAATGCTTTCCCCAGATGCCCGGTCCCCACGGCCCACGCAGCCCCTCCAGCTCTCAGGGGAGCCCTCCCCTACCACCTTACTGCAAACCGCACCCCACCCCTCCCTGCTTAGTTTTTGTTCACAGTCTACTTACCTTCACTGTTTAGAGAAGTTTCATTTACTTATTCGAAAGAGTGACAGGAGAGCGAGGGACAGAGTCTTCCTTTTGCTGGTTTACTCTCCAAATGCCTGCAACAGCCAGGGCTGGGCCAGGATAAAGCCAGGAGCCAAGAATTCCTGGGTCTCCCATGTGGGTGGCAGGGGGCCCCTCGCCTGCTGTATCCCAGGCGCATTAGCAGGAAGCTGACCTGAAAACAGAGCACTCCCCCTCGGATGCCCACACTCTGGTATGGGATGCAGGTGTCCCAAGCAGGAGCTTAACACACTGCCGTCACAACGCCCGCCCCTGCTCAACAGCACTTAACACACCCTGGTCATCTATGGATTGTGCCCCTTGTCTCTCCCACAAGAACACGGGCCCGTGACCTAGGGAATCATCGTTTTGGCCTCCAGTCTCTGCAGCCGGAGATGGCAGGAAGTGGAAGCTTGGCAAGTGCTCGGTGGAGGCGGGCAGGTGGACCGTGGGTGTCACTGCTTGGGGTGCCCACATCCCATATTGGAATGCCCGGTTCTGTCTCAGATCCAGCTTCCTGCCAATGCGCGGCCTGGCAGGCAGCTGGGGATGGCTCAAGTACTTCGGCGATGTCATCCGAGTGGGAGACGGATTCCGAGTTTCAGGCTCCTGGCTTCCACCTGGCCCAGTCCCAGCTGTTGTGGGCATCTGAGGAGTGAACGAGCAGATGCAAGATCTGTCTTCCAAACAAATGAAAAAAGTCCTAAGTGAACGAATGACTAGGCTTAAACCACGCTGAGGAATCCGCATTTTACGTAAATGCAATGGGAAGTGCAGTACAAATTGGCAGGGTGCAGGGGACCCGAGCCAGGCGTTTATGGGGCCCGCTGTGGGGACTGCAGAAGTTTGAGCCCGGGGAGGAGGCTGCTGGACAGACCAGGGTCCTGTGAGAGAGGAACGAACAGGAAGATTCGGGAAAGTGGAGCTGACAGGGCTTCACAGAACTGACTTCGCTGAGAAGTTCGACAGCCTCCAGGTGCGAGCAACAGGGAGCGGGAAGAACTTGGAGGCACAGCAGGCCTTGGGCTGGGATGGGAACTCAGCCTGTGACAAGGGGCTGGTCACTGCGCAACTATCTGCGGTGAGGCCTGGAAGACAGGCACCTCCAGGTCTAGGAGAGCTGAGCACCCCTCTCCAGAGGCGGGAGGAGATCCAAGAGCAAGCAGAGGAAGGGGACAAGGCCTGGGCACCGGCCTGCCCGCCATGGCGCACTGGCTGCTTCCGAAGCTGGGCAGGGCAGGCTCCTGCTGCCTGCCTCGGAGCAGCTCATGTCTCAGCTGGGCCTGGGCTGGGGGCAGGCGCCTTAGGTGACAAAGCAGGAAGTGCCCAGTGGGCACTGAGAAACTGCCCAGAGCAGACTCAAGGTTAGGTGCACAGCCCTAGCCAGCAACATTTAAATCAAGGGCTCCATTGGGGGGCAGGTGTTCGGCATGGTGCTTAAGAGGCTGTTTGGGGGCTGGCGCTGTGGTATAGTGGGTAAAATGCCAACTGCAGTGCTGGCATCCCATACGGGTGCCGGTGCAGATCCTGGCTGCTCCACTTATGATCCAGCTCTCTGGATCCAAGTCATTGGGCCCCTGCACCTGCTTGGGAGACCTGGAAGCTCCTGGCTCCTGACTCCAGATTGGCGCAGCTCCAGCCATTGCAGCCATTTGGGGAGTGAACCAGCAGAGACCTCTCTCTCCTCTAACTGTGCCTTTCAAATAAATAAGTCCTTACTTAAAAAAAAAAAAAATTTGAAAAATCTGCCTTTAATTGCTGGCCTTGTGCGCCCTCCGCAGCCAGAACAGTGGTCACAGCCTGAGGGGTCTACTGGGGGTCCAATGGCGGCAGGGCAGGGCCTGTGGCGGGAGGACAGGAGGGGCTCCAGGGCAGGGTGGAGTCCAGTTTGCTGTTCCTTGAAACTTCCAGCAGAATTCACTAATTGTTGAATCCCGTCGTCAGCACTACCTGGGGGAGGTGGACCCAGGGCTGTGCCCTCCCAGTGGGAACGAGAGGGTGCTGGGACGTCAGCAGGTGGCTATGGGAGCAGCTGGAACAGCAGCCCGAGCCCGGGGCGGCACCGGACCAGCATGGAATCTGAGGCAGCAGCAGGTTTATGACGGCTCAAGACACACAGGTGCAGGGTAAGTCCGCAGGTGTTAGCTCGCGCTAATGAAGCGAGTACAACTACTTTCCCTGGGTGGGAGGCCGGGTACGGAGAGGTGAACTAATGTGCCCGAAGCCAGGGGCTTGAGCTCAGTGTTTCCCCAGGGCTAGCCCTCTTTGCTGTCAGAGGACAGGCCACCAAGCAGGTCAAGATATGGCCTCCAGGGGCGGGCGTCTGGCAGGGCTGGGGCGACTGCCCACATCCTACACTGGGGTGCCTGCTTCTGTTCCAGCTCGGCCTCCTGACTCCGGCTTTCTGCTCACGCAGACCTGGGAGGCGCGAGGCAGGAGGCGGTGGTGGGAGCTGGGTTCCCACTGCTCCCACGGGGACCTCCACTGAGCTCCGGGCTCCAGTCTCAGCTGTTACAGGAATTAAAGCGTGGCTGCTTTAAAAAAAAAAAAAAAAGGCTTCCAACGGAGGTAAAGGTCATTCCCTCTGTCCTGCAGAACAGCCATGGCCAGTTGTACAGGTTGTGTCATGCACAGGACACCTGCCAAGGGCGTGACGAAAGCTGTCCCCACCCAGAGGGGGCGCCTGCTGCTAATCTGCACAAACACCTGGGTGGGTACCAGCCCCCCCGCCCCCGGCCTCCCCGTCTCCTGCTGCCCCGGTGCAGAAGTACCTGCTGTTCCAACCCAGGGTTGGGGCCCTTCCTAGTTCCTGGCAGTGCTCAGGCCTGGACCCAGAGCAAAGGTTGCCTGCCCCACCCTGGCTCCTCCTGAGGAATGTGGGGTGACTGGGGCCGCAGGGAAGGCTGCCCCTCCACAGGACGAGAGGAAGTGCTGGGGGGCAGCGCCGTGGCCTTCCTCCTGTAGTCCCCACCCCCTCACCCTGCACAGCAGGCTCAGAGGTCACTTGGACAGATGCCTCAAATACCTTGGGATCTAGGGATCGAGTGACAGAAGCAGGGCCCCCGGCCTCTCACACACCCCACAGCACCAGGCTGGGACTTGGGAGAAGTGCCTTGCTCAAAGGGCGGCCCCTGTCCTCTCCCCCGGCTCCTCCCTCCCCCGTTAGAGCTGTAGACCCACTTCCGGGAGGCGAGGCTTCGCCTGTAACCTCGCTGCTGGGTCTCTGAGCCTGAAATGAACAAGGACCCACGTTTCCAAGAACACGGCCAGGAGGCCCTGATCTAAGCCCTGGAATCCTCACCCCCGACGGGGGAACACAGGCTTGGAGAGGGAGGCGCAGGGGAGAAGTCAATGGGGAGAGGAGAAGCCCCCTGGCGGCGCTAGGGGGCCCGTGTGGGTGGCCACAGAGCAGAGCACAGCAGGGCTCAGTCAGCAGCTCTTTATTCGTCCTGGCGGTCACTGGGAGGAGGCCATGATGCTGGACACACCTGCCGAGAAGAAAGGGGGCGCTCAGGTCCAGTGCGGACGCCTGGAGGTCAAGCTCCAGCTGGGCGGATCACGAGTCCCCGCCGGGCCCCGTCACTGTCAGAGATGCTGACGCAGCAGCTAAGCACAACACGCACTGGGCAGCCAAGCGGTCCACAAGCCTGCACGGCCGCCACGAGCGGGGTGACCCCGGGCTGGCCACCCCACATCTCTGCAGGATGAAATGTGTGTTCATGGAGCCGGCGCTGTGGCGTAGCGGGTAAAGCTGCTGCCTGCAGTGCCAGCATCCCATGTGGGCACCGGTTTGGGCCCTGGCCGCTCTACTTCTGAACCAGCTCTCAGCTGTGGCCTGGGAAACAGGAGAAGACAGCCCAAGTCCTTGGGCCCCTACACCCGCATGGGAGACCCAGAAGCTCCTGGCGTCAGGTTAGCATAGCTCCAGCTGTTGCTGCCAACTGGGGAGTCAATCAGCAGATGGAAGACCCCTCCCTTTCTCTCTCTGCCTGCCTCTGCTTCTGCCTTTCAAATAAAGTAATTTTTAAAAAAATCTTAAAATACATGCTCACAACGCCCAGTGCCAACCCAGCGTGGCTAGTTCCTGTCCTTTATAAATGTTTATTTTCATCTACTCCAGAGGCAGAGCGACAGAGAGTGAGCTCTTCCATCTGCAGGTTCATTGCCCAACAGGCGCCATCAGCCAAGAACCCCATCTGGGTCTCCCCCGCGGCTGGCAGGGACCCGATACTTGGGCCATCATCTCCGCTTTCAGGGGCGCATCAGCAAGAAGCTGGATCAGAAGTGGAGGTGGGACTCAAACCCAGGCACTCCAGTATGGATGTGGGTGCCCTGGGCGACGGCGTCACCTCCTGCACCCCAACAGCCGCCCCGGGGACGTGGACCAGGAGCACTGGCACCGACTGATTCACCATGTGCTGCTGGACAGGCGTTCTGGGAACCCCAGTGCCCGCTCAGCCGGGCCGGGCTCCTGCCAAGCTTTCTGGCGGGCGCCGCCTGGTTCCAATCCCTGTCTTTATTTTTACTTATTATTTTTAGATTTATTTGTTTGAAAAGGCAGAGTCACAGAGAGGCAGAGGCAGAAGCAGAGAGAGGTCTTCTATCCGCCGGTTCATGCCCCAGATGGCCACAATGGCTGGAGCTGTGCTGATCCAAAGCCAGGAGCCAAGAGCTTCTCCCAGGTCTCCCATGTGGGTGCAGGGGCCCAAGGACTTGGGCCATCTTCTACTGCTTCCCCAGGCCATAGCAGAGAGCTGGATGGGAAGTGGAGCAGCTGGGACTCGAACTGGCGTCCACATGGGATGGGATGCCGGCACTACAGGTGCCAGCCACCCCCCCGCCCCCGTTCCTATCTTTAAACACCACACTCAAGAGCGTAGGGCACAGACTGGGAGACGGTGTGCAAGCACAGCATCTGTTTTGCTTTGTTGAGCCACCAGGCGGGCTGTGTGAGGCCAATGTGTGTGCATGACACAATGCATGATACTCAGCTGTGTGACTGGCTTGTCGCTGTTACATATGGGTTCGCTCATTTCACACTCGTATTTTTGCCAGGCAGGCATTTTGTGATGTCTGCGAGGGGCTTCAGAAAGCCCAGAGGTGAGGGCAGGTGCTTCATACATTGTCGTGCAGGGCCTGGGCTCCAGCCCCTGCTGCCTTCCCAGTTCCCAGTTGCCTTCCTGCCACCGTGCATCCTGGGAGGCAACGAACTCTTGGACCCTGCCACCTGTGTTCTCCGCTTCTGGCTTCAGTCTGGCCCAGGCCCAGATGTTGGGGGCATTTGGGGAATGACCAACAGATAGGAGAGCTCTGTCTGCTTTTCAAATGAAAGTTCAGGGAGAATGCGTATCATGAAAACACTGCATGCATTTCAAACCTTTAGTTCAGCAAAATAATTCCCGCTTCGATTCCATTCCCCAGACCGCCTGGCGCAGCCTCCTATCACTCCGTAACTGGCGGTGGCAGCCCCTGCTTCACGCGGTTGCTGCGGGGACCACGTGACTTAGCAAACAGAAGAGCTACACCTGCCTGTTTTTCTCTCTGCCACTCTGCCTTTCAAATAAATACGTAAAATAAAAGAAAAAAGAAAGGTGAAACAGAGCTAAAAAATAAGAAAAAGAAAAAGCTACACAGTGTGTCCTGACCACGCTGCTGGCGTAGGAACAGACACGCGGAGAAGTCAGCCAGGAAACAGGGAAGCAGAGTCCCAGCCAGCGATCATGGCTGCAGAGCCTGCACAGGAGGCCCTGGGGCCCCAGGGCAGGGAAGGGACAAAGGAGCGAGGCCCTGGCCCAGCCCACCAGGCTCCATCCAGCACGCCCCGCCCTCCCTCCCGGGGGAGTGGCCTCGGGCTACAGCAGCCCGGGAGCCCAGCAGGTGCAGATTCCCAGGCCTGGGGTCCCACTCACTGTCAAAGTCGATCTTTTCCACGATGTTCTTGGGCTTGATGCTCTCCTCCTGGCTGCAGATGAAGATCTGGCCCGACTCGTCAGCGCTCCAGCCGTACTTACTCATCCACATCTTCAGCTGGCTGTCTGTGGGGCACACGGGCAGCACAGGGACGTCAGCCAGCACGCTAACGGGACCTCCTGCCCGGACAGCAACAGCCCTGCCGCCGGCCCACCTTGCGTGGCTATCCCCCAGGCGGCAGCCAGGGGGCGCCCTTCCCATTGCTACCCTTTCGTCCTCATTGATTTTGTGTTTCTCTTTTCTCTCCCAGTGCAAATCCTGGTCACCAACAAGTGTTTACTAACCTGATTTCCCCTATGAGCTACCTGAAATGACTGTGAGATTACATTACATATCATTATTACCACCCATTATTCTTTCCACCCTGAGAAAATATGGCAGCTGGATGTCAGGCAGGAGAGTGTGCGGCCACTTGAAACATTTTTGTCTGGGGGCAGGCACTGAGGCGTAGCAGGCAAAGCCGCCACTTGCGATGCCCGAATCTCATGCAGGCACCAGTTCGAGTCTGGCTGCTCCACTTTCAAGTCAGCCCCCTGCTACTGCACCCGGGAGAGCAGCAGCAGATGGCCCCAAGTCCTTGGGCCCCTGCCACCCACGTGGCAGACCTGGAAAAATTCCTGGATCTGGTCTGGCCCAACACTGGCCGTTGTGGCCACGTGGGACGTGAACCAGTGGATGGAAGTCTCTGTTTCTCCCTCTCTGCTATCTCCTTCAAAATATCTTAAAATATTTTAAAAGTGCACAAAATAAAGACACAAACCACTGGAGCAAAAGGCAAAAACGGGGCAGGCGTCTGGTCAGTGGTGAAGACTCGGCTCGGATGCACCCATCCCACGCCAGACCGCCCGGCCCGAGATCCAGCTGCTCACGGACTCTGTTCTCTGCGGCTGTGCAGTGTGGGAGGCAGGTGACGGCTCGGGTACCGGGTCCCGCCACCACTGTGGAGACCCAGACTGAGTCCCCAGCTACCAGTTTCGGCCTGTCCCAGCCCCGGACCCAGCTGTTGTGGGTTTTTACTCTGCGCCTCCCCACCCTCGGCCCCCTCTTCCAACGGTGAACACGAGGGACAGGACCCCGCTGGAGGACCCCGCTGGTCGGCTCTGCTGCAGGCGGCCCTTGCTCCTGAGGCTGCCCCCTCCAGGAGCGGTGTGGCTCACAGCACGACTCGGGCCCAGCTCTGATCTGGGGGATCCGGGACAGCCAATCTGTGCCATCCTGTTCCGCTCACTGCTGTGTGCCTGACGTCCACAGGGCCGCCAGCCAGTCCATGAATGACTGGCACAGGCTCTCCCCACGGGAGAACGCCTCATCAGTCCTTGTTTCCTTCAGAAACGAGCAGCCGGAGGCTCAGGGTCCCCAACCGACGCCAACCTCCCACCCAGGCACAAGGGAGCCAGGGGCCTTACCTGTCAGGTCCCCAAGCATCTCGGCCAGCAGCCAGCGGTCAATGTGCTGGTAAGTGATGCCCACGACATGGCAGATAACTGTGGACAGACAAAGCTGCTGAGGGGCCGCCCCGGGCCCCGCCGCCAGTCCCCACCGCCAGTCCCCACCCCGTGCCTCGTGGACCCCAGGCTCCAAGGACTCACACTTGCGGACGGAGTCTTCGAAGCCGGTGATGCCTTCCAGGAGGTCCATGTTCTCATCCAGGGCTTGCTGCAAGGGCAATGGCCGGCTCACACAACAAACAGTGGCATTAACGGTCCCAAGAGCGGGGGCTGGGGCCAGGCGATGCCTGGGTGCGGCGTGGGGGCACCACGGGTTAAGCCGCCACTTGGGACACCTGCATCCGTCCGGGAACGCAGGTTCACGTCCCAGCTGCTCGGCTTCTGATTGAGCTTCCTGCTAATGCACCCTGGGAGGCAGCAAATGGTGACCCAAGCGCCTGGGCTCCTGCCACTCACGTGGGAGACCCAGATGGAGGCCCAGGCCTGGCTACCGTGGGCGTCTGGGGAGCGAATCAGTGGATGCACGCGCTCTCTCACTATTGCTTAAGTAGGTGAAAATAAAATAGGAAAAAAAAGAACTGGTGCAGGGCATGACCCGGCATGAGGGCTGAGGTCAGGCAGAGAAGAGACCAAGAAATTAGGGAACCGAGAGGCCGGGGCGTGGGAGGCTCACCTCTGTGGCGCCCCGCACATCTAAGAATTAGGACAGGCAGTAGAGCAGGCACGAGGAACACTAACATTCTCCCCGAAACAAGACACGGTCACTGGAGGGCTGACCCCACAGGAGCGTCTGGCCGGGGGGGGGGGGAGAGGGGGGGACTGGGAATGGCTGAGGAACAGCAGGGGGAGGCCACAGGCACAGAGGGCCGGGCTGGGGGTGAGGACAAGCGTGCCCGGGGCCCCCGTGAGTTCCTGCAGGCAGAGCACTGCCCGTCCGGCCCAGCAGGCAGCCAGTGTGGCTCACGACCCCCTGCCGGCACTGTCCTCCCAGGACTCGGGACTCAGGGCACCTTACCCAGAAGGCCTGGAAATGACAGGTCTCCAGCAGGTCTCCGAGGTACAGAATCTGCCGGATCGGCCGCTCTTCTTGCTGGGAGCGAGCGTTAAGGGAAAAAGCTCTGGGAGCCTGGAGCGCCAGGGGGATGAGCTTTCTGACTGCCAAGGGCCACGCCGGTACTGGTGACATCACCCCCACACCGCCCAAACCATCAACTTACAAAGTGGCCAGCCGCAGGTGCAGTGAAGTTCAAGTGCCACCTGTGGCTGCCTTGGCAGGGTCAGAACAAATGGTTCTCGGGCCTTACACAGCCCACTGCGGGCCTGTGGACCCAGGTCCATACCCCGCCCTAGAGGCTGGGCTGGTACTTGCTTACCCCTCCCCACCCACCTTCCTCTAATCCCCTTCCCTCCAAAGGCTTAGCTCAGTAAACAAGGGGGAAATGACGCCGTCTTATCTCCCCTGGGGCCACAGGCGGGGTGAACGGGCACCCCCGCAGGCAGGTGACCAGGAAACGCGACCTGCACAGAGCAGACAGAACACACGCCGACACTGCCGAGACGCTGTCGCTGGGGTGAAGGGAACATGGGGACGCGTCCCAGCGTCGTGGGAGAATGGAATACAGAGAGAACGCCAGCGCAAGGGACTCGGAACCCCATGCAGCTCCTAATCCGCATCACCAGCTCCCCGAAAGCCCCTCGCCTGTCTACCGTGCAGAGGTCGTGGAAAAGGCCCCAGGAATCACAGCCGTGCTGTGGTGGAAGGGATGGGGGGCAGGGCAGGCGGGAGAGTCTTAGTTTCCACTGTTTTCTCTTTTGCATCTTAAACTGTGACCCACGCTCCCGCTCCTACAAAGCAAGGACAAACTCCCGGAGACGGACACAGGCGGCAGAGCAGGCTCCGTGAGCCACCGGCCCTTCCTCGGCTCGGCCCCGACAGCACAGGCAGCCATGTTGCCGGCCAGCACGAGGGCCCGCCCACCTTGTGAGGCGCCGGCGGGGAGCGGCCAGGCCATAGCTGGAGGCACTGGGCCCTCCTGCCCTGTCCTGGTCCCTTACCCAGGGCTCCCTCTGCTGGCACCACTGGGGCTCCTTTCCGAAGCACGGGGCCACTCCCAGCGCCCTGCGGCTAACGCTTCCCAGGGCTCCCCAGTGTCCTCGAGACCTGGCCACGTTCCACTTGGAAATCCCTGGCATTCCCGTGCCCGACTCGCTGTGCTGTCCGAGACAGCTGCGGCCTCTTGGGTTCCCTGCGCCTGGATCGCCCTGCCCTGGCCCTCCAAGAGGGCAGGGCCCAGGCCCACAGCAGACACACGGGAGGATACGTGAGCCTGGTCGATCATGCACTTGCACAGCGTGAAGTCTGTGTGGGGCAGGTTGGTGAGGGCCTTCAGCAGGATCTGGGCTGTGACCGTGGTCTGAAAGAAGGCTGGGTTGAACTGGTACCTGGGCAGGGAGACAAGACACATGGAACGGGGCCACCTCCACCGGCACGTGGCCCACTGCTGTGCTCTGCAGCCTGGGAGCTGGCCAGGCCGGGGCTCCGGTCCCCACAACGACACTTTCTGGCTACATCACCTTAACCTCCCAATTCCCTGCTTTCTGCTCTGTAGACGGGGATGGTTTGACCTCAAAACCACCCAGAAGGGCAGATAGTGCCAAGAGACTCGCCAACAGGTGAGTCTAGGAGCCGTCTGGGGAGTGGCTCAGGCTCTGGAGCAGCCTGCCTAGGTTTAAAACTCCCTGCGGAGCAACCGTGGATGGCTTGTTTTCAAGTCTCAGCAAAGAACAGGGGCCGACGTGGTGACATAGCGGGTAAAGCCACCACCTGCAACACCGTCATCCCATATGGGTGCTGGTTCAAGACCTGGCTGCTCCACCCAGCTCTCTGCGAATGCGCCTGGGTAAGCAGAAGATGGCCCAAGTGCTTGGGCCTCTGCACCCACATGGGGGACCCAGAAGAAGCTCCTGGCTATGGCCTGACCCAGCCCAGCCCTGGCTGTTGCAGCCATTTGGGGGAACCAGCGGACAGAAGATCTCTCTCCCTTTCTGTCTCTCCTCCTCTGTCACTTTGCCTTTCCACAAAGAGAGGGAGGGAAAGGGAGGGGGAGAGAGAGGGGGAGGGGGAGGGGGAGGGAGAACGACACCCGCATCTCCCTCACAGGAGGGATGGGATGCGGTGACCAGCTGAGTCACATGATGCTGGCAGCACAGTGGCCAGCGCGTGGGTAACAGCCGATACTGGTGCTCGCCAGTAACAACCTGCTCTCCCGCGCAGACGCAAAGCCCCACTGTACAAATACCACCACCAGGGCTACGTAACCTGCCAACACCACACAGCTGATCGTGGGTCAGAGAGCACGCGAGAGGGAAGAAACCCGAGGTCCACCCACAGCGAATTAAGACAGAGTCACACAGTGACCAGTGCTCACCAAGGACAGCCACAAAATAAAAATAAATACACAGCCTGGGGGAGGGCTCACCCTCCCCACGGCCGAGTGCCTGGGTTTGGTGCCCGTCTCCAGCTCCTGACCCTGGGAAGCAGCAGTGACAGCTCAAGTGACCGGGTCCCCGCCTTCCGCCGGGAAGACCTACACTGGGTTGCTGGCTTTAGCACAGCCCCAGGTGCCAGGGGGATCTGGGAGTGAACCAGTGGGAAGCAGCCCCATCTCTCGGCCCCTTAAATAGGTCAGAACAAAACCAAACCTGAACAACGCACAGTGTACTGATCTCACAGACCCAGGGCTGAAGCAGGATGCACACGTCTGTGAACAAGTTCAAGGCCAGGCCACGACCTCAGGACATAGATGCCATGCACATGGGGGCTCGCTTAAGCTGTATCTCCTTATCAGTTTCATGTACTACCCTACTCACACATTTGTATTTTCTAAAAAAATGTATTTGAAAGGCAGAGTTCCAGAGAGGGAGAGACACACACACAGAGGCCTTTCATTTGCTAGTTCTCTCCCTACATAGCCGCAATAGCCAGGAGCCTGGAACTCCATCCGGGTCTCCCACACGGATGCAAGGGCCCACGCACCTGGGCCATCTTCCACGGCTTCCCCAGGCGCATTAGCAAGGAGCTGGATCAGAAGTGGAGCAGCCAGGACTCAAACCAGCACCCATATGGGACACTGACGTCACAGATGGAGACTTAACCTGCTATGTCACAACACTGGCCCCTGTAATTAATTTTTTAAAATTCCTCCCTCCTCCCGCCCCTACTTCCCTGGTCTCCCTGGTGTCATACAGCCAGAGAACCCACAGGCTACACCCAGCTACCCACTTCTCACCCACCCACCCCACCCCCGTGCAGGGAACAGCAGGCTGCTAGCTGCTGACGTGGGGGTGGGGACCGGGCCAGACACTCACAGTTTCAGGACAGCCAGGTTGGCTTCCAGGTCATAGGCGTTCTCCTTGGCCTGCGTCTCCACGTAGCGCTCCAGCGTGGCCAGGTTCTCGGGATTGTACCTAGCAGAGACTCGAGATGAGCAGAGACGGAGGCATCCCTTGGTGGGGCTGGGGGCCACCCTAACCTGCTTCTCCCTCCCTCCTTGCCACTGCCCAGGTAAAGGATCGGCCCTATAACCTCTCATAAAATCGGGGTCCCCAAGCCCACCAGAGTCCCGGGTCTTGCCTGGGATGCCTCCCCAAGTTCGCAGCCAGCCAGTGCCGCGGTACACACGTGGCTTCCTCCCCGCCTCACTACCCAGCTCCCCCCGGCACAGCTCTGCCCGCTCCAGCCCACTCCTACGTGTGGCTGGGTTGCTCTCCCCTTCGGAATGGGAACTCAGTCCAGGGAAACCGCCTGCGGGAGTCTCGGTCCCATCTGGCTCCTAGCATTGCCTACTGTCAGTCTCAAGGCAATTAAAGAGGCGGCCGAGTGGGGGGCTCGGCTCGCCCCCGGCTGCCCTGCGCTGTTTTCCAAAAACGCCACTCCCTCCGGGAATGCCCTCCCCACGAGCCACCCTTTGCTCCTCCATTCCGCGTGGCCAGAGCGCTCCGCCTGACCGGGCTCAGACCTGTCGATACCCTTGAGCAACTTGCCCACGTTCGCTCTCATCTGCTCAAACATCGCCATGGCTCCCGCCGCCTTCCGCAAGCAGCCCGCACCAGGTCTCCCAAGGCCGGAAGAGGAAAGACGTAGCGGAAACGGAAACGACGTACGCGGCTCGGCACCGCCGGGCGCGCCGAGGCGGAAGGCGCAAGCGGCGGCGGCCACGCTTTCCGGCTGACACGTGATCCGCCCCCGCCCCGCAGGCGTAATTGGCGCCTGCGCGTTTGCTCCGCCCGAGCTGGACCGACCGCGAGAGAAAAAGCTCAGTGTGACCCAGGGCGCAGCCGCCGTCGTGGGAGCGAGGAGGCGGGGCTGAGCTTTTCCCGGGCCTCGCAGGTCCCGCTTCGGGCCCGGGGACGCGCGCGCGCGCGCACGAAGGCGCCAGGAAGAGGCCGAGACCTGCCGGCGTGCGTGCACGTCGTATTGCGCGCGGCCGTGAACCCAATGAACTGTGCGGGAAGGCACGGAGCCGCCTTTTTTTTTTTTTGGGCCGCGGCCGAGTCCCGACCATCCTGGGCTCCTGAGACAGGATCCCGAGCTTCTCCGTTTCAAGTTTTGAACTGTAGTCCCCACCCTCCGTCCCAGCTCCAGCCACAGGGGAATAGGGGTCCACGAAGCCGTGCGCTCTGCTGGGCAGAGGCTGGGGTAAAAGGTTCCTAGCCTCCGCCCCCTGGCTGAAGGCTTAGACCCCCCTGTGTGCCGCCTTGAGTTATTTGTGTCAAGACTGTACACTACACACGCGGGTACACATGCATGGCCACATACGTGGAGGTGTGCGCTCTGGGTAACTCCACGTGTACACAGATACCCAGGCATGCACATGGTTAGGCCTCTGCAAAACTCTGGGCACACGGATGTGTCCTAGGGAACAGGTGTGCAGGCTGCACGGCCGTCCCTGCGCAGACCTGCCACTTCCGAGTGTAAGCACCCATGGCTAGTAGCCCCAGACACCCTCCAGCAGCCCAGGACTGGAGGAGGGGGGGAGAGGGGGTGCTAGGGCGCTCCCCTCCCCAGGTTACAATTAAGGCTATTTGCATCTCATTTACATCCAGCCCCCGGCCTTGGGGGCGTAGGGGGGTCCCCTGGGTCCCGAGGCAAGCTGCTCCTCACTGGCTTTCGGAGCCCAGGGGACAGGGGTGGAGCCGTTTGCCCAGGCCTGCAGCTGGGACAGGAAGCGAGAGTGGGGAAGGGGGAGGCCACAGCCCACAGAGAGGAGGCGAGGCGGTGCAGGGCTTGTGGGGAAGGGAGGGAGGGAGGGAGGGAGGGAGGGAGGTGCCAGAGCTGGAGCCCTGAGGCCCCGCTGGCCCCTGGGCACAGGCCCAGCTCCAGCCCCCAGGGATGGACCTCGCGGACCCCGACATCTTCAACAGGGACCCCCGGGACCACTACGACCTGCTTCAGCGGCTGGGTGGCGGCACCTACGGGGAAGTGTTCAAGGTGAGCAGGCCTCTCGGTCTCTCCGTCACCCTGAAGCCCAGGACCTTCGGGCTGAGGCCCAAGCAAGGAAGGGGGTGCAGGAGGGCCCCAGTGCTTAGCCTTGGCTCAGGGATGCTGGGGTGGGGGGTGGGCTCGGGCGGATGGAAACCCTCCAGCTGCAAACTTGCCCTTTCCAAGGCTCGAGACAAGGTGTCGGGGGACCTGGTGGCGCTGAAGATGGTGAAAATGGAGCCTGGTGAGCGCAGGACCCGGGACCCCTGCCCTCCCCTCCCCTCCCCTGCCGCACCTGCGGGCCCCGCTGGGCCGGCCTCCTCTGCCTTCCCGGCAGCTTTCTTTTCTCTCCGCCCCTGCTCGCAGACGACGACGTCTCTACCTTGCAGAAGGAAATCCTCATATTGAAGACCTGCCGGCACGCCAACATCGTGGCCTACCATGGGAGCTACCTCTGGTGACGGCCTCCCCCTACCCCGACCTGGGGTCCTCCCTCCCAAAGGGGCACCCGCTGACCTCCTCTCCGATTCTGGAGCCCCATCTTCAACTGGGGCACCTCGAGCTCACCCCCGAGTCCCAAACCCCGCTTTTCTGCCCAGAGCCCCCTTTTCTGCACGGTGGTCCCCAAATCAATGCCTTCCCAGGAGCCAGGCCTGAACTCAGCTCTGCTGGAGACTCGGCCCTCCCCTGGCTTCCCGCTCTGCTCCTTTAACGGGACCCCTGCAGTTCCCTGCCCCTCGGATGAACGCTCCAGACAACCTCAGCCCCCCCCCCCCAGCCCCCTGCTCGCACGCGCCTCCTGCTCACTTCCACGGTCTGAGGGCTCTCACACAGCAGAGGGTGCAATGGGTCTGAAGGCCAAAGACCTGGGTTTGCGCCGAGTCGCCCCTGAACACAGTTTCCTTTCTGAGCCTCAACTTCCCCCTCTGTAAAATGGGAATGGGGTGGGCAGAGGGAAAGGGAGGGATGCCACCGGATGCTGATGGTCTTGAGCCCAGGGCCCTGCTGCAGATGGTAACGCGTTGCCGCTGCTACTGGCCTGATTGCTACTCTCCAACCGCTGCAGGCTGCAGAAGCTCTGGATCTGCATGGAGTTCTGTGGGGCTGGCTCTCTCCAGGACATCTACCAAGGTCAGAGGGGGGGTGGGGGATCCGGGCCCCTCCCCGCTCCCCCCATCCCTCTGCGTGTCCTTGGGAACTGGTTTTCTGGTCTGGATTTCAAACAAGGAGCCCCTTCTCTGGCCCCAGGTGATGCTGAGGGTGTCATGATGACCCAGCATGCCCCGGGGCCTGGCCAGCCTCAGTCTCTCTGCAGGCAGTGATTCCCCCCACCCTCCCCCGCCCCGCCCCACCCTTGTCCCTGTCTTGGTCTCTGCAATTTCTGGCTTATTCCTGGGTCTCAGCGCGCCTGCGTTCTCTGGCCCCTGGGAGATGCCCCACCGTCCTCGGATGAGGGGCTGAATTTCCAGTTCTGGCTCTTGGCCTGCCCTTGCTCCGACCACCTGCCCTGTGCGCCCGTCTGTCCCTGTCTTGATCCCCTCTTCACCCCTCCTGTCTCTTGCTGACTTGCCACATCTTGGTCTCTGTCTCAGTTCGGATCTGTCCCTGTTCCGTTCTCTCTCTCTCTCTGCCTCTCCTCATTTGGCAAAAATCACATCACTCTGCCATCCACAGCCCACCCACGAGAAGCCCACACCTCTCATCACGTGAGGCCCCGGGTCTCAGCCCACACGTGATGACCAAGCTCGCCTCCTGCGACCTTCCTCCCCCCACGTCACTGCTTGTCAACCCCCTCCCGCTGCCGCCCCCGGCCCCTGCCCTCCCATCCTCACGGCTGTGACCTTAGAATAGCCACTGCTGACCAGCTGCGCCCGGGGTCAGAACCCTGCCCACACGCACTTCCTGTTGTCTGTTCTGGCTCTTTCTTCTCGCTATTGGCGCCTCCCGTGGGCTCCGTTTTGCTCACCTTCTGGTCCGCTGCCTGCCTCCCCGCCCCGGACTGTGCTCTCCCCGAAGCCAGGGATGGTTTGCCTCCGCCTCCCGGCTCTGCCCTGGTGCCTGGCACCCAGCAGACACAGCACCTGCCTGCGGAGCTGAGCGACTGCCCCCCTCCAGCCTGGCTCCTCGCTGAGCACCCTTCCATCTCCCCCTCCCCGATGGCACCCTCTCAGCTGGTGTGGGCGGGGGCCGGGGGACCCCCTGGGGCTCTGGTTGCCCAGCTCCCCCCAACACCCGGCCTGGCCCGCGTGCCCCTTGCAGTGATGGGCTCCCTGTCTGAGCTGCAGATCGGCTACGTCTGTCGGGAAGTGCTGCAGGTGAGGAGAGCCTGGGCCCTGGTGGGGCTGGGGCTGGGGGTACAGGGCAGGCGGGGCCCTACTGTAGCCCCACCCACCCAGGGGGCACTCACGCACCCCCTGCCACCCTCTCCCCAGGGACTGGCCTACCTGCACTCACAGAAGAAGATCCACCGAGACATCAAGGTGGGCTGGGCGCTTGGGTACCCGACGGGAGTGACCTCGTGGTGGGGCCAGGGGGCAGGGCAGCGCTGGGCTACACAGCAGGGGCTCCAGCAGCTTCTGGGCCCCTCTCTCGTCCCCAGGGAGCCAACATTCTCATCAATGATGCTGGGGAGGTCAGACTGGGTGAGTGTGGCTGGTGGGGGGTGGGCAGGGTAATGGCAGGGGGCACCAGGGGACCCCAGCTCACCAAATCTCCCCCTTTGCCTCCAGCTGACTTTGGAATCTCGGCCCAGATTGGGGCGACGCTGGCTAGACGCCTCTCTTTCATCGGGACGCCCTACTGGTGAGTGACACCTGGCAGGCAGCTCTGGGCACGGTGCGGAGTGGACAGTGGCTTTCCCACGGGTCCCTGGGAATGTTCCGCCTGGCTCTGTTCCCCAGCCTTTGCCCGCCTCCGTGGAAGAGCCACCCGTGTTCAGTCACCCATTGTCTGGGTCCCTCTGTGCCCTCTCTGTCCGTCTCTCAGCCTGGTGCTGCTCCCGGCTCACCGCTGTGTCCCTGACCCTGTGTCTGTCTCCATGTCCGTGTCTCTGTCCGTCTGGCTCCCTGCCCTTCCTTCCTCTCCCCCACCCCACCCCCGTGCCACCCCGGGCTGGCTGAGGCTCTCTGCCCCCAGGATGGCTCCCGAAGTGGCGGCTGTGGCCCTGAAGGGGGGCTACAATGAGCTGTGTGACATCTGGTCCCTGGGCATCACGGCCATCGAGCTGGCTGAGCTCCAGCCGCCGCTGTTCGACGTGCACCCGCTCAGGTAGGCAGGGGTGGGCACCCCCCCCCAGAGCCCAGAGACCCTGCCCAGCCCTGAGGGCCCCCCAAGAATGCCCCTAGTGGAGAAAGCCTGTCTTTAGCCTTCTACCCCTGAGACCCCCAACTCGGGGACCCCCCGTGAGCCTCTGGGGTCGGGGGCGGAGTGCCTCCTGCGCTGCTTCTAGGAGCTGAGCCCCATCGCCTCCCGTCCCTGGCTGACTTCAGTGCTCTCCGAGCCCCTGAAGCCATGGGGCCTGGCCCCCTGGAGGGCTCAGCCCCGCTTCCTCCCCTCCTCCTCTAGGGTCCTCTTCCTCATGACCAAGAGCGGCTACCAGCCTCCGCGGCTGAAGGAGAAAGGCAAATGGTAGGAGGGGGGCGGGGGGCAGGGGTGAGGGGTGGGGAGTGGGGGTGGGGTGGGGGCAGGCCCGGCGGCGCCCTGACCAGACAGTCGCCGTCCCCTCGCCCTGAAGGTCAGCTGCCTTCCACAACTTCGTCAAAGTCACCCTCACTAAGAGCCCCAAGAAGCGACCCAGCGCGGCCAAGATGCTCAGTGTAAGTCTCTCGCCCTCCCTGGCTCTGCCATCCGGGGTCTTTCCCAGGGCTTCCCGTGCCGGCCCGAACGCGGGGATCTCCGTCTGCAGCCCCTGGCCCCTGGTGTTGCCCAGGACGCCCCTCTAGGGCCCCCACATCACTCCCCGAGCTGCTGGGACTCTCAGGCCCCCAACACCCCTGAATGCGCCAAGGCGCCTGCAAGGGCCCCGGCCCCGGGTCTCTGAGCTCCCCGTCGGCTCAGGCCTCTTCCTCCCGCAGCATCAGCTGGTGTCCCAGCCCGGGCTGAGCAGAGCCCTCATCCTGGATCTGCTCGACAAGCTGAGGAACCCCGGGAAGGGGCCCCTGGCGGGCGAGAGTGAGGACGACGAGCCTGAGGTGAGCCTCCTGCCTCCGCCTGGGCCGTCCCTGCAGCGGGCAGGAGGGAGGACAGCCGGGGCACCAGGCTGGGCGCACAGACGGGTAGCGGGGGTGGGGGAGGTGGGGGACAGGGCGCAAGGCTGTGAGCCCTGACGCAGCCGCCCCGCCCCTGCCCGCCCAGCCGCCCCCGGCCATCCCACGGAGGATCCGATCCACGCACCGGTCCAGCTCTCTGGGGATCCCAGATGCAGACTGCTGTCGTGAGTAGACTCCTTGAGGCTGCGGACCGCACACCCCGTGATAGACCCGAGACCCCCACCCTCCCGCCCCGTCAGGTCCCATGAGAGACTCCAGAGGCCTCATCACCAGCTGACCTAGAAAATGACCGGAGGGGCCCCCGCCCTGCCACCCACAGACCACATGAGGCCGCCCAACACCACCCTGGTCCCAAAAGGGCCCGCAGACGTCTCCTTTGGCGCAGGTGTCTGTGTCACAGTTGAGACACTGCTTGCGAGGCCTGCCTCCTATTCCCGAGTGTGTGGGTTCAAGACCCGGCCCCGCTTCCCATTCCAGCCCCTTGCTAGTGCACACCCTTGGAGGCAGTGCTGACGGCCCAAGGACTTAGGTCCCTGCTACCCACACGGGAGACCCGGAATGGTCTCCTGGCTCCTGAGGCCTGGTCCAGCCCCAGCTCTAGGCATCTGGGCAGAGAACCAGTAGATGGAAGACTTCTCCGTCTCTCTGCCTTTCAAATAAACAAAATCAAACAAACAAAAGAGGTTGCACTTAAAACAGAAAAGAAATCTGTATCAGAACCTGTGCCACCCATGTGGACCCTGACAACACTCTGTAAGCACCTTGACCCCCAAATGAGACCCCTGGAAACCGAGACCCCATCCCACGGGACATTGACTCCAACACCCAAATCCATCTCGCGACCGCTGCCTCCAGCTCACCGTGGCCCCCCACCTCGCAGCCTCTGCCCCCGACTCACAGTGGTCTCCCACCTCACAGGCAGCCCCCCACTTGCAGCCCCTGCCCCCGGCTCACTGTGCTCCCCCACAGGCAGCCCCTGCCTCCGGCTTACTGTGCCCCCCCACAGGCAGCCCCTGCTCCCAGCTCACCATGGCCCCCCCATCTCACGGCCCTGCCCCCGGCTCACTGTGCCCCCCCCCACACACAGGGCGGCACATGGAATTCAGGAGACTCCGCGGTGTGGAGAGCAGACCCCCAGCCCACACGGTGAGACGCCCTCCCTCTCCCCGGGGCCTCCCGCGCCCCAGGCCTGGCTGACCCTCGCCTGTCTCCTAGGCTCGCCTGCAGCCCCCTGCAGACTCCAAGGGTGGCAGTCCCAGGTGAGGGGGTCCCCGGGTGGGGTGGGGGCTGGGACGCGTGCCAGCCACTGAGGCTCACGCCTGGCACTCTCCAGGAGGGACCAGTCCGAGTCCGATGATGACTATGACGACGTGGACATGTAAGAGAGGCCGGGCCCGGCTCCTGGCCCGCACTGCAGCCCCCGCCTCCCTAGACGCCCCTCTGCCTCCCTCAGTGCCACCACCCTCACCTTCTCCCCTCTGCAGCCCGGCTCCCTAACCCCACCTCACCCTCCGACTCTTGACCCTCGCCCAGGCTCCAAGCCAGCGTCCTCCACTTTCTTTTCCCTTCTTACCTGGCCTGCGATTTCAGTGGGCACTGACCCCACCATAGATCTTTCCAGAATATCCTCTGGCCCGGCCACAGGCCTCTCCCCGCCTCTCCCTCAGCCCCAGACCTCAGCGGCAGCCCAGTCTCAAAGGCCTGCTGAAGGTTTCTCTGACCTCTGACCCCTGACCCTCCACCCTCCTTATTCAACCTCAGTCCCTGGAAATTTCCCGAAGGCCAGACCCTGAGCCCCAGCCCCGAACCTCAACCCCAGTCACAGCTCAGGCCCAGGCATCCCCAGCCCGCAGACCCAAGGGCGGCTCGTTTACTGCATACATCATCCACGTGCTGGGCATCTGAGGAGCACCGGGTCCCGAGTGTGGACTTGACCCAAGGCAGTGGCTAGGATCTGTGCTCCTGGACACCTTGTCAGCCGTCCACAGCCCGGAGTCGCTGTCACCGCTGTTAGCGCGGCCCTGGTCTTTGCAGCCTCAGCTCCAGCCAGGCCGAGTCGCCCCTCGCCCCGTCCCAGGCCTCCAGCCCCGCCCCCTTACCCCACCTTTGTGTTTCAGCCCCGCCCCTGCAGAGGACACACCTCCTCCACTGCCCCCCAAGGTAAGGTGCTGGGGCGGCGAGGCCAGCTCCTTGGACCTCAGCTCCTGCATCCCAGGGCCGTCGGGGGGTGCACAGCTAGGGGTCGGGGCGATGAGCTGCTGGTGGGTCTGCCAGCCGCCTCCCTGGGCACCCTAGGGTGGGCTTCTAGACCTTTAGCCTCAGGAACACTGGTCCTTGGTGGGTCCCAGGAGCCCCCTGCTGCACCCAGCATCAACTCTTCAGTGTCCGGAGCGTGCTGACGTTGGGGGAGGGGAGAGGCAGTGGAAGGGCGGGCAGAGACAGTCGGGGGCCCTTGCTTGCTCTGGGCTTGGGGGCAGGTGGCGGCGGGCACTGGGCTCGCCACGGGCAGCCTCTCCTTACGAGCGTCTGACGCACCTCCCATGCTCCTCTCCGTCTCCGAAGCCCAAGTTCCGTTCTCCATCTGACGAGGGTTCTGGTGGGGCTGGGGATGAGGGGCAGCTGAGCCCGGGGGTGCTAGTCCGGTGTGCCAGCGGGCCTCCCCCACGCACCCCCCGTCCTGGGCCCCCTCCAGCCTCTCGCAGCCCCCACCTCACCGCCTATTCAGGTAAGGGGGTGGGCTGGGGTGGATGGGGGTCAGGAGAGGGGGCCTTGGAGGTTGATTGTCCCCCTACCGCCCTCAGAACCCTCGCTGTGGAACCCAGCCCTCCGGGATCCTGCCCAGCCCCCAGTGCTACCCCCCAAGAAGGAGAAGATGAGGAGAAAGGTGAGGCCAGCCACGCTGAGGACACAGCTGGGGTGGGGTTGGAAGGACTCACGGCGGGTGTGCCAGACACGGATCTCATGGCTCTGCCTGGTGACGGCGGCAGGTACCCCGGGGAGGGTGTCCCCATTTCACAGAGGGGGAGGAGGCCCAGAAAGGGGTAAGTCACAGCTGCCCCTGTATCGGGGGGTGGTCCAGGGCAGCCTGTGGACACCAAGACCCAAGGATGCCCAGGGCCCGCATATAAGAGGACACAGAACCCATGCCTGCTTCCCTGTGCTTTACTGGTTTCTTTTTTTTTAAAGATTTATTTATTTGCTGCAATTTCTTTTTGGGAATATGTTTTTAAAAACTTTTACTTACCTGAGAGGAGATACTCCCACCTACTGGTTCACTCCCCAGATGCCCGCAACGCCAGGGCTGGGCTGGGACCAAAGCTGGGAGCCAGGAGCTCCATCCAGGTCTCCCATGTGAGTGGCGGGGCCCGAGCCCTTGAGCCGCCACTGCCGCCTCCCAGGGTGCACATTAGCACGAAGCTGGAGTCAGGGCCAGGGCCAGGGCCAGGCGTGAGCCCAGGCGCGCCAGTGCGGGACACAGTCGCTCAGGCCACACCTTCGCCCCTGGGCCCGAAGCCCGCCCCCGGGGGAGCCAGCTGAATCCCTTCGAGAAGGTGGAGGCGGGATTTGAACCCTGGTCCTTCTGTCTTTACCACTGCCTCTTCCTGTCCCCTGCCCCCTCTTGCTGGCCCCGCTGCCCGGCCTGCCCAGGAATGTGCGCTGCTGGTGAAGCTGTTCAATGGCTGCCCGCTCCGCATCCACAGCACAGCCTCCTGGACACACCCGTCCACCAAGGGTGAGCGCCGGCCGGGTGGGGGTGGGGCCGCATCCACGGCACAGCCTCCTGGACACACCCGTGGCCGGGTGGGGGTGGGGCCGCATCCACGGCACAGCCTCCTGGACACGCCCGTCCACCAAGGGTGAGCGCCGGCCGGGTGGGGGTGGGGAGGAGCCTTATGGAGCTGGAACAGGACAGCGCCTGTGGTTCCTGCTGGGGCCTGGGGACCCAAGGTGGGTGGATGGAGGGGAAGTCAGAGCACAAGGGGAGGTTCGGCCGGAGCCCAGCGGTGGAGGCTGGGAGCAGTGTCCTGGGGTCAGGAATTCGAGGGGTCAGAGTGTAGCGGGAAAGGCAGAGTCTGGAGGTGAGCGGTGTGGAGGGGACAAGGCCAGTGAGGGGTCACAGGGGACAGAAAAGCCGTGTTTGCGGAGGCCTGACTTTGGGGTCAGTGCTGAGACGGGGTTAGCTCGAGAGACGGGGACAGAAACCAGAGGGCACTGGGGCGGCGGGTCTTGAGTTGTGGGTCCCAGTGAGGAGCTGAGGACAGTCAGGATGTGCCAGTTGGAGCCGGAAGAGCGCCCCCAGGCGGCAGGGCGGGGAGTCACAGAAGGATGGGGACCGACAGTAGCCTGAGGGGCTGGTCAGGGCTTGGGTTCAGGCTGAGCGTGTTGGCTGGGGTGAGAGGGCACGGGTCAGGCCAGGCTGGGGTGGGGAAGGTCCTAACGTCCTGGCTGTCTCCCTGCAGACCAGCACCTGCTCCTGGGGGCTGAGGAGGGCATTTTCATCCTGAACCGGAGTGAGCAGGAGGCCACGCTGGAGATGGTGAGGGGCCGGCCCGGGGTGGGGCAGGGGCGCCGGAGGCGGGGCCCTCACAGGAGCCCTCTCCCCTTTCTCCGTAGCTCTTTCCTAGCCGGACCACCTGGGTGTACTCCATCAACAACGTGCTCATGTCTCTCTCAGGTCTGGCTGAGGGGCGGGGGGGTGGGGGCAGAAGTTGAGGGTCGAAGGTCAGGGGCTTGGGAGGTGGATGGGCACAGATGCCGAGACCCAAGTTGCCGTTCCCGGAGCCCGAGGTTCAAGTCCCGGCCACTTTTTCACTGTGGGACTTAGGCCAAGGGATTTCTCCCCCGCCCCCAGCCTCAGTTTCCCCATCTGTAAAGGGAGAGCAGAATAGTCCCCACCTCTCAAGTCCATTTTGAGGTTGTTTCTACAATAAATTAGTCTTAAATAGCTTTGATGGCAATCAGAACTAATTCCACACAGATTTTAAAAATCTGTCATTGTCTTATAAATATTTTGTACAAGAGAATTTATCTTATTTTCATTATTTGAAAGGGGGGAGAGGGAGAGAGAGAGAGAGAGAGAGAGAGAGAGAGAGAGAGATCTTCCATGTATTGGTTCACTCCCCGAATGCCCACAACAGCTGGGACTGGATCAGGCCAAAGCCAGGAGCCCGGAACTCCATCCAGGTCTCCCACGGGTAGCAGGGACCCCAGCACTGGAGCCGTCACTGCTGCCTCCCAGGCGCACGTTAGCAGGGAGCTGGGACTGGAAGCAGAGCCGGGACTGCAGCCCAAGCACGCCGATGCGGGTTGCTGCAGCGGGCGTCTTACCCACTGCCTCAAACACCCACGACGTGCGTAAAATGCCCTCTGAATTTAGGAGAAACAAGCAAAGAGTATTCATGCGCTCGCTGATAACACACTTGTGGCGACAAACATTAGAGAATTTCTAGATGTAATTCTTAGACTTTGTAACATGAGTGTCTTCAAAAAGTTCCTAGAGGGGCCGGCGCCGTGGCGCGGTAGGTTATTCCTCCACCTGCAGCGCCTGCATCCTATGTGAGTGCTGGTTCGAGTCCCGGTTGCCCCTCTTCCAGGCCAGCTCTCTGCTGTGGCCCGGGAGTGCAGTGGAGGATGGCCCAAGTGCTTGGGCCCTGCACCCCATGGGAGACCAGGAGAAGCACCTGGCTCCTGGCTTCGGATTGGTGCAGCTCTGGCCATTGTGGCCAATTGAGGGGAGTGAACCAACGGAAGGAAGGCCTTTCTGTCTTCCTCTGTCTGTAACTCTACCTCTCAAGTAAATAAATAAAATCTTAAAAAAACTAAAAGTTCCTGGGGGAAAGTGCACCTTACGAAAATGCCTGTGCAGGGCTTTCAGCTTCTGCACTAACACGAGCTTGTCTGTCACCTGCGTTTTCGCACACGCTGTTGGAAGTACTCGTGTCTGGGTGACGTCATCGGAGTGGCTAAGCGTCCAGCGTGTCTCTTAGGTGGCCACGGGCTCCGCAGGGATCGGGAACGTGCTGGTTTTGCTCACGGCCGTGGACCATGGCCAAGTACAGTGCCTGTACAACCTGTTGAGAAAAACGAATGAATGAGAAGTCTGGGGCCCAGGGAGGGGACAGGGGACAGGAGGTGGCATCTGGGGTCCTATAACGTCCTGCTTCCCCCTACGCACACACACGCTGCAGGAAAGACCCCCCACCTGTATTCTCATAGCATCCTGGGCCTGCTGGAGCGGAAAGAGAGCAGAACCGGAAGCCCCATCGCTCACATCAGCCCCCACCGGCTACTGGCAAGGTAACAGCTCCCCGTGGCGACACGGCCAGGCGCCTGGGTCTCCCCCACCCCTCGCGCTGTCCGCCACCCTTCACGTGCACCTCTGCTTCAGGAAGAACATGGTCTCCACCAAGATCCAGGACACCAAAGGCTGCCGCGCATGCTGTGTGGGTGAGAGCGAGCCCATGGGTGCGCAGCAGGGGGCGGCGGGGACCGGGGTGGCCCTGGGTCTCCCTCTTGGACAGGGTGTGCGGTCGCTTCGGGGGAGAGGGGCGCGGCGGGGGGACTGGCCCTGACGCGGCCGTCGTTGGCCACGCCCGCAGCGGAGGGTGCGAGCTCCGGGGGCCCTTTCCTGTGCGGGGCATTGGAGGCGTCCGTGGTCCTGTTCCAGTGGTACCAGCCCATGAACAAGTTCCTGCTCGTCCGGGTAAGGGGCGGGATGGGGTGGCCGGGGATTGCACTGCACCTGCGGGCCTCCGCCGAGGCCCCCACCCACTGCGACCTGCGCCGGCCCCTTCAGCCCCACCCCTCGCACCTGGGCCTATTCGTACCCCAGGCCCCGCCCCGCTCCCTGGGTCTCCAAGAAGACCCCGTGCCGGGCTGCCCCGTCCGAAGTCTCTAAATAAATTTTGCACACTTGGGGGCCCGTCCCTTGGAGTCGTACCTTCCTGTCGCCAGGGCGACACCCCCCCCCGCCCCCCCGAAAGCAACACCCATTCTGAGGCCACAACTTCTAAGGAGGCAGCACCTAAGCCCACTCGGGCCCGCTCCCAGGCCCCGCCCTCCCGGACGCCGCCCCGCCCAGGCCCCGCCCCCAGCCTCCTCTGAGCCCGCCTCTCCCCGTGCGGCCCGCAGCAGGTGCTCTTCCCGCTGCCGACGCCTCTGCCGGTGTTCGCGCTGCTGACCGCGCCGGGCTCCGAGCTGCCGGCCGTGTGCATCGGCGTGAGCCCCGGGCGGCCGGCCAAGTCCGTGCTCTTCCACACCGTGCGCTTCGGCGCGCTCTCCTGCTGGCTGGGCGAGATGAGCACCGGTGAGCGCGGCCGTCGCGCCGAGGGCGGACCCGGGTGGGGCTGGGGTGGGGCTGGGCGGTGCTTAGAGGCGGGTCTCAGCTCGCTGGCGAGGTCGAAAGCAGCGCGGAACCGGGGTTTAGCTTACTTGCTTGGAACCCAAGAGGGTGTCCCGCAGAGGGGCTGCTGTGGGGGTGGTGCGGGGAAAGAGGAGAGGGGCCGAGTGGGTCCTTAGCGCCCCCTGGTCTCAAACAGAGCACAAGGGGCCAGTGCAGGTGACCCAGGTAGAGGAAGACATGGTGATGGTGTTGATGGACGGTAAGAACCCCCCGCCCCATCCCTGCCTGGATTGCCCCCACACACCCGGAAGCCCACTCCCAGACCTTGTGCCCCTTGGAAACCCCGAGCCTCTCCAGCTCTTGGCGCTGGGCTTGTTGCCTGGTGCCCTAGGGACCCTCAGAGCCATGCTCCCAGTTCTGAAAACCCTCTCTACCCGCCCCTCTCCCCCCACTTCCAGGATCTCTGAAGTTGGTGACCCCCGAGGGAGCCCCAGCCCGGGGCCTGCACACACCTGAGATCCCCATGACGGAAGTGGTGGAGGCTGTGGGTATGTGCGGGGAGGAGAGGGCCCAGGAGGGGAGGACCCCCAGGTGGTCCCCAAGGGCAACGGCACTGCTTTCTCCCCAGCTATGGTTGGGGGTCGGCTCCAGGCCTTCTGGAAGCATGGCGTGCAAGTGTGGGCTCCAGGCTCAGACCAGGTGAGTCTCTGCGCCCCTGCCCCAAAGGCGGTCTCGCGAGTCCGGGTGGGGGGTCCTAGAGCTCAGCCAGAGCCCCTCTCAGCCCCAGACCTCTTGAGTCCTAACCACGGCCCTGGCCACCGTGTGACCTGCGGGGGGCTTTGCTGCTCTCTGCGACTCTGTTCCCCAGCAGTAAAGTGCACTGTGGAGACAGGTGGCGGTCAAGGGCATGGACCTGACCGCCTGGATTGGAGTCCAGCTGTGTGACCTTCGGCAAATGATTTAACCTCGCTGAGCCTGGCTGTCCTCATCTAGGACACGGAGGGGAAATGGTGCTTGTCTGTGGACAAGGGGGCCCTTCCGCTCTGTATTCTAGGTCGTGTTCACCTAGTGGGCGGTAGGATAGTAATCTGAGCAGAGTGAGGCTGAGTAACCTGCCCAAAGTCACACAGCAGGTGCATGGTGCTGGCAAGAACGATGATTCTGGGACCTGAGGCTGGACGACCGAGGCCCCTCCTTGCTTTCTTTACGGGAGAGGTGAAGGGTCTTCTGGGCACTGACATGCAATTTTCCCCCAGCTGCTGCAGGAGCTCAGGGACCCCACCCTCACCTTCCGTCTGCTCGGCTCTCCCAGGTAAGGTCAGGCAAGGGGCCCGAAGGAAGCCAGGGGCTCTTCACATGGACCAAGCTCCCCAGGGGTCCCCCCACCTGTGTGTTTAGCCAGGGGCTCTTCACATGGACCAAGCTCCCCAGGGGTCCCCCCACCTGTGTGTTTAGCCAGGGGCTCTTCACGTGGACCAAGCACCCCAGGGGTCCCCACACCTGTGTGTTTAGCCAGGGGCTCTTCACGTGGACCAAGCTCCCCAGGGGTCCCCACACCTGTGTGTTTAGCCAGGGGCTCTTCACATGGACCAAGCACCCCAGGGGTCCCCACACCTGTGTGTTTAGCCAGGGGCTCTTCACGTGGACCAAGCTCCCCAGGGGTCCCCACACCTGTGCGTTTAGCCTGGCTACTGTCGCCTGGCCTCGGCTCCACCCCTGCCTCCCGTAGTCTGTTTCTCACCTGGCATCTGAGGGCGCATTTTCATTTCATGTCAACGTTTTCAAATGTTTGCTTATTTCCACCTTCGGGAAAGGTGGAGTACAGAGAAAGACAGAGATCTCCTTCACCTCGTTCACTCCCTAAACGCCCACACGAGCCAGGGCTGGGCCTCCCACCTGGGTGTTGGGCCCAGACGCAGCCCTCATCCGCTGCCTGCCGGCGCAGCAGCAGGAAGCTAGATGGGAAGCGGAGTAGCCAGACTCAAACAGCGCCTGATACGGGTGCGGGGCCCTGAGTGCGGCTTACGTGCGGCTCCCCAATGCCTGCCCCTCGTTTTATTTTAATGACCGGAGATCACTATTTTAACTTTTTCTTTTGACATAATTTTAGGTTCACAGAGAAGTTGCGAAACTACTACAGAGTCTTGTGTCCGTTTCACTCACACTCCCTGGATGTTAACTTTTTCTTTTTCTTTCTCTTACACAAATGTTAAAAAACAAAAAGTAATTTTTTTCTTACTCTTTGGGAATAAGTCGCAGGCAGGATTCCCATTTCTCTCTACATGCTTCAGCCTACGTTTCCTGAATCAAAGGCTGTAACCTTGCACACCAAAATGCAGCTGTCAGAACCGAGACAGTGTCTCTGTCCCCGGCTGCTAATTCAAACACCCATGCAAGGGCCACCAGCTGTTCCAGTGCTGCCCTTTATAGCCAGGAAAATTAATGATTCTTCCTGCTCCAGGATCCAACCCAGGACCAGGGGCTGACCTTAGGAGTCATTTTCTTCCTTCTTCTTTTAAAATGTATTTGAAAGATAAAGTGACAGAGACATCTTCCATCTGCTGGGTCACTCTCCAAATGCCCACAGCAGCCCGGGCTGGGCCAGACTGAGGCCAGGAGCCAGGAGCTCCATTCTGGTCTCTCACAGGGGTGGCACAAACCCAAGGATTTGGACCATCGTCTGCTGCCTCCCAAGGCACCTTAGCAAGAAGCTGGATCAGAAAAACGGAGTCACTGGGACTCAATCCAGGCTCCGGACTCGGGCGTCCCAAGGGCTGGCTTAGCCCACGGGGTCTCCACGCCTGCCTTAGGAGGGGCAGTTCTTAGACTTCTTTGTCGTCCACGCTCTTACCACTTTTGAAAAGCACAGTAAAGTTACTTTGTAGAAGGTCCCTCCGCTGAGTTTGAGGCTCCAAGTTATGCACTTGGGCAGGAAACCACAGAAGTGAGGTTGTGTCCTTCTCAGCGCATGACAGCAAGGGGCCCGTGAGGCCATCGGTCCCCGGCAGAGGTAACGACTTGGGTCGTGTGGTCAGGCGGATGAACCCGTCTTCTCACTGCAGCGTCGCTGTTTGTGAGACGCTCCTCTGGGGAGACTCACTGAGTCACTGTGCTCTTTCTTGAACGGCTTTCACCGCTGGCGTCAGCGTCCTCCGACTCTGGGTCAGGGCGGCTACCGAACGCTGATTTTTCCCTCATCTGTCTTTCCTTGAGTTTGTGCTGGCGGGTGTCGCAGCACGGGCAGAGCTGCCCCGGCCCTGTCCCCCCAGGCCTCCTTCAGGCTCCCCCGCGGCTCCGCCTGGCCCGGGGGTCCCTGCCTGGCCACGCCGGCCTCTCTGCAGGCCCGGAGCTCCCCAGAGGCTGGGCCACGCCTGCTCGGTCACTCCTGCAGCCCAGCATCGGGCTGCCACCCTCTCTTACTAACTGCGCTGTGAGTGAGTGAATGAATGACCTGACTTCCCCATTCCTCCCTCAGGCCCGTGGTGGTGGAGACGCGCCCGGCAGATGATCCGACGGCCCCCAGCAACCTCTACATCCAGGAATGAGTCTCCTGGGGGTGCCGGGAGCCAGTCCCTGTACCCCCCAGCAACACACACTAGTGCTCACGTCGTGTCCTTGTTTCCCAATAAATAGGACCTTAGCCTCTGTTGTCTTGTTTTTTCTGGAGGGAGGCGGGATTTCTGGATGCCGACTCCCCCTAAATTTCAACAGCCCGACACAGAGATGCCAGGGGGTGGAACAGAGACTTTATTTCTCGGGTTCGGAATCCCTCTGCCCGGGGGGCCTGGAGGGCTTGCTGTGAGAAGAAGGCACTGGAGGTGGGGTGGAGGGCAGCCGGGGCGTCTCAGCTCAGCTGGTCCTCGTACTGCTTGCGGAAGCAGTCGCCGGCGGGGAAGAAGTCCCAGCACCTCTCCTGATACATCTTCCAGACGTAGGACTCCTGGGGCGGGGCGGGGCGGGACGACGCCGTGCGTCTCAGCTCCAGTCTCGGCATCAACAAGCCTCCCGCCCCCGCTGACCGGCCGCCCACGTCCCTGCCCGCTGACCGCCCGCGATCACCCGCTCACCTGGCCCGTGTGCTCCGTCTCGTCCTTGTTTATCAGATACATCAAGAAGAACCTGAGGGTGGGAGGGCCGTGGGCGCCGTCAGAGCCGCCCTCCTGCCCTCATTGGCTGGCTGGCTGGCCGCCACACCCCTCCCCCCTCTCCTGACTGGCTGAGGCCCAGCGCCCCGCCCCCTGATTGGCCAGCGGGCCCGCGCTCACATGTAATTGGCCAGATTGTGCTCCTCTAGCGTGTGGGTCTCGAAGCCGTGCGGCGTGGTATCGAAGTAGTCGCTGCCAATCCCGCAGATGAAGCATTTGGTCTGCGAGGCCGGGAGGGGCGGTCAGAGTCGAGCCCACTCGCCCGGACGCCCTACTCCCGGGGGGCGGCCCCAGCGCGACCCACCTCCATATCTTCCTTCACTTGCTCCTGCTGGTCTCGGAGCTCGCCGAAGGCGTCGATAATCAGACCTGGGCGCGGAGGCCGGTCAGCGCCCGACCTCTGACCCATCTCCGACCCCTCCCACGTGCATCCCCTAGCTCCCGAGCAGGAAGCAGGGGTTCACTGAGCACCGCCCCCCAGCGAGCTGAGCCCTTAGGAGGTCAGTCCCATCCGTAGGCCCGTTTCGCAGATGCTGAACCGAGGCCTAGGAAGGTGGCTTGTTCCAGGTCTCGCAGTAGGAGGGGGCAGGGCGGGGATGGGAACCCTACGGAAGGACCTAGCCTGTCTCCGGGCAACGAGGACCCGCCCCCGCGACCCCCGCCTGCGCTGACCCTGGATGATGGCCAGCAGGATGACAATGACGAAGAAGAAGAAGGTGATGTCGAAGACCACCCGGTAGAGCTCGTATTCATCGCCCGCTGGGTCCTCGATCTCGTCCCCGATGCCTCCGCCAGCCCGGACGCCCACGTACATGTGGAACAGGTAGCACTGGGGACGAGGGACACGCTGGTCACTCAGCCGCTCAGCGTTCACGGGGGACCGACAGTGACTGAGGCAGCCCGGGCTCTGCCCTTGCGGGGCTCACGACGTGACGTCAGTGACAGCCCCGAAACGGCCACGGCTGTGACAAGGAGAGCGCAGGCAGAGGGGCCGGGGCCGGGGGACAAGGAGTGAGCAGAGGTGAGCTGGGGGAAACACGGCAAGCCCTGTGAGTCCAGGGGAAGCTTCCTGGAAGAGGGGACACGTGTAAGCTGGAACTCGGAGGAGGTGGGGGTGAGGGGAGTAGGAGAGCCTGTTCCCGGCAGAGCGAACCGCCCGTGCTGTGTCATCATCAGGGAGGGAAGGCTACAGCTTCCACCTGGGGGGCTGCAGGCAGCCTGGCGAGGCAGGGCCTGGTCACATGGGTCCCTGGCCCAGTCCAGGGCCAAGGAGGGCTTCCTGTAGGAGGCAGCATTTATGTTAGAAAGTGAGATGTTAACTGAAAGAGCGTGTGTGTGTGCGTGCGCCTGGGTGCATGTATGTGCGTGTGCATGCGTGCGTACTGGGGGGTGGAGAACCTCAGGTGCAAAGGGCTTGAGTCAGAAACAAACATACGGTCTTAGGGGAACTGAAAGAAGACCAGGAAGCCAGAAAGCAAAAAGCAAGAGGGATTGTGGTTAGACCCAGCGGCTCCGACTCAGTAGGGCTACACTCTTTCCCGGCTTTGGAGGCCATGGTGGGCAATCGGGTTCATCTACAGGGCGCTTGGGGACCACCAGAAGGTTCTGAGCAGAGCGGGTGGGGTTGGAGATGTGTCCCAGCTGGCCCTGCGGAAGACTTCCCACTGCCCCTCCTGTGCCCCCAGGAAGTGAGAGGACTGACAGCGAAGGCCGGAGACTGATGGGGACAAGGTTCGGGGGCAAGTCCAGGTCCAGAGGGGCCTCCAAGTCCAGCCTGAGGGGCTGGGCCCACAGGCCACGTGACGAGCCCACGTCTCCCCATCAGTGCCCAGGCCTGCAACCGGCCAGAGTCAATCTGGGTTGGAAGCACCATGGGTAGGAGAGGAAAGAAAACATGCCCAGGGTGCCCACTGGCACTTGGGGGAAATTGCACTCCATGACGCCAGCGGCTGACCTCTGTGGCCCACGGCACACGGCAGGCACCATTCTGAGACCTAAAGCCCAGCCGAGAAGCAGCCCAGGAAGTAGGCCCAGCACCACACGCCTGTGTTACGGGTGAAGCCACGGGGCACAGGGAGGTGGCCGAGCTGCTTCCCCCACCCCCAACCACACAGGGCAGGTGTCTGGGCCCCGTTCCAAGGACCTGGCCGGATGAGCTGGGTCCCACTACTGACCCCCTTCACAGGTGGGAGAACCAAGGGCCTGTCCTCGGCCGCAAGCATAGGCTGGAGGGGCTCACCGTCATCATGTCGTCACACTTCATGTCCGGCTCGTCCTCGTCCTCGCTCTTGTTGTAGAACTTGCGGAAGAAGTTGAAGGCCACCACAGTGTACAGGTAGACCACGACGGCCAGGAGGCCCACAGTCATCACCAGCTGGGGGACGGACAGGGGACGGGTCAGCTCCATCCCCGGGTCTCACGGCCCCCACACACCTGGCCCAGCCCACCTGGCCTTGCTCACCCTCATGGCCCAGGACTCACAGCCCCCACACACCTGGCCCAACCCGCCTGGCCTTGCTCACCCTCATGGCCCAGGTCTCACGGCCCCCACACACCTGGCCCAGCCCGCCTGGCCTTGCTCACCCTCATGGCCCAGGTCTCACGGCCCCCACACACCTGGCCCAGCCCGCCTGGCCTTGCTCACCCTCATGGCCCAGGTCTCACGGCCCCCACACACCTGGCCCAGCCCGCCTGGCCTTGCTCACCCTCATGGCCCAGGTCTCACGGCCCCCACACACCTGGCCCAGCCCGCCTGGCCTTGCTCACCCTCATGGCCCAGGTCTCACGGCCCCCACACACCTGGCCCAGCCCGCCTGGCCTTGCTCACCCTCATGGCCCAGGTCTCACGGCCCCCACACACCTGGCCCAGCCCGCCTGGCCTTGCTCACCCTCATGGCCCAGGACTCACAGCCCCCACACACCTGGCCCAACCCGCCTGGCCTTGCTCACCCTCATGGCCCAGGTCTCACGGCCCCCACACACCTGGCCCAGCCCGCCTGGCCTTGCCCGCTCATGGCCCAGTTCTCACAGCCCCTGCACACGCTCGCCCCGCCCACTCCACACCTGTTTCCCATTGTGGGTGACAGAGGAGAGGATGGTACGCAGCGTCTTGACCCCCATGGCGATGTCCAGCAGGTGGGCGGCAAAGAAGAAGTTGTTGTAGTGGCCCAGGAGGGACATCACCATGTACCAGCCCAGGTACAGGAACGACTGTGGGCACACGTGGCTGGGGTCAGGGGTGTCAGGGACACCCAGGGAGAGCTCTGGGTGCTCTGGGGACTGCAGGGAGGGCTGGGAGCCCCGGGGAGTAACAGCCTCCTGGGGCACGTGGAGAGCTGTGGGCAGAGGAACCCAAGGGCGCCCCAAGGATGCTCTGGAGGATGCAGTGGGGGCCCCCTAGGATCAGAGGTACCCAGGGCAGCAGGAGTCAATCTCTGGTCAAGGACATTTGGAGGTAGAGCCCCCGACCCTGCTAACCCCTCCCCAAGTCCCACCTCCCACCCCCCACCCGTGGGCCCCTCCTCACGTTGTCCGTGAAGATGACCCCGAACTTCCAGATCTGGTACTTGACATCGATGGACATGAGCCTGTGTGGGAGCGGGGCTCAGGGAAGAAGCCAGAGGCCTGGGGTCCAGCCCTGCCCCTCCTCGGAGCCCCAGGGCTGCAGGGCGGTCCCTGGCTCACCAGGTCAGCAGCCCCGGCGGGGGGTCGGGCTTGCGCTCGTTGTGGGCCGTGATCTCCAGCGAGGCCAGGTCCATGCCCAGCAGCTCGGCAATCCGCTCCCGCCCGAAGATGTCGCCGTGTTTGTCCAGGACCTGCCCAGGGGAGCGTCAGGCAGTGTGCTCGGCTGGAGCGTGCGTGCACGTGCATGTGTGTGTGTGTGTGTGTGTGCATGCATGTGTGTGTGGGGGGGTCATGACCTGCACCAGGGTTCTGGGGACACTGAGCTTTGTGTGAGAAACTAGGGGTGCATTTCTCTGAGAGGGAGGGCAAGGCTTTTCTTCGGATCCTCAGCGGGGGAGGACCCCCAAACGATAAAGGCCCAGGGGCTTCGTTAGCTGGATTAAAAGGGCGGCGTGTTAAGGAGGGAGGCGAGGAAGTGGGCCCGGTCACCCGGTCACCTATGACCTGGTCTCTTCCTGTTTGCTCCTCGTTCACTCTGCTGCAGCCACACTGCCTCCCCGCGTTCCTGACACCAGGCACTGGCGTTCCTCCTGTGTGGGACGCCCTCCCCCCCTTTCCTCCCCTCCTTATCAATCAGGGCGGCCCTTCCTGTTCCCTGCCCCCGGCCCGCGGCAGCCTCCCCGCCCCTCCTCGTGTTCCCACCGTCCCGCCTTCCCCCTGCACAGTGGCAGTCTGTCCATCATCTGTCTTTCCAACTCGAATATCAGAATCCCTGTTTTGTTTACTGCTGGATCCCAGGTTCCCAAAACAGCTCATTATACACAACAGGTGCTCAATAAATGTTTGGTGAATGAATGAGTGACGGGAACAGCCAACACGTAGCTAGTGCCTTCCTCCGTGCCAGGTCCTGCCCACAGTGGTCATACAAGCCTGACCACAACCCTGTAGGGCCAGCCCCATTACCACCCGACTCGGAACAGGAGGGGAACTGAGGCACAGACGGCTGACATACCAGGCATAGAAAAGCAGGCTCTCTCACTTCCCCTCACAGCTGCTGTCTGTGGAGCGTGTGCTCCGTGCCGGGCACCGGGCCACACACTCACACCGTGTACCCATCCCACAGAGGGAAGTGTGGGGAAACAGGTGCCCCTCCAGGAGGCAGACCCCATGTCCAAGGTCACACACAAAGCAGTGCCGAGAAGACCCGCTGGCAGCGAGGGACCCAGCCCAAGAGGCCTGTCCACCTCCCCACACGTGGCTGCTCACCTTCCGCTTGACAAACTTGTCCCAGTAGTTGCTGGGGAAAGACCTGCCGAGAGAGAGAGAGAGAGAGAGCAAGCGAGAGTGAGAGTGAGAGAGCAAGAGGCGGGGGGGAGACCGTGGTGTACCGGGCAGGTGCCACCAGCCACGCCTGGCCACCAGGAAACCCCAGTCTTTTCCCACAGGGATTCGGCTCAGTGCAGACCCCACTGCCCTGCCGTGGAGCGGGTGTGGCAGGAGACTGGCGCTTGGAGCTAGGGGTGCCAGGAGTCACCCTCATGCTCGCTGGAGGGCTCTGGACCAGCAGCCTCCCCGTGCACCTGCTTTCGCCCACGTGACGGTCCTGGCCCTCTATGCCCGGTTTTCTGCCGGAGCAGCAGACGCCCTGGCCTCCTGCAGAGGCAGCCCGCTGGCCGGGGAGGCAGCTCATCCAGGGGGCGCAGCGGAGACGCGCTGTGCATTCCTGGCCCCGGACCCCTCGGAAGTGGCTCAGGCACTGCACTTCCTGTGCTATGGCACTCAAACTGCCCCTGGGGTGTCCAGCGGGAGCCCCTTCCTGCTGCCTCTGTTTCTTCTCAGCCCCCCGGGGCACATCCATGCCTTTTGCCAGTCTCACCAGCAAGAGGGTCCAAGCCCATCTTACATCCCCTTGCCCCAGTCCTGGAAGCCGCCGGGTCTCCAAGGAGCCGGGTTCCCTCTCACTGGCAATGGCATTGAGAAGCCGAGGTCTCAGGGCAGACGCCGCTGTCAACAGCCTGTGCACGTTGCCCCCTCTCTAAGCACCCGTGAAGGTTGTCGACTTCTAGAGCCTTTGAAACGGCACTGTAGCGTGCGCTTGGTGCGGTTTATCTCCCTTCCTCCTCACACCTCCTCTGCTAGGTAGGACTCTGCCTATAATAAAGTAACTTCAGGGTCGGCGCTGTGGCGTAGCGGGTTAAGCTGCCACCTACAGCACCGGCATCCCATGTAAGATTGAGTTCGAGTCCCAGCTGCTCCACTTCAGATCCAGCTCCCTGTTAACGCACCTTGGAAAGCAGCTGAAGATGACCCAAGTGCTTGGGCCCCTGCACCCATATGCAAAACTCAGATGGCGCTCCAGGCTCCCGGCTTTGGCCTGACCCCCAGGGCTTATCACTGTGGCCATTTGGGGCATGAACTGGAGGATGGAAGATCTCTCTCTCCCCACCCCCACCTCCACCCCCACCTCTCTCTAACTTTGCCTTTCAAATAAATATTTAAAAAACACCAATTTCCACCCCTTGTCTAGGACTCATTGTGCCCTAGAAACTATTAACTCAATCGTCACAAGACAACATTATGTGTTAGGTAAGTTCGAAGAAACTGAGGTACAGCAAGGCTAAGAGACTTGACCAGCTTGGGTGTGGCCAACCCCTGGCCGGAAGCTGACCCAGCACTCCTATTCCGATGACGCAGCCCTACTGTGTGCCCACAGGATGGGACTTGATCTCGGGGAAAATGGAGAGGCTGGGGGTGAGGAGGAAGATCTGGTGCCACTGTGACAGCCGTACACACCTCCATTCCTCCCCCGGGGCCAGGTTAGAAGCCAACTGATTTCTTTCTTTCTTTCTTTCTTTCTTTTTTTTTTTTTTTTTTTACAGATAGTTAGGCAGTGAGAGAGAGAGAAAGGTCTTTCTTCTGTTGGTTCACCCCCCAAATAGCCACTATGGCCGGAGCTATGCTGATCCGAAGCCAGGAGCCAGGTGCTTCCTCCTGGTCTCCCATGTGGGTGCAGGGCCCAAGACTTGGGCCATCCTCCACTGCCCTCCCGGGCCACAGCAGAGAGCTGGACTGGAAGAGGAGCAACCAGCACTAGAACCCGGCGCCTATATGGGATGCCAGTGCCACAGGCGGAGGATTAACCTAGTAAGCCACGCGCTGGCCCCCCCGAACTGATTTCTTATTTGCCACCCATGCACCTGGTGCCGGGGTTTAAAATGCAGGTTCCTGGGCCCCACCCCAGATGCACAGACCAAACCTTGCAGGTCAGGGCACAGGAGTCTGCATGGTCTCCCCAGCACCAGCAGGCACTTCACAGGAAATAGGGGGAACGCGCCTATTTTAGGAAGAAGACCGAGGTTGGGAGAGAGGGACCGGAGCCCTGGTTTTCAGAGGGGTGGGAACCCTTGCCGGCCTGGGAGCGGGTGCTGGTGCTTACGGCGTGTTGAGCACCAGCCGGTCCCACTGGCCCTTCACGTCGTCGTCCCCAGGCTGCTCTGTGATGTACAGGCCGTCAAACTCCAGCTTTCGTGCCAGCTCCTTCTCCCGCTTGAAGATCACCAGGGGCACCTGGGTGTGAGGGGGTGGGGGGGGTGGGTGTCAGGCCCCACATCGAGGGAGCCTTCCCAGAGGGGCTGGGGAGCCTGAGGCCCAGGGGCAGATCTCCCTCCTGACCCAGAAACGGCATAGCCACACCTGCCGGCCGTGCACGCCTGGCCCAGGACCTGGCTCCTCAGCCATGCCCCACATCCGTTCCCAACTTGACCTTGACCTTTGCTGAAGGCCCCAGGGCCCCGGGCCTCACCCGCCCTCTCCAGCCCCCTGGGAGCCGGCGTCGCGGCCCACCTTGAGGCAGTTGTAGCCGATGATGCAGAGGAAGGCCACCAGCGTGTGCAGCAGGCTCAGGCACCACAGGGCCGGCTCCATGTAGCCCGTGCTCTCCTCCAGGAAGTAGTATACCATGTTCTCGTCCTCGTCCCCCTCTGCCTCCTCGCCGGCCCCCGAGCCCCAGCCGGAGCCGCCCCCGGACCCTGCACCCGCCAGGTCCCCTGCTGCCGAGCCCTCCATGTCATCCTCCCCTGGTGGAGAGTCTGAGACCTGAAGCGGGGACAGAGGCCAGTCAGGATGAGGACCCCAGGGCTCTGGCACCAGAACCCACCAGCAAAACAAACAACTTCTGTTTCTGAGATTGGACTGAGCCCGCATCAGATACACGAGTGGCAGAACTGTCCATCAAGACTGAGGGGCGGGCCCAGGACACTGCAGTCACTGTTACTAGCCCATTTTACAGATGAGGAGATTGAGGCAGAGGGAGGTTAGGCCCCTTGCTTAAAGTAATGCAGCCAGAGAGTAGTGGAGCCAGGACCACTCCCCAGAGGCCGTGCTCTGATCTCTAGGCTGTCTCTCTGTCCTGTTATCTAGAGCCCTGGCGAGACCTCAGTGGCCATTTCCCGTTTCCCACAAACTTCTCTTTGGCTTCACTGGATGGGTGAGTATTACAGGGTTGGAGGGGGGCCCGCACCCAGGTGCACAGGGCTGGCAAGTGGCAAGTTGGGCAGGGAAATGGATCCTAGTCCCACACTCAGTCCTGCAGACACTCAGGCATCTGGCCTGCACGGGCCTAATAAGTGCCTCCACTCACCCCACAGGTGTCCAGCCTGAACCCTCCTAAGAGCCCTGAGCCCAGCGCCCTGTCCCCTCCAGGCGGGGGCCTGGGAAACCGGGCAGGGCTGACCCTTCCCCTCCCCCACCCCCACCAGCCTAGAGAAGGGCTTGGTCCCCCGGCCCCAGCTGAGCAGGCACCTTATAAAACAGCAGGATGAAGTTGATGGCAAACGCCAAGAAGAGGGCAAGGAAGCGCAGGGTGTAGAAGTTCCGGGAGAGGTAGTTCTGGGGGAAGGAGAGGAGTGTCACAGGTCAGCCCCCCACCTGGCGAGCTCAGGCCACCCGTCACCCACAGCCTGCTGTGTCTAGAGTGCTGTGTGACGCCAAGGCCAGGAGCAGGAGCTGGGTACGCGTGATCTTGCTTCATTCGCACCCAAGCCCCCAGGAAGTGGGTACCACTGTCTGCCCACCTTACAGCTGAGCAGACTAAAGCTCAGAGAGGTGGCGTCTTGCTCAAGGCCGCACAGTCAGAGGAGGGGAGGAGCTGGGATGTGAACTGAGGCAGTGCGAGTCCAGAGTCCACGCCCCGCCACTGCGCTGTGCCTGCACCGTGGGAGCTTGCCGACTGCACTGCACAGACGAGACGTCCTCCATCTCTCTCCCCCGCTTCCTCCCCTCCTCCAGCCCTCATGGTCCCCATGAATGCTCAGTGAGCCCCCTGCAGCCCAGGCCAGGCTGGGCCCAGCCTCCCCCATGCCCTCCTTCCTTCCTGGCCCAGATGACACCAGAGCTTCCTCAGCGAAAGGAGAGCTTAGCCCCCACTCCAACACACACACACATAGCAGGCGCTGGGGACCTAGGCTGGAAGCACCGAGGGCCAAGAGACAGGCCAAGATGGGAGGAGCAGAGCGGTGGCAGGGGGGTCAAGTGCACACAGAGGACCAGGGGCCGCGGGCCGCGCAGGTCAGGTGCACACAGAGGACCAGGGTGGAGTCAAGCAGGCAGCGCCCGTGAGCAAAGGCGTGCAGGCTGGAACAGGGATTGTGAGCAGGAAGCCAAGGGAGGGCCACCTGTGCCCAGGTCCTGGCTCTGCCTGGGGACATCTGTGTCCCCTCCGCAGCCTGGGCTCCCCCCAAAGATGAGCCAGGCAGAGGTGCGCTCAAGAACAGCGTGGAGAGAGAGCAGAGGCTCAGGGTCAGTGCCTGGCCTCTCTGGAAGACGGAGTTCAACCGCGTGCCCGGTCCTCACCAAGAACTTCACCCTCTGCACTTCCAGTTCTCCCCAGAACTCCATGCCAGCGCCTCCGGCTTCCTCCTTCTTTGCAGGAGGTGAGGGAGGGGCTTTCTTGGGGGGTTCTGGTGGGGCCTCGGGGACTTCCTCCTTCTCCCCGTTCTCCTCACTGCAGGGCAGGACACAGAAAGAGGTCAGGCGGGCAGGGCACTCCTCCAGAGCCACTCACTACGCCTGGCTCGGGACAGCCTCAGGCCCTGCCCTCCTGGGGTCCCCTCCCACGGGCAGGCAGAGCAGCTACCAGCACTGACAGCACAAGAGCTCCCCACGGGATGGGGAGGCTCTGGGGGTTGTGAAGAGCTGGGAGAATCCTCCACTGAGGAGGGGGCAGGTGTCAGGGTGGGCTTCCTGGAGGAAGGGACATGTGAGCTGGAACAGGAAGGATGAGGAGCCTGGGGACGGGTTCCAGGCAGAGGCAATGGGGCACACGAGAGGGGCGCGCTCCTCTCACAGCACCCTGTGCGTGCCTGGGCCCCAGCTGGGTGATGCCCCGACACGGGTAACCAGGGCAGCCTTGAGCCCTGGCCCCAGAAGGCTCCTGGTGCCGGAGGGAGGCAGGGATGAGGACTGGACCCCTTTGGCCAGAGCCCACTCACTCGGCTTTCTCAGGCTCAGGCTCGGGCTCGGGCTCCGGTTCTGGAACCAGCTCCTCCTCCTCTCCATCCACCTGCGGGCAGGGTGAGTGCCAGGGTTGGGGGTGGGAGTGCAGCTCAGGGCCCACCCACCTGTTCCTCTCCCTGTCTGCCTGTCTCTTCACTTCTCCTGGGCAGTCGAAGTTGTGCACTTCTTCCACCAGGAGAAGAGGGGAGATGCCATCCATCATAGAGGGAAACAGGGTCAGAGAGGGGGAGACCCTGGCCCAGGGCTCCGTGCCGGGTCAGGTTGACCAGGTGCAGCTCTTCTCCCCGGGGCCTCCCCTCACCTGGACCACCTGACAGCCAGGTGTGCGCCCAGGGTCTCTACTCCCTTGCGGAGCCTCTGCGCCTGCCCCTCTCCTCTCTCACACCGACCCGCGGCCCTCTCCAAAACTCCGCCTTCTCACCCCCAGCTTCCTCTTGAGGATCGGGGAGCCCTCGGGCGTGGGCGGTTCCGCCGGCGTGGTGTCGCCCATGTCCCCAAGGCCGCCAGCGCCCTCGGGCCGGAAGGGGCCCCCGTCGGCCACGGCCACGACCCCCTCGGCACCGCCCGGGCCGGCCTCGTGACCCGCCACCTCCTCATCGCCGTCACCCTCGGCCGCGTCGCCCTCGCCTTCGCCCTCGCCAGCGCCGTCCGCGTCGCCGCCGGGCCCGGCCGGCTGCTCGCCGTGCACCTCGTCGCTGGTGGGGTCGGGCATGCCGGCCAGCAGCTCGGTCACCGTCACCTTCTTGGCGCCCTCCACCAGGCCGCCGCCGAAGAGCGAGCCCCAGAGCAGGCGCAGCGCGCCCGCCGCCGCGCCCGCGCCCGCCGCGCCCGCGCGCGCCACCACGGCCCAGAGCAGCGCGGCCAGCGCCGTGGCCGCCTCGCGCGCCGTGAGCCGCCGCAGCCGCCGCACGCGCCGCCGCAGGCTGCGGTAGCTGAGGCCGCGCAGCGCCCGGGCCGCGGCCGCCGCCAGCCGCGCCGTGGCGCCCGCCGCCACCGTGCCCGCCGCGCCCTCGGCGCCCGCCGCGCCCTCCTCGGCGCCCTCGGCGGCCGCCTCGCCCATGCCCTCGTCCTCGTCGGCCTCGGGCTCGCCCTCGGGCTCGGAGATCTGCGCGGCGATCTGCATCTCGAAGATGGTGTCCTCGCAGAAGCTCACGAACAGCTCCATCTTCTCGGCCTCCCCGCCCTCGTTGACCACGTCGAAGATGAACTGGCGCTTGGACTCCTTGACCTGCAGGGCGCGCGGCGGGGACAGCGTGGGGTGCTGAGCTCAGCGGCAGAGGCCAAGCCGGCGTCAGGCCAGCGGTGCCCCAGGCTCACTCCCCTCACGCATCCCATCATCGCTCGCAACCCTCTGGGCTGGGGCCCGTTGTCCTCGGTCTAGGAATACAGAGTCCCCACAAGCTGTCCCCAGGAGCCCTGTTTTCTGCGACTTTGAGACCAGGAGGAGAGTCAGCCTGGCCCTTCTGTCGCTGACCGGCTGGGAGGCTGTTTTCCCCTCGCGAAGTGGGGATGTGACATCAGGGCCTGCGCTGGAGGGCTGCTGTGAGGATGACCGGGTCAGTGAGGGACGAGGGGCAGGGAAGGCCCCCCCCCCAGCACACACTCGGGATGTGAAGGGCCCAGGGCTTGCTGCACTTGCAGGGGTTTGCACATATCCTGGGTGCAAGCAGCGTGTGGGCTGGGTGGGGGTGTGTGCAAGCTCTCAAGTGTTCCTGCGGAGTACACGGGGGAGCCTGGTGTCAGGAGGGGGCGGGAAGTGAGCCACTCCTCCGGCCTCTATGCACAGCGGCTTGGGCACGTGGAGCAGGCGTTCAAGGGGTGTAATTCTGGGCGGAGCCTGCAATCATATGTACGGCTGGTGCACGTGAGGCAGGCAGGAGTGTGCAAGGCAAACCCAGGAGTCAGTGTGAGAGGGCCCAGAGCCTGAGGACAGGGCTGTGTGTGTGTGTGTGTGTGTGTGTGAGCTGGGGGTCCGCTGAGGAGAGAGAAGAGGGGCCTGGCAGTGAAGGAGGTGATGGGTGTGCAAGCCTCATGGGCTATGAGTGTGAGACAGGAGTGTGCACAGGCCTGGGTGGGCTCTGAGGAGCAGAGGGGAACAGGCTTGGTGTGCGAGGTGAGTGTAGGCAGGAGGACAGCCAGGGTGACAGGGAAGGGCATACGCGAGCCACGTGGGGAGTGCACGAATGCCGGGGGGGGGGCACAGAAGCTGGGTGCAGGAGGTGGCCGGGAGTGGCCAGGGCCACGTGAGAGTGGGCGTATAAGGAGCATTCAGGCGCTGAGGGGCTGAGACAGGGCTGCAGGGAGGGAGTGGCCCAGGTGCGGGGTGATCGTGGTTGTGCTAGGGCTACAGAGAATGCACAAGGGTGGTGAATGGATGAGGCCTGCCAGAGCCGCAGGGGCGCCCACGGGCAAGAGATGTGCACTCCTGTGTGGGCCCACGATAGGCGGGGTGTGCCCAGAGGCATATGGGGGCACATGTAGTGACCGGTGAGGGGTCAGCCAGCATGCCAGGGCACCCCTGGAGCCCCAGCGTGAGTATGCGAGAGGGTGGGCAGAGGCAGGCTGGGGCCCAGAGACAGAACACCAGGGGCTGCTGGGAGAGTGAGCAAGAGGGGTTCACGCTCACGACAGCGTGTGTGTGCCTGCATCAGGGCTGTAGGGGCAAGCCAGAGCTCCCCAGGTGAGTGTGTAATGGGTAAGGCCCGGTGTGCAGGCCGCCATGAGGGCATGCCGATGCCACCGCATGCGCCAGGGCTGTGCATCCCTGTGTGGGCTGAGGCTGCAAGAGGGCACGGGCGAGCTGGGAATGTGCAAGGGCCCACAGGATCTTTTAAAACGGTGTCCCTGGGCTTGCCAGGGTAGGGCAAGGGCCTGCAGTGCAGATGTGCAAGGCATTCACGGTCCCATGTGGGGCCCGAGCTCGTGCGTGCGGGCAGCCCCAGAGGCGGGCATGCACGTGTACGGACAGGTGCTCTGACCTGGGGCATCTCCCACTGGGCGCGGTTGGTCTCTGAGATCTCGAAGTAGATGCGCTCGATGCGGCGGGAGGCGCCCATGATCTCGATGCGGCCCAGGTAGGGCCGGAAGTACTCAAGGATGCTCTCAGCCAGCTCCAGGAAGTTGCGCAGGCGCGGGTCGTGCGGCACGTGCTCCGACAGGTTGGTCAGCAGCACGGCCACGTTGAAGCCGATGTCCCGGGCTGGCTCCTGGAAGCGGTTGGCGAACTCCTCGAAGTTGATCATCTCATTCTCGTCGGCTTCGGAGCACGAGAGCAGAAACTGGATTTCCGGCCCAGTGAACTGCTTCTGGCTGTCCATGGCCTGGGGAGGACGGTGGTGGGGAGGTCAGGTTGGGGGCATCGAGAAGCCTCACTGTGCTTCCTAAAAGAACTATGGATTTTCCCTAGAGACAGAACGGTCTGGAATCATAGCCAGCGCCCAGGGATGACGTCAGAAGGATGGCATGGCTAAGACTGCACTGGCTGCTGAATACTGGGATGCTGCGTTTCCATGAAACTGAGCCACCAGCCACTGCAAGACGCCATCCTCAGATGGTAAAAGATGTGCCCCAGAGAGCTGGCAAACCCAGCCCTTGGGTGATAGCTGGTGCGAGATGCTGCCCCGCGCTGGTGGGTTCTGGGGCCCTCACTACCTCCCCCACCCATGCACCATGGCACCCATGCGTCAGTGGTCAGCACCACTGGCTTTACTGGCCTCTGGCTTCAGGTGGGGCCTGAGCAGTTGGGGTCAGGAGAAGGAAGAGCATGGAGGGGTGGTTTTTGTCTCCCTGATTCTGCCCCGAGTGGGAGTGTCCCTCGCTGGAGGGTCAGCTCCCGCAGCCCTGTCCATGTGGCTCCGAGGAAGAGAACTGCTCTTTCCTCCAGGGCAGCCCCCTCAAGACTGGAGGCAGAAATGGCCCCCGCTGCTTTGAGCTCAGCAGACTCCCAGCCTCTGGCCATAGCTTTGTAAACGACTCCTTTATAAAATGCTCTTTTCTGCTGGGACCCCGACAAATACAAGCCCCCAGCTCCTCGTTTCTAACAATTAACTAACTCACACTTGACGCCATGGAGGCCTCTGAATTTCAACCGGGAAGAGCCATGTGCCCATTACCCAGAATTAACAAATACTCACAGTGGCATTTTTTTAAAGAACTAAACATGACTGGTGGGCTGCAGCCTGTGTGCGTCCGCCTTTCCCACTGTTCCCCTGGCCCTCCCCAGAGGTGAGCACTGCCCTGGGGTTGGCACATGCTGTCGTTGACTGTGACCTGCTCCCTGATCCACGTGGATGTTCCAACCCCAAAGTCATAACCACGGGTCGTGAAGGGCAGGGGTTGATCTCATTGGGGTTCCTGAGGATGGGGTCTTGGGGAAGTGATCACATTGGATTAGGTTGATAGAGTGGAGCTCCAGGATCCAGTCATGGCGACTTTGCAAGAAGAGACCACATAGGTGAGTGGGTTCCTTCTCTCTCTCTCTCTCTCTCTCTCTCTCTCTCTCTCTCTGCTTCCTGGCTGGCCGTGTAACCCCTTTCTCTGCACCTGTTATGCCACCAGATCCTTGGGACCACCTAATCTTGGACTGTGACCCTCCAAAACCGTGGGCCCCAAATAAATCTCTTTCCTTATAAATGTCTTCTCCCAGGTGTTTGTTATGGTGATGCAAAACCGACTACTGCAGCCTGTCTTTTCAATGTTTCTTTTTTTAAAAAAAAAAAAAAAGCATTATTTTCATTTTATTTGAAAGGCAGAGAGACCCATCGAGATTTCCATTCACTGGTTTACTCCCCAGAAGTCCGAAACAGCCACGGTTGGACCAAGCCAAAGCCAGGAGCCCAGAACTCAGTCCCAGTTTCCTATGCGAGTGGCAGGGGCTGAAGTACTTGAGCCATCATCTGCTGCCCCACAGAGTGTGCATTAGCAGGAAGCTGGATTGGAAGTGGAGGCGCCTGGACCTGACCTAGGCACCCTGATATGGACATAGGCATCCCAAGCAGCAACCTAACCACTGCACCAAACGCCTGCCCCTCAGTATTTCCACTCTCTATACCCAGTCATTGCCCACAAAATGTATATAGTATCTTGTGCTTTTTTTTTGTTTTTGAGAATCACTGTTATAATCAGGTAATTTGAAACTTACTCTTTTCAATCAACTGTGTGCTTTCACGATCTACCCATGTTAATATATAGAGATCAGGGGCCAGTGCTGTGGCATAGTGGGTAAAGCCACTGCTTGCAGTACCAGCATCCCATACGGGCTCCAGTTCAAGTCCTGGCTGCTCCACTTCCAATTCAGCTTGCTGCTGATGCACCTGGGAAAGCAGTGGAACATGGCCCAAGTGCTTGGGCCCCAGTACCCACGTGGGAGACCCAGAGGACGCTCCTGGCTCCCGGCTTTGGATCAGCCCAGCTCTGGCCGTTGTGGCCATTTGGGGGAGTGAACTGGCAGATGGAAGATGTTATCGTGCTAATCCCCTATGCACTTTCATAAAAGATTCCCAGGGAAGTCTTTCCAGTGGTCTTGACTGTGCTTGCAGTGAGACTGCATTTCAAATGTGACTCAAAAAAATTTCATGACACAGTTCTGACTTTGTTGTGCACCACACTCTGATGTTCTATTTCTTTTTTTTTTCTTTTTGAAGGATGCTGGTTATGACTTAATTGATTTCATGACCTGCAGATGGGTTGCAAAATGCAGTTTGAGAGAGGTTGCTCTGTGGTATGAACAGAAGCAAAATTTTCTGGCTTTGAAAAGTGCTTTGTAAAAGGCTAAGAACTTTGCAAACTGCTTTCTAAATGACTAACATGCTTTGCAAATCATGAAGGGCTCTCAAAACCACAGAGCGTGAAGACATAATCACACAATCACACAGGAACTCATCTTCCACCCTCACTCCACTGAGCTGCTCCCCTCCATGATGAGCTGTGTTTCTCTCGAAAGCCCACCCATCAGAAGAGGCCTGGACCCTGTCCACTCCATTCATTCCTGGCCTCTGCTCTTGTGATTTGCTGATCTCTTTTTGTCATCATTTGTCCACTCCCTTCTTTTGAAATACAAAGGTACTTCCATGAGTTCATGGGAAAAATGGAATTACAAGACCAGTTTATTTTGGTGTCCAAAAAACCTCTCTGAAATCCATGCATACTTTTGTCATAATACACATTTTTCATGAACTTTATGAACACCCCTCATATACATGGACTGGAAAATTTTGGCACCAAAGCAAACTTTTTTTTTTCTTTAAAGTCAGAGTTACAGGGAGAGAGGAGAAGCAGAAAGAGGTCTTCTATCTGCTGGTTCACTCCCCAGATGGCTGCAACAACCAGGGCTGGGCCAGGCTGAAGCCAGGAGCTTCTTTCAGATCTCTTGCATGTGGGTGCATGGACCCAAGCACTTGGGCCGTCCTCTGCTGCTTTTCCCAGGTGTAATAGCAGGGAGCTGGATCAGAATTGGAACAGCCGGGACTTGAACTGGCATCCATATGAGATGCTAGTATTATAGACAGTGGCTTTACCCGCTACACCACAGTGCCAGCCCCCAAACTTATCTTTTAATGCCATTCTCTGTGACCTTCTCTTCTGACTACTGTCAGTTTCCTTTGCTGGAGTTTCCTCTTCCAAACCTCTAAAGGTTGTGGGGCCCCAGGCCTGAGACCTGTATCCTGTTCATGAGATACACTAACGGGGATATCAGCGAGACCCCAGGCTCTGAATGCCATCCTACACCGCTGACTGTCAAGTCTACATCCCCAACCCTGGCTGTTCCCCTTAATCCAAGCTCTTGCAGCTGAAGCCCCACGTGACATTTCCCTGTGGATGCTTCCCCAGAACCAAACTGTGGCTTCGAAACCTCTCCTCCCACAGTCTTACCGTCTCAGGAATAGCATCGCTGCCTATGCTCCAGCTAAAACCTTTGAGTCATGCTTGATGCCTCTCTTTTGTCTCACCACCCACACCTGATCCCTCTGCAGAGCTGTCAGCTCTGCTTTCAAAATAGACTTGAGGACCCACTCACTTCTGCCCCCTCCCCCGGTCTCCCTGCTCCCGCGCCGTCCCCCACACAGGGGGAAGAGCCCTGGAAACACCTGCTTCGCTCGCACCCCTCCCCTGTTCCCAGTCCTCCCTGGCTCCATCTCATTCAGGGTCGAGGTCCTGCCTGTAGCCAGCCAGGCCCTGCATGCCTGTCCCTGTCAGTTCTGGTTCTTTGTCCCCCCTCCTCTCCGCCTCCACAGCCCTCTGTAGCCACATGTGCCTTCCTTGTCTCCTCTTCCCATCTGTCAGTCTTTCGTCTTGCCCCCTGCCCCTGCCTTGACCTGGGACCCCGCAATCTCCCCCACCGTCACACGGTGCCTGTCCGTGCTCAGCTGCAACGTCCCCTCTCAGGGAGGCCTCCCCAACCACCCCGGGTACAGCTCCACTCCAGCCGGGCTCAGCCCCACGCCACTCTGCTCAGCTCCTCAGACCACAGGCTGCAGCCCACACTGTTCTGATTGAGTTCCTTTCACCTGCTGCTCCCACGGGGGGCCTCTTGGCTGTGTTCACTGCGGTCCCCTCAAGACTAGGGCCATGCCTCACACCCAGCAGGTGCTCACACATATTTGTCAAACACATACAGCACCTTGAAAATGGAGAAGAGTATTGAAGTTTGTCACACTTTCGAAAATTAACAAGTCCAGGGGCTGGCGCTGTGGCGAAGCAGGTTAAGCCGCCGTCTGCAGCACTGGCATCCCATATGAGCACTGGTTCAAGTCCTGGCTGCTCCACTTCCAATCCAGCTCCCTGCTAATGCGCCTGGGAAAGCAGCGTAGGACGGCCCAAGTGCCTGGGCCCCTGCCACCCATGTATGAGATCTGAAAGAAGCTCCTGGCTCCTGACTTCAGCCTGGCCCAGCCCTGGCTGTTGCAGCCATTTGGGGAGTGAACCAGTGAAGGAAGACTTTTCTCTCTGCCTCTCCTTCTCTATAACTCTGCCTTTCAAATAAATAAGTAAACCTTTTAAAAAAAGAAAAAATTAACAAGTCCTCTTTTTTTTTTTTTTTTTTTTTTTTTTTAATGTCCAGCTACAGGACATCGAGGAGCTCCTTGCTCCTGGCTTCAGAACCAGTGGGTGGAAGACTCTCTCTCTCTCTCTTTCTCACTCACTCTCACTCTCACTCTTTCTCTCTCTCTCTCTCTCTCCTTCTGCTTCTCTAAAACTCTGCCTTTCTAATAAATCTTAAAAAAAAAAAAAAAAAAAAAAAGAGGGAGAGAGAAAAGACAAAAACCCTCCCATCCAGTGGTCACTTCCCAAATGCCCACATCTGGGACCGGGCTGGCAACTGGGATCTTCATCCAGGTCTCCCACAGACCCAAGTGCCTGAGCCATCACCTGCTGCCCCCCAGGTATGCCCCCCAGGCGTGTGGAGCTGGGACTGAAGCCCAGGGACGTGGGTGCCGCTAGCGGCATCTTCACTGCCAGGCCACACGCTGGCCCCGGTGAAGGTGCTTCAGGTGAAGGGATGCGTAGAAAAATACTTGCAATGGAAAAGAAAATCTCAAGGCAGTCTCCTGGCCAGGAGTAAAGGCACTGTCAGGCCCCAGAAAGGCAGCAGAGATTTTCAAAGCTACGGAGCATGAAGAGCGCCGCTGACGACAAGGAGCTTGGGAAGCCATGAGCAATGCTATATATATATATATATTTTTTTTTTTTTTTGACAGGCAGAGTGGACTGTGAGAGAGGGAGACAGAGAGAAAGGTCTTCCTTTTCCGTTGGTTCACCCCACAACGGCCACTGCGGCCGGTGCACCACGCTGATCCAAAGCCAGGAGCCAGATGCTTCTTCCTGGTCTCCCATGGGGTGCAGGGCCCAAGGACCTGGGCTATCCTCCACTGCACTCCCGGGCCACAGCAGAGAGCTGGACTGGAAGAGGAGCAACCGAGAAAGAACCGGCGCCCTGACAGGGACTAGAACCTGGGGTGCCGGTGCCGCAGGCGGAGGACTAGCCTATTTAGCTGCAGCGCCGGCCAAGCAATGCTATGTTTTAACCCGTATGTGCGTCTGAATGGAAAGGCAGGACATCCGTCTGAGGACAGGCGTGCTGAAGGGGCAGCAGGGGCAGCCTTTGGAGGGGGAGAGGACAGGATGGGAGTGGGGACCAAGGTGACTTCTGCAGGAACTGTAAGTTCTGAGTTTTGCAGCAAAAGGATTGTAGTCTGTTTCATTACTATTACCTATTTAGCTAGAAAGTAATACAATATTTAAAATTAGTTTCTACATAAAAAAATCAGGTAGTCTGCATAGTCAAAATATCAGCATAAGGAAAGTCAAGAGACAAACGATGAACTAGGGAAAATAGTTGCAATTCCTCTCATAAAACATATTCCAATCAACGTTCTACACAAAGAGCTCTGAGAAATCAAGAAGAAAAGCACCAACAGGGGCCGGCGCTGTGGTGTAGTGGGTAAAGCCACCACCTGCAGTGCTGTCATCCCTTATGGGCACCGGTTCTAGTCCCAGCTGCTCCACTTCCGATCCAGCTCTCTGCTGTGGCCTGGGAAGGCAGTGGAGGATGGCCCACGTCCTTGGGCCCCTGCATCCTTGTGGGAGACCTGGAGGAAGCACCTGTTCCTGGCTTCGGATTGGCACAGCTACAGCCATTGCGGCCAATTGAGGAATGAACCAGGATGGAAGACCTCTCTCTCTCTCTCTCTCTCTCTCTCTCTCTGCCTCTCCTCCCTCTGTGTAACTCTGACTTTCAAATAAATAAATAAATCTTCAAAAAAAAAAAAAAAAAAAAAAAGGAAAGAAATGCACCAACATCGCAGTAGAACTAAGCCACAGGCATGGTCAAGTTCACAGAAAAGTTAACACGAAAGATACAGCATGAAAAGACACTGCGGGGCTGGGCTGTGGCACAGCAGGCTAAGCCACCACCTACAATGCCGGCATCCCATATGGGCACCAGTTCAAGTCCCGGCTGCTCCACTTCCAATCCAGCTCTCTGCTAATGTGCCTAGGAATGCAGCAGAGGACAGCCCAAGTGCTTGGGCCCAGAACCCAAGTGGGAGACCAGGAAGAAGCTCCTGGCTTCAGACTGGCCCTCAGCCAGCTGCTGCGGCCATTTGGGGAGGGAACCAGTGGACGGAAGACCTTTCTCTGTCTGTCTCTCCTCATCTCCGTCCCAACCCCACCCTGCTGTAACTCTGCTTTTCAAATTAAAAAGAAAAATCTTTAACAAAATAAAGAAACAACACACACTTTCCCGCACTCACAGGAAGAGAGATGTGAGTTAATGGGGGCTGGACTGGGTACAGTGGGCAGAAGGCGGCCCAACCACTTGGGCTCCTGCCTCCCCAGCGGGGGACCCAGGTGGAGTTCCAGGAGGTTGCCCAGTGCAGCCGCTGGGGAGTGAAGATCTCTCCGTCCCTCCCTTGCTCTGTAATTCTGCCTTTCAAATAAATAAGAAAATCCTTTTTTTTTTTTTTTTAAAGGCCCTCTAATACCATTTTCCACCTATCAGATTGGGAAAAATCCACAGCCCTGAGTCTGGCCCGGTGGAGAGGCTGTGGGGAAACCGACGCTCTCACATCACGTGGAGGCTGTGGGCGGTATCTGTGCAGGCCACAGGCACATTTCCCCTGCAGCCCAGGAGTCTCACTCTGGAGGTTTATCCTTGATATAAACCACACATGTAGAGCACTGTATGTACAAGGATCCCCGTCACAGCCACCCACGGTCAGTGGCCCATGCAGGGCCTTCCTCAACACACTTGCTCCCACCTGCTGGAATTCTGCAGTAACTCATAAACAAATGTCCAACATCGGTGCTATGCACAGAACACTTGTGTGGTACACAACTTGTACAACTGTCCAACTGTAATAGGAAAACACCAGGAATAGGCATGGGGCACTTGGCTTAGCAGTTAAGATACTGCTTAATAGGACAGGAACTGTGGCACAGTGGGTTAAACCAACGCTTGGGACAACTGCTCCCACACTGGAGAGCTGGTTCCGAGTCCCAGCTCCTCTGCACTTCTGACCCAGCTTCCTGCTCATGTGCCTGGGAGGCAGCAGATGAGGGTCCAAATGCTTGGGCCCCTGCACCCATGTGGGAGACCTTGCCGGAGCTCCTGGTTTTGGCCTGGCCCAGCCCTGACTGTTGCAAGCATTTGGGGAGTGAACCAATGGAAGATGGCCCTCTCTCTTGCTCTCACTCTGTCTTTCAGATAATAAATAAGTAATTAAAAAACAATTAAGAACACTGTGCGCTCTCAGCACTTTCGGGTTTCTTGCAGGCTGCCCTGCTGCCCAGATGCTCCTGGGACTCCCCGCCGGCACCTGGCACCAGGGAGCCGCGTTGACTGTGGGTTTAAAAGCACAAACCCGGACACGCGTGCTCTGGGGCCAGAGGAGCTGCGTTCTAACCCTAGCTGTGTCACTTATTAGCTGAATGACCCCGAGTGCTTCCCTTCGCCTCCCTGTGCCTCTGTGTCCACGACTGCAAAATGGAAACAAAACCCAGTCCTTACGACGTGGGGGCAAGGCAAGGATTGCACGGGCTGGGGCGAGTGGTCGGCACACAAGTAAGGCAGCTCTGGGACACCTGCATCCCATGTCCGATGAGTCCTGCTTCCAATTCCAGCTTCCAACCAATGTGCTCCCTGGGAGCCAGCAAGGGACGGCGCAAGAACTTGGGCCCCTGCCACCCACATTGAATTCTGGGTTCCTAACTTCCGCCTGGCCCAGCACAGCCTGTTGCAGGCCTTTGGGGAGTGAATCAGCGAATGGAAGATCTCTCTCTATCTCTGTCTCTCTGCCTTTCAAATAAACAAAAATAAGTAAGTTTTTAAATGAGGGACAGTGACCTTTTAGAGGCTGCAAGGGATTGTTGAGCATGAGGTGCAGGCTCAGGGAGCCAGGCGTGGACCACAGAGCTGGGGGACCGGGAGGGTCCCGGGTGGGAGCCGGACAAAGGTTTCCTAAGCAAGTGGAAACCGCACAAGGCCCTCCAGGAGACAGCAGCGGGGTGGCTGTTGATTTCCTGATCTGCATAATGGCGCTGCAGTTAAGTGAGAGGAGTTCGCTTGCTCGTTCCTGGGAGGCACACACCTGCGTGTTTAGGGGTTGAGGGAAAGTGTGCGGGAAGCGCTGTGGTGAATGGGCAGCAACCCCGCAGCGGGGGCGGGCACGGCCGAAGTCTCCGAGCCATTCAGGCAGCTGCTCTAGAAGAGCTGCAGTGTCCTCAAATGAAAAGGTGAACAGGACGCTGGTGGGGAGGACTGGGCGGCAGCACCCCAGGGCTCATGCCTGTGTCTTGCAGGCACTGCCCCCCACTCCGCCCATCCCCCTTTACAGCTCCTTTTACTTGTTTGTTTGTCTTTTCACTTTTACCTTCGCTTTTTATTTATTTGAAAGTCAGAGGGTAAGAGATAGAGAGAGGGATTGCCCATCTGCTGCTTCCCCAATGCCAGTAATAGCCTGGGCTGGGCAAAGCAGAAGCCAGGAGCCCAGCACACAACCTGGGTTTCCTACGCAGGTGGCAGGTGGCAGGTGGCAGGTGGCAGGTGCCCAAGCACTTTAAACAATTTGATTTACTATTTATTTGGAAGGCAGAGTGCCACAGAGAGAGAGAGAGAAGGAAAATCTTCCATCTGCTGGTTTGCTCCCCAAATGGCCAGAACAGCCAAAGCTGGGCCAGGCCAAAGCCAAGAGCCAGGCACTCCATTCAGGTCTCCCATGTTGGCAACAGGGGCCCAAGAACTTGGGCCATCTTCTGCTGCTGGCCAGGGTGCATTAGCAGAGAGCTGGATCTGAAGTCAAGCAGCAGGGACAGGACCCAGCATTCTGATACGGGATGCAGGAATAACCCGCTGCACACAGTAACTGCCCCGGATCCAAGTACCTGGGCCTCCCGGGTTGCACACTAGCAGGAAGTGGGATTGGAAGCAGAGCCAGAACTTGAAGGTAGGCAGAGAGGAAGGGGAAGGGAAGGGAGAGGGGGGCAGGAGGGGGAGGGGAAAGCAGGAGCTGGGAACTCGGTGTGGGTCTCCCGTGTGGGTGTCGGATCCAGCCACGAGAGTCGTCACTGCTGTCCCCACAGTGGGCATGAGCAGGAGGCTGGAAGAGGCAGCAGAGCCAGGACTGAAGTCTACGCACTCTAATACGGGCTGTGGGTGTCCCAACCAGCACTGGGACCTCAAGGCCAAATGTGGCCCAGCCCCATTTTGCAGAGCAGCAACCCAAGGCTCACAGAAGACGGCGACTCGCCTGGGGCTGCGTAAGGAGAGACGGCAGAGCTGCAAGGGGAGCGCCAGGCAGAGGGTGCGGGACTCCTGGGTGAAGCTGGCTCCGGCTTCCCTCCAACCCCTGCACTATCCACCCCTACAGTGGCCCAGCTCCTGATCACTCAAGCTGCAAACACAGGGTTCCTAAACACTCCCAGTCCTGAGTTTGATTCTTGGCAGAGAAAACAACTTCTTTCACACGTGAAAACGGAATCAATTTGACTATAAGCTCTAGGAAGGCAGCACTGTGTCTTTCTTGGACATTGCTGGGTGCATGGGGCCAAGACAGGTCCAGCGCAGAGAATAAACTCAGTAATTGTCTGTCGATTGAATAACTGATCCCTATCATCCGATGGCACTGATGTCACCTTTAATGCTGAAAGAAGCAACTATGGCTCGCATTTGTGTTAATGAATTTCATCCCCAGGACAAGTCCGGGGACGAGGAAACGAGGTGCGTGGAGAAGGCAGCCAGGGAAGGGACCCTCAGCACACGGCAACCCCTCCCCCGCCCCGGGGCCTGAGCCCACCTGCTGCGCAGCACCCACCTTCTGGAAGTCCTTTTTGGAGATGAGGCCACGGGGATCGGTGACGTAGTCCTGGAAGGCCTCGGAGCCCACGATGTCCTTGAGTTTCAGGAACATGTCGAAGAACTTGAGGATCATCTCCACGTTGGACGAGGACTCCACCAGCATGTCCACCATCTGCCGGGCAATCATGCCGTTCACCACGTTCCCTGTGGGCGGGCCCAGGTCAGTGCGGCCCAGCAGAGCCGCCCACCAGGCTGCCTCCCTCTCCAGCTCCACAGTCTCCCAGGGCTCCCGAGGGTCCCCACGCTGGCAGAGGGCTCTCTGGGCAGCATCACGTGCAAACCTTGCTGGCACTGTCTTTGCCCACCTCCCTCACCACCGGGGGAAATCCTTGAAGGGAACGATGCTGTATGCTCGAGGGAGGGGCCAGGCATGGCGTCATGGCAACCGGGGAGGGAGGTGGTACTCTCCCTTTTACAGAGGGGGAAAGAACTCAGAGGAAGTCCCACACTCAAGGTCACATGGCCAGTCAGGGCGAGGAGGATTTGAACAGCGCGGCACCACCTCAGAGCTTGCACAGTGGGAACTTCTGCTTGTGCACTGAGGTCAGGCAGGCGCACGAGTGAGGCAGGCCCAAGGCGAGACAGCAGGGCGAGGCAGAGACTGTGGCAAACCAGGCTCCTTGCGTTCCTCTAAAGGCAGTGACTGAAGCTTGGCTCCAGCTTATTTTCGTGCCTTTTAATGTAATTTCCAATTTATATAAAAGTGCAAGAACAGTGCGAAGAAACTTCAGACAGTCAGCTTCACCAACTGTTTACACTTCGCCACCTTTGCTCTGCGATTCTGTGTGTGTATGTGTGTATACGTGCATATATGTATGTGTGTATGTGCATGTATGTATGTGTGTATATGTGTATGTGTGTTTGTGTGTGTATATGTGTTTGTGTGTATATGTGTGTTTGTGTATGTGTGTACATGTTATGTGCATATGTGCATGTTTGTATATATGTATGTGTGTACATATGTATATGTGTGTGCATGTGTGTATACATGCATGTGTATGTGTGTTGTGTGTGCGTATGTGTGTTTGTGTGTGTGTGTCTGTGTTCGTCCTTAAACCATCTGAGAGTCAGGTGCATGAAGGGTAACTTCCCTGGAAACACTTCAGTGCCTACGCCCCACAAGTCAAGGGCATTCTGTGATACAAGCCCAGTGCAGGCATCGACCTCTGCAGATTTAACCCTGACATAACTGAGTTACTGAACCCACTCCAGCTGACTTTTGCCCCATGAGAAGGTAGGCCTAGCGCCACTGACTCTCAGTTTTTCAAGAAAAGCTGGAAATGTTGATGTTTAATGGTAACCTGATTTTTAAAAGCTAATGACCTTACCAAAAATTAAAAATGAAACGATGTAGGATCATTCATTGCAACATTGCTTGTAAAAGCAACGTTAAAAAACAAAACCCTGAATGTCCACCCATCGGGGCTTAGTTAAATGAGTTCCTGTGCACCACAGGATGGAGCACTGTGCCACCACGGCAGGGCATGACTGGATGCTGTTTATGAACCCTATGGAGAAAAGTCTTAGACTGTTTTTATTACTTAGTAACAATGTGGTTTTCAGTCGCTAAGGTTGGGGGATATTTGTTATGCAGCAAAAGCTAACTGATACATTTAGGGAATTAAAAAAAAACTGAATATGAAAGAGGTACAAAGGTACAGGCCCCAGCGTGTTAGGATTTCTGATGATGCAGGGTCAGACGGGCACGGGTAGGCCGCTGAGCTCCTTATTACAAATCACAACCTTTGACCCCAACATGAGGCTGGAGGTTGGGTCTCCCGGGTCTGGCAGGGCCGTTCTTGGCCTGTCTGAATCTCGGCACTGCCCCCGCCCGCGGTACCTTCCAGTAGGGACAGCAGCATCACCACCATGTCCTTCTGCAGGTCCAGCAGCTCCTTCAACAGCTCGATCTGGCTCGAGTCCTAGAGACCCCGGCCCCCGCTCGGTGAGGCCTGGCTCTCTGCAGAGACGCCTCCCCGACCGCCGGCTGCTGCCACCCCCCGCACTTCCCCCAGCATGGCCTAAGACCCCCTTCCTCTCCCCTCTTACCTCCGAGGGGACCTGAGTCCAGACATGCTCCTCGGAAGCAAGGGAAGGTGCAGAGAGACAAGATTGGGGGGTGGGGTTGGCACTTCCGGGGAAGAGGGCCCTGCGAGGGGTGTGGCTGGGGGGGGGGGCTTGGAGAGCAGACACTGGGGCGGGGACAGCCACACAGACACAGACACAGAGACAGGGATCTGGGGTGGGGGCTTGACACGTGATGGGCTGAGGAGGCGGCTGGGGGCAGCCGTGCTCTTGGCTGAGCCTCTGGGGAGGCTCCAGGGAGGGCATGGCCTCGCCCGCCACAGCCATGTGTGGGACCCTCAGAACCGCGCGACGTTGCATTAGGCTGAGGCCCATACAGCTGCCCCTGTGCGGTCGTGTTTGACTCCCTAAGTGGCGATTTCAAATGGGTGCACCTAATCAAATGGAGAGGGAGGGGCCAGGGCAGCGCCTCGATGGGACGCAAGCTCCTTACGCCATCAGGTGGGTTCTAGGAGAGGCTGACTCAGCCCCACACACTGCCACAGCTCCGGAGTCCCACACGCTAAGACCCCACATTCCAGGACCTCGAAGTGCAACACGGGTGGGCCGGTGGGCGCTTGCACGCTCTGCGCCTGCGCAGGACCCAGTCCGCTGCTTCCCTCCGCAGTCTACTCAGTTAAGCCCCGCCTCCCAGCCCGGGGGGTGGAGCTCTGACCAGGCCTGGCCAATCAGAGCTGTTCTCCCCTGGCTACAGCGATTGGCTCAGGGAGGAGCATGTGACACAAACGGCCCATTCGGAGTCTCCAGTCTTTTTCTGAGCCTAGGAAAGAGGGGTTGTCTTCCCTCTGGAGCGGGGACCTGAAGTACGGTTCTGGCCAGCCTGTGAGGGACGCCTGCTTGCAAATGAAGCCGAGCACGTGGGGGACTGCTGCTGACGTGGCTGTCAGCCCCACGTCTGTGAATGCGAACCGGCAAATCGGCACCACCCCACTTTCTGCGTCAGATGTCCAGCCCTGGGAACCCGGGTCCCCAGACCACGGCCGAAATCAGCGCTGCAGAACCTGGAAGCCTCTGTTGCCAGATGGACATCCCCCAGGGGCACGGGTTCTACTGCGCCAACGCCGGAGGAACTGATGACGTCAGAAAGGGTGTCCGCCAGCTCCCCCCGGGGGAGGGAGTGGGGGCAGAATTAGAAAAAGGCTCCCTCAAGACAGGGCCTGCGGGGCAGCTGTAGTATACGGAATACTTCGCTGCCATCTGCTGGAAGCCACTGTAACAATCACACCAATAACTCGGCCCAGGCGAGGCCCATGCCTCCCTGGACGTCGCGCTCAACATGGCGGCCGGACAGAAGCAGAGCAGACGGGGGACGCGTTCAGCAAACGCCAAGGCCGCCAAGGGATGCGGCGGCGGGGAAAGGGGGGCATGGGGCTCCACAAGGACCTTACATCGTGGATGCCCGAGCTGGGCGTCATCTGCCGCACGCAGGATAGAAAACACCAGAAACTTCCTCAGCCGCCAGCCCTGGCCCAGAGGCCCGCCCCCCTTCCCCGTCCCCGGGGGCGCTCTGAGGCGGAAGTGACCTCATCAGAGACAAAATGACATGATCAATGTTAGAGGGGCTCGGGCTGCAGGGGGCGTGGCCCGGCAGTCCGACCAGTGGCCGTGCAGGTGGGAGACCAGCTGATTGGTCGGGGCAGCTGAGGGGGCGGGGCCACGCAGAAAGCCAACCCAGGAGGAAGATGGACTTTGCTGAGGGCAGGGAAGCGACACGGAGCACGCCAGGAGGGACTGAGGGGAGAGTCTGGGCGACCCGGCAAGAGCTGGAGGCAGACGGCCGCTGGGGCGACGGTCAGGGGCAGCTAGGCGAACAGGGGGGCTCGAACCTGAGCGAGCTTCATCATCATGTGGGCAAACACGTGCAGGAATCCCACCACGGCGTCCCAGAGGCGGCTGTGAGCCAGGCTCTGCTGGTTCCCGGTGCAGGGGCCCTAGGGGCAGGGGGCTGCGTGAGCCCCAGGGCGGGCGGGGATGCGGGCTGGCCCCGCCCCGCCTCGCCCCAGACAGCCGGCCAGCCTTACCTGGATGTACTCGGTGAGGCTGTTGAACACCTGTTTGGCCACGGACATGGCCTTGGAGAAGTTCCTCTTGCCCTGCTCCTCAATGACATCCTTGCCGGAGTAGTACCAGTAGAAGTCGCTGATGGACTCCTGGGGGGAGGGGCAGGCAGGGTGTGGGGGGCTGGCGCTGGCCCTGGCCCCGCAGACCCCCTCCGGGCACCTGGGTGGGCTCTCAGCCTCACCTGCAGCCGCAGGAGGTAGTCCACTGTGCAGATAATGATGTTAATCGTGGTGGTGTTGCCCGTCTGTGTCCGTAAGTAGTTTTGGAAATCTAGGGAGATGAAAAGTCATTCGCTCACAGGGTCCTCACCGTGTGTGTGTGTATCTATTGAGTGCCTATTGGATGCCAAAGGCATATAATAATTTATTTAGTAACCATCAAGCGCTCATCATGTGTCAGAGGAAGAAGGGGGGTCACTTACTCGTTTATCTAAAAACATGGCTATTGAAAGCCTACTATGTGCCGCATGTGGGGAAGCATCTGTGACTTCATTCTTTTATTCCCCCAGTGGACAGTCACTGAGCACTGTGTAACTGCGAGACTAGAGACTCAGCCCTCCACTTATTTCCAAAACACTGTATTCAATGCCTACTACGTGTTGGGGAAGATGGAAGAGAGGTCACGCATTCATTAATCCAACAGTTGAGCACCCACTAGAGGCCAAAGCAGATAAAGGTTTGTCATTTATTTGTGCAGTTATTCATTCTACTTTTATCAAGCACGCTATATGCTAACAAGAGATAAAGACTGTTGCTTATTCTTCGGCACACATTTGTTGGGTGCCTACTATGTGCCAGGCATTGCTGTAGGCTATAGGAACATAGTAGGAAAAGAAAATATATTCTTGTAATGTTTCAAGCTTTTCTAACTGCAATCTGGTGGGAACCACATTACACTGAGACACAGGACACGTGTTCAGTGTGCAGGGACACCCACATATACCGAGACAGAAGTGTCACACGCGCCATGCGTTCTAATATGTTCTGTCCTGCACGGTCTTCGCCAACCGTGAAGCCATTCCAACCATAGCCCACTCAGTTTGCAGCTCCTGACTGCTCAACCTTGGCTGCACTTTGGATCACCAGAGGCCTTCAAAGCCCAAAGGCTGAGGTCCTGCGACAAATCGATAAAATGAGAATCTCTGGGAGTGAAATGGGGGCTTCCCTGGCAGGCTGATGCGTGAGAACCTCTGCAGTAAACTGAGTCACAGCCCTTTGATGGCTTGGTTCCCACTGCTGGAAAAACATTGTTCTGTGGCAGAAACTGACAACTGTTAAAACTCAGTGATGGGTACTTTAGCAAGTTCTAGAATAATGACGACAATAAACACAGAGAGTGCGGCTGGGGCAGATGGTCATAGCTGTAACACCCGGGGGCTGGAGGAATCCAGAGATGCCTGGCCCCACCCGGGTGGTCAGGGAAGGCTCCCCAGAGGAGGGGGCCTCTCAGAGCTAAGATCTGGCAGATGGTTAGGACTTGGCTGTGTGATCTCAAGCAAGTCAGTGCCTCTGTGTGGCACAGACAGCGCCTCAGCTTTCTCCCTGTGTAACATGGGAGTCACAACAGGCCCTACTTTGTGGGTCTCCGTTTTGAAGTCTGAATTATCTTGCACCCGTGAAGAATTGAGGACAGCTCCTGGGTACATAAGTGCTCAGTGGGTGTGAACTGCCCTCCAGGGTGGTGGTTCTCAGAGTGTGGTCCCCAGACCGGCAGTATCACATCTCCCTGAACCTGTCAGAAATGCAAATTCCTGGGCCCCACTCCAGAACCACAAAATTAGGAGCCTGAATTTGTTTGTTTGTTTGTTTTGTTTTTGACAGGCAGAGTTAGAATGAAAAATCTAGGGCTGGTGTTGTGGTCCAGCAGGTTAAGCTGCCACCTGAGATGCCCGCATCCCACATGAGTGCCAGTGCGAGTCCTGGTTGCTCCACATCTGATCCATCTCCCTGCTAATGCATCTGGGAAGGCAGCAGAACACGCCAGAGTGCTTGGGTGCCTGCCAACAACGTAGTAGATTCAGTGGAGTTCCAGGCTCCTGGCTTCAGTCTCGCCCAGCCCCAGTCCTGGCCATTGTGGCCATCTGGGGAGTGAACCAGCAGATGGAAGACTGATTGATTCTCCCTCCCTCCCTCTCTCTGTAACTCTACCTTTGAAATAAATAATTAAAAAAAAAAAAAGGAAGGAAGGAAGGAAGAATAGGGCGGGTGCTGTGGCATAGTGGGTAAAGCTATGGCCTGCAGTGTCAGCATCCCATTTAGGTGCTGGTTCAAGTCCCGGCTGCTCCACTTCTGATCCAGCTCTCTGCTAATGTGCCTGGGAAAGCAGTAGAAGATGGCCCAAGTGTTTGGGCCTGGAACCTGCGTGGGAGACCCAGAAGAAGCTCCTGGTTCCTAGCTTTGGATTGGCCCAGTTCCAGCCATTGTGGCCATTTGGGGAGAGAACCAGCAGATGGAAGACTGATCTCTCTCTCCTCCCTCCCTTTCTCCGCCTCTCTGTAACTCTTGGCCTTTCAAATAAATCATTTAAAAAAAGAAGAAAAATTCATGTGGCGGTGCTGGTGCTGTGGCGTAGCAGGTAAAGTCATTGCCTGTAGCGCTGGCATTCCATGTGGGCACCAGTTTGAGTCCCGGCTGCTCCGCTTCCAAACCATCTCCCTGCTATGGCCCAGGAAAGCAGAAGATGGTCCAAGTCCTTGGGCCCCAGCACCCACATGGGAGACCTGGAGGAAGCTCCTGGCTCCTGGCTTTGGATCAGCCCAACTCTGGCTGTTGCGGCTAACTGAGGAGTGAACCAGTGGATGCCTCTGCCTCTGCCTCTACGAAACTCCGTAACTCTGCCTTTCAAATAAATAAATATTTTAAAAAGTCATGTGGCACAAAAGTATTTCATAAGACTTGAAGAAGCAGTAGGTGTGGATCCAAGAGCTTTTGCAAATGCAAAGCAATGGTTATGCTTCCTACTTCACTGAAGAGTGAAGATGAAAGAGAATTACAAATCAGTGACCTTAATGAGCACTAGCTAAGTGCGGGGAAGGCTGGAGGTTAGAGTTCTAATTACTTCACTTCTTGTCATGAGAGTTAATTTCCAGGTAGTCTGTGGTTTCATAATCGCCTGCTAAGTGTCAGAACCACAGCCTTGGGTCTGTACACCCTGGTGATAGGAAATGGCACGGGGCGGAATTTTTGTGGGACGGAACTTTGATATCCCTTTAATACTGTAACTATGTGAGCCTGTGAGGTTACATGTTCTCATCGGTGCTGCCTTTGATGAACTCGCTATGTCATTACTGAGTGTGTTAAATGGCCTGAACCAGAGCGAAAGTTCTGAGAACTCTCTCTGAAGGTAGGAAAGGATATGTAGGGTTTCCTCCTGGCAAGGTATCCGTAAGCAAACCAGTGATTCTGATAGATTCTGTTTAAAATGCCAGGCACGTTTTTTGGGACAGTACAGAAATCCACCACATGTACTGAACTTTAGCATCTGCTTCAAAACACCTGTGGGAAAATGGTGCGTGACCAACTGCCCATTTGGGCAAGTTGCTTTTTGGCCAAATTGTTTTCTTGGTAAATTGCTTGTGAGGAATTGGACTGGGTCAGAGGAGGGGAAAGTGAAGCAGAGAGTATGGGGTCCAGAAATCCAGCGGGGGAGTGGCCTGTGGCAGCTTTGAAACATGGACATGCAGGAGGACGACACTGGCTGGCTGGGAGCCCTCACTGCCATCACTGATGGAGGCAGCTGGAGGCGACCCCCCAGGCTGACCACAACCCTCCCCCTCCCCCCTCCCCCCATGCCCCCTTCCTCACCGTTGTTGTGCCCCTCACAGAGCAGCTGCAGAAATCGGAACAGATCTTGTGTGAATTCGTCATCGGCCATGACCTTCTCTCCTGGGCAGGACGGAGGGGCAGGCCCGTGAGGGCTCAGAAGTGCAGAGCACAGCACACGCATGCACACTGCCTATGCACACCGCACATGCATGCACAAAGCACAGGGTGCTGGGAGGAGCAGCCACCGCTTCAAAGACACTGTGAGGTCATGGGCATCCATGACACCAAGGCTCTTGACCTCAAAGTCCAGGACATCAGCACACGGAGCCCTGAGTCATGGAGCTAGGGCCTCAAGTGTCTTTCTACAGCATCTGTGTCCCTCTGATGTCGCCACTCGTGTGACATTCGGGAGGGTCCACTGACCCCACAGATGTTCAGGCAGCTGATACCGCACTCAGTACCCCCCACCAGGCCATGGGGTTAATGGATTACGGGGGTCAGGGTCACTTTCACACAAAGGCTCTGAGCAAGGATGGGGCGTGGGCTGGGATAAGAGATGGGGATTGAAAGCCAGCCAACTGGCTCAGAAGCCTCACAAGCAGCCAATGCAGGAGAAGCAAGGGGCAGGGGCAGTAAACGTGGGCCAATCAGAAGGGGCATGGAAATGGCCGTCATGGCGACCATAGGGGAGGAGACCAGGCTGTGAATGGGCCAACCAGAGCAGGCGCACACCAATCAGAGTGGATGCTAGAAGCAACCAATCCGGATTGGTGGATGGGAACTGCTGACCAACCAATCAGGCTGGAGCGCAAAGAGCCAAGAAGGTGGGATCGGGGATCACCCCACCCGGGGGCTTCGAATCTGGGCGTGGAAGTCCACGAACTCTCAGCTGGACAAAGGTCTGGGCCTCCGTCTGCAGCTTCTGTTTTACATATGGGGGCTTGGGGAAGGTTAGACACTTGCGCGTGGCCCCATGTGTTAGCTGTCAGTGGCTCACTGAGCCTGGAATCAGGTTTTTGGACTCTGGATCTCAAGATTCGCACTCGCACCCACTGGAGGGGCGGTCCCTCCGTGACGTCCCAGATCCTCAGCCCCCAGGCGGAGGGGAGTGGGGGTTAGAAGGGGAGGGGTGGCGGCAGCACGGCAAGGGCGATGGGCTGGGACAATTACCGTTCTGGCGATTGATGACTGGGGCAGCCAACAGGATGGGAGGAGGAAGCAGGAGAAAGAGGGAGAAAGAGATGGGGAGACAGACAGGGGAACACACACAGTGGCACACGTCAGGGACGTGGACACAGAAGGAGAAACGACCCACAGAGAGCAAGATGGTGAGAAGGATTAGCCAGGGAGAGAGGAGGAAGTGACAGCAGAAGCAGAGGAAGAGGAAGGAAAGGGAGGAGAGAGATGGACAGGTAGAGGTGGAGAGGCAGGTGGGGACCAGGTGGTAGACGGTTAGACGCATCAAAACACAGCAAAGAGGAGACTCGATTAACCCAGATTAGGGACATTAATGAGAGAACAGCAACCAGGGTGTCAGGAGACTTGGGGCACGTGGGGGGCGGGGGTCACGGGGTGATGGGTCAGAGAACACAGGACAGAGTGACGCCCGAGGCTGGGGGCCATGGGGAGTGAGACCCTGGAGGGATGGGGGAGGGCGGGACCGGGGGCCATTGCAGGAGCAGGGACAGGGATCCCAGGGGGCTTTTGAGGAGGGGCTGTCTTGGGCACAGGGAGCTCCGGGCAGTGGTAGGGGCGGGGAGGTGGATCCTGAAGGAAGAGGCTGTCCCAGGGAGCGGGGAGCCCAGGACAGGGCCTCACCGGTTCCATCCTCGTTCACCATGCCCAGGCCTTCTGCCTTGTTCTGTCTCTCGAAGGCATTGAGATCCAGGACGCTGAGGGAAAAGAAGACAGGGAAGCGGGGATCCGGCCTCTGCCTGCCCCACATCCAGGGACTGGCAAGCCCTACAGTGGCTGCTGCAGAGCCGTGGGAAACGAGGTACTCGCAGAAGGCAAGGGCATGCAGAAATCTGGGGCTGGAAGAAGCTATCGGGGCCCCCACCCCCTGCCTATGCCTCCCCCGCCATCCCAGCCCTATGAAATAATGCAGGGCCAAGATGAATTATGTACAAGGTGAAATATCAAGGAAACAGGAGCTACGGATTAGCCAAAGCTATGGGGGGATGGGGGTAGAAAAAATCAGTTGACAGCAAGAGGTGAACAAGGCAGCATCAGGTCATCAGACAGGGCTGAGTCCCGCTCGGATTCTTTTTTTTTTTTTGACAGGCAGAGTGGACAGTGAGAGAGAGACAGAGAGACAGGTCTTCCTTTTGCCATTGGTTCACCCTCCAATGGCCGCTGCGGCTGGTGCACTGCGCTGATCCGATGGCAGGAGCCAGGTACTTCTCCTGGTCTCCCATGGGGTGCAGGGCCCAAGCACTTGGGCCATCCTCCACTGCACTCCCTGGCCACAGCAGAGAGCTGGCCTGGAAGAGGGGCAACCGGGACAGAATCCGGTGCCCCGACCGGGACTAGAACCCAGTGTGCCAGCGCCGCAAGGCGGAGGATTAGCCTAGTGAGCCGCGGTGCTGGCCCCGCTGGGATTCTTAACACCCTCCTGGTTCCACCACCTAGAACCCAGACTACAAGTCATTCCTAAGCCAAGACATTCCGCCTCCCTTATTAGTGCACTTTAGCACTCCTAAGAAACCCCTGTTATCTGAGCTACTCCAGGTAGTCTCTTCCTGGACCAAGAGAGTGGAGGGAGCAGTACCAGGAGTGGGTGCAGCCGCACCAGAGCTTCGCCAGCGATGCACCACTCAACCCACCTGCATGTCTGCATCAGCGCCTGGATGCTCTGGAAGAAGCCGACTTCCTTCTTGTCCTTCAGATAATCCAGCATTTTCTGCAGGGGGAACACCAGGGAAAGGGGAGCTGAGGGGCACCAGGAGGAACCTCCGCCCTCTGCGGCTCCCCTCCCCAAGCCCCTGTGCCTCTGTTACCTGCTGCACCTCGGCATTGCCTCCATTGAGGATGGAGATGCCCAGCTTCAGGGTGGAGGACACCATGGCACCTGTCTCTCCTGCCGGGGTGGGGCCGGGGTGAAAGATGTCTGTCCAGTGTGTCCCACCCACCAGAAAACGGCCAGCCCAGGGATTGAGAGGAGGAGAGGTGGGCACGCAGGGGCGACATAAGCAATGGAAAAGTGTGCCGGCTGGGTCCACGGGGAGTGGGTGGGCTGCATGCAGAGGGGCAGGGTGCACGGGCAAGGAGCACCTTTGCAGGCGCTGATCATCTGCAGCACCATCTCGGCGGCCCCGCGCGTGTGCAGCCGTGACTGCTGGTAGAGGAGCCTCTGCTTCTCCATCTCTTTCTCCTGGGGCAGAGCAGACCCGTGGGCACGCGCGCCCCGGCTCACCAGCCGGCCTTTTCCTCTGGCTCCACCCACATCCACGCCTCATTCCTTCAAGTGGGAGCCCCCTCCACCCACGGGGCTTACGTCCTGGATTTGCGTCTACACCTAGCCCAAAGCTGGGCATGCGGCAGAATCTACACGGATCAGGGTCGGGGACAGAGCAGACTTAACCTGGAGCCACAGACCTCCGGGGGGTCAGCAGACAGAGTCCGGGCCGTCTGTGCAGTTGGGTGAGGACACAGTTACCCTTCCGTGTCCACCACCCTGAAGTGGAAAGGCAGCCTCCCCTTTCGGGGGCACTGAGGCCGTAAGTCACAGCGATACTGGCAGGACCTGTGGTTTGGTCACCGAGGAGCTCACAGAGGTCTCTGTGTCATGTTGCTGCGGCTACAGACGCCTTGAGATAGCGCTCAAGTGCATCACCACTCCTCCACTGTCATAGCTATTGGACACACTGCTAAGTCTTGTTACTGCATAGATTCCTAAAGAGCTACATGTATTACTGCATCATAAATGCACTTTTCCCATCGTTAAGTAACCATTCCACACTTGTTTTCCTCTGCTGGGAATTCAGCTGCCCGCCTTAAGGGCGAACAAGCTGTTTGCCCCCTCCTTCTCCCTGCACACGCTATTCTCCTACCTTTGGAGTATCTTTCTCCTTTTCTTCAACTAGCACACTCCTTTTACCTCTGCTCAGACATCACCTCCACAGAGAGACCCCTCCTGATATGCCTCCCCAAGGCTGGCCCAGGCACCCAGCATGGGCTGCCACTCCCCGTGAGCTTCCCACCTCCGGGGCCTTGGCCTCTCTGCCTACGGTCTGGTTCTGCTCTTTGAACTTATGCTAATGATATGCTAATGATCAGGAGCTGCCAGGAGTCAGGGTCCCCAGCCCTTTCCTCCAGGACCTCCTGGTCCCACCTACCTCAAAGGAGACCTCAACCTCCTCTTCCTCAGCTTCACCGTTCTCCCCTCCCTCCTCCAGGTGGCAGCTCTGGGGAGGAGGCATTAGTTAAGGGTGATGGGGAACAAAGGCGATGCCCCACCTTCAGCAGACGGGCAATGCACCTGGGGGCGGGGCCTCACCTTGGCCATGATGTCGGCATATGCCATGTACAGGTAGTCCTCGTCCAGTTTGCTGAGGGAGGAAGCAGGGGGCAGTCAGGACCCTGGGGAGAAGGCCCCTATCCTATAACAGCTTCTAGTTTCCATTTGGAGAGCCTGCCCTCCCCACAGCAGGTGTGGTACAGGTGGGAGTCACGTGATGCAGGCAGAGCCAAGGAGTTCTCCCTCTCTGTCTCTCTGTTTATCTCCCTGGCCACAGTAGGTGAGGGAGGGTCCTGTGGGCCACACCAGTCCAGTGGAACTCACCTGGGCATTTTGGAGCTGTTGGGAGAGGCACCCCCTGCCCACAGGCTAAGGTGCAGGGAGGGAGGCTGGTGCTTCTGGGCCATCTTGCCACTCGTTGGCTCACTTAACAGCCAGGCCACCTTCTCCTCGGGCCTGGCCTGTAACAGCCAACACCTACTGCGTGTTTACCCTCTGGCCATCTTCTCAGTGCTTCACGTAAATGCACACATCGGTCCTCACAGTCATCCTATTAGGTAGCTATGTGAGTAGCCCCATATTACAGACAAGGAAACTGAGGCACAGTGAGCACTCGTGTCTTGAGCTTGCTCTGAGATTTAGTTGAATAGCCAAGCCCCAGAACCACTATTTGCACACAGGATGGGCACCAGCACACTTGACTTCCCAGTGGCCCTAGCGGCTGCGGTGGCCTGATATCATGGTGGCCAATGAGACACGTGCAGAAGCCTACGAGAGTAGGTAAAAAGACCAGAGTTCTTGCTTCTAAAGGAAAAAAGCCTTCCCCCCCCCCTTTTTTTTTTCTGCCTGGCCTGTGGCAGGAAGCCTGGAAGTGTGGCATCCATCTGGGGACCACAAGACAAGAGCTAGGATTGTCAGCACAGAAAGCTGGGAAGAGCTGGGGTCCCCGCTGGTGTCACTGAGCCAGCAGTGGACTGTGCAGCCCTTGAGGTCACCTTGGGGAGGAAGGCAGCTGTGTTCCCGTTCCCCCGCCCTCGCAAAGGAGCTGATGGCAGCATCTACCTGGGGGCATGCAGACGAATGAGGGCTTAGCATGTGCCTGACAAGCAGTGCCCGTCGGCAGCAGCTCCCCATGGCTATGATTTACGCCGAAGACTGACATCAGCCCACAGGAAGCCTTGGAGTGAACTAGAAAAGCTTCCCCCACGTCCATCTGTTGGAAATCATCATATATGTTGGTTCCCGCCCCCCACCCCAATTCACTGATCTTGTTTGAGGAAGACACCTTCTTGTGGAAAAGCCCAGTCAGTCTACGTTGTCTGTGATGGGAGCCCCACATGCCATGGGACATGGTGGCCTTGCCCGTCTGAGACAGAGGGTCTCCCTGCAGCCAACGTGGGGGCCCCTCTCAGGTCCTGGGCTCATCCGAGGCAGGGAAGGGGCCTCACCTCTTTTCAGTCAGGGCCGTGCGGCTGAAGTGCAGGACCAGCTGGTGCAGGGGGTCTGGCTTCTTCTCCTCCACTTCCTCCTCCTCCTCCTCCTGCTCCCCAGCTTTCTGGGGGGAGAGGCGGGACTGGGGGAGGGGCCTCTAGAATCCTTTCCTATCTCCCCCACGGCCCTGCTGAACTGTTTTTTCTCTTCTCCCACATTCTAAACCCACGGTGGTTCTATGCAAGCCAGAGGGTGCATTTTTATGCCCCACCACGAGAAGGGCGCCCCCTGGAGGTGTGCTGTGAGCAGCCCAGCCTCCAGCCTTATCCAGCCCTGCCCCACACCGCCAGGTGGGCCCCAGCTCACTGAAAGATCATCTATCATGCGGTCCTCGAAACTGTGATCTTCGGTCAGGATCCAGGCGGCTTTGTAGCTCTCCAAGAACATGTTACAGGCCCGGTGCCTGCAAGAAAAAGGTCTAGCACCCCAAATACACCCCGACTCCATGAACCTGCCGCCCCCAGCCTTCCCCGAGACCCCATCGTGTTGGCCCTCGACCCTCCGCGCCGCCCCTCCTTGGGGGCCTTACGTGGGCAGGTTGTACAGGGGCGTCATACGGAAGCAGGCCACCACGGCTCGCCGGCGCTGCTTGGACAACAGCTTGTGCCACACGGCCTTCTTGGACTTGTAGGGGTGCTCGGTCTGCAGGGCAGGAGAGTCGTTCAAGCCCCCAGACCCTGCCCCAGCCGGATGCCCACTCCCAGCCTGGGGTAGAGCCGCCCAGGTCTGCAGTCGGGACGGCACTCACAGGTTGAGGGAACACCTGGGCTCCACCGGCAGCGCCTCCACACCTGTTTCCATCTTAGGCCCCGCCCACAAACTCAGGGACACCACCTGGGCCAAGCCCCAATACCAAGACCCAGCCAGGTCGCGGCACACAGACTCACGGCGTCTCCCCCAGGCTCTGCTATGCCAAAGCCAAAGTTCTGACCCTTAGTTCTGCCCCCAAAGGCGAGATGAAGTCCCAGGTCCCTCCCCCAGATCCAAGTTTCATTCTAAGCCTCGCCTGAAACTCAAGGTTCCACCTGGGTCCCGCCCACAGATCAAGGCTCCACCCCAGGCCCCGCCCACAGACCAAGGCTTCACCCCATGCCCCTGCTCACAGACCAAGGCTCCACCCCCATGCCACACCTACAGACCAAGGCTCCACCTAGGCCACGCCCGCAGACCCAAGGCTCCGCCCACAGACCAAGGCCCCGCCCAGGCCCCGCCCCACCCACCTGTTCCAGGTGATAGAGCACCGCTGACACTTCTTGGACCCTGCGCACGATTTTCTCCGGGTCGTCGGCGTCCTCCTCGCGGCCGGGGAGGCCCCGGTACAGCGCCATCTGCCAGCGCAGGGACGGGGAGCCTTCGACCTGCGGGAGGCAGCGCGGCCCGCGTGAGGCACCCCTGGCCTCGGCCTGTCCCGCCCTGCTCCCCCGCGGTGGGCGCGCGCTTGTTCAGGTCCTCCGATGCCTGGTAGGTGCTGGGCGCTCCCGCGGCAGCCGCCCCTTGCAGTTCCGGACCAGGGAGGCGCACCTTTCCCTGAAGGTGGAGGTTGTTCTGCAGAAATTCCCGGACCTCCTCGTCTGTGTCTTTCTGGGGAGACAAGGCCAGACGGGGTCACTCGGAGGTGCAGCCTGCCTCTTGACCGCACCGCTTCTCCTTCGAGGCTAGCCACCGGGGGACCGGGAGAGTGTGTGGGGAGCATGCAGAGGCACGGAGAGGACCCAAGGTCGGCAGTGGCCAGGGAGGTGTCCTGACGGGACAACAAGGCCACGGAGGCCTTGCAGGTGACTAAGGACTCGATGGCCCCGTGGGGGTCTGAGAAGAGGGAGGGGGCGACAAGAGCCAAGCATCCAACATCAGATAAGGCCACGGAGGGCGTTCAGGGGCCAGAGTGGGTTAGGGGTCTTTGGAGAGGGGGTGGCGGTAAAGGGCATGAGCAGGGTCTGTTGGAGGTCGTGGGGGACCAGGCAGGTCAGTCAAGTGACTGGGGGGGCAGAGGAGGGGTCAGCAGGGGGAATCCTTTAGGGGAGGGGGCCTCTAGGACCAAGGTCAGCAGGGCCCTTTATAGAGGGTTCCCCACAAGTGCTGGGAGAGCCTGACGTCCTGGGGCCAGAAGAGGCCTTTGGGGCCTCAGGGGAGGGGTCCTCGTGAAAGCAGGGCTGCAGGCTGTCAGCTGCTTAGCCAGGTCCTGGAAGAGGCTTGTAGGGTTTGGGAGGGCTCCTGAGGGCCCCTAAGGCTGAGACAGATCCTGGGTGGGAGGTCCTTGCTGTCCCATACAAGGGACAAATGGGGTAAGGGAGGCCTCCTGGGGTCTGAGGGGGCTTAAGAGATTTGGGGGCAGCAGCAGTTGTACCCCAAGATTCCTGAGACCTCAGAGATTTGAGTGTCATTCTGGAAAGGGGGCCACTGGGACCCTGGGGGCTCCTTGGGGTTACAGGGGTTCACTCGACCCCTGACAGCCCGTGGGAGCTCAGAGGGTCATAAACAGAGTTGAGGGGGAGGGGCCAGAGGAGGTGAGTTCAGGGGGAACCCTGTGCGTTCAGCCCTGAGAGGATGGGGAGGGGACCCTGAGAGGTTTCTGGGGGCCTTTCCAGCCATCTCAGGGGCTCATGGTATCATGACAGGGGGGTCCTTAGATATCAGCAGGTTGGCACGGTTCTGGGGTTCCGTGGGGTCCTGCAGAGCTCAGCAGGGTCCCAGTGATGTTAGTGACTGGTTTTAGTGGGGTCCCAGCTAGGGGCTGTGGGGCCTCAGGGCTGTGGCAGGATCTTGAGTGGTTTCCTTAGCATCTTTGGGGTGGGCTCAGGGGGCTTCAGGGTCAGGGAGGTGGGATTCTGGGGCTTGGGTAGGATCCCAGGGGCTCTGTGGGTGCTTTGGCAGGTCCCTGGGAGGGGCTGGGCAGGCACCAGGGCGTAGCGGGTCTTGGCCAGCATGATGAGGTCCTGGTCGGTGGGCGCACACATGTTCAGGCCAATGGGCAGCATCTTCTTCAGCGTGGCCACGATCAGTGACGTCTGCACGGAGTACCTGTCCCCCCGGCGCTTCTTCTTGGTGCGTTCCTGGTCCGAGCCGCCCGACTGTGGGGGACAAAGAGCTCAGTGCCGGCCCCACCCGCCACACTGCAGCCCCCAGCCTGGACAGCAGGCTCCCCACCCCCATCCTCAGTGACTACCCTTGACCTTACTGCTCCTTCCCTGCGGAGCCCTGACTGCCGACCCTCCCAGACCCAAATTCCCAACTTCTAACCCAAACTCTGCCAGAGTCTCCCACGTTCTGGGCCTTTCAAAGGCTCCCCAGTACAACCCCACCCCCATCATGCACACTCCCACACTTCATATCCCAGGGCCAAGTCCCCAAGAATGAATGAAAGATGCAGATCCACAAAGAATTCCAAGAGAAGAGAGAAGTTGGAAGAAAAAGAGACACTGAGAGATGGAGATGGACAAGATGGGGAGACAGAAGGCGCAAGAGAAGTCTAGAAAGATCTAGAGGCAGAAACACGGGGCACAGCGTCCCACAGCCGTGTTCTGGAGCCTTGGGTGCAGACCCCTGTCCCGGGCCACCCCAGTCATGCCAGTGGAAGCCCCGGTGATAAGCTTCGGCCAGAGCAACATCCACGCTGGCTGGCGGTACCGAGCAGGACCCGCGTGCCAGGCACTGCAGAAGGCCACACATGCAGCATCTGCCTAAGTCCTCGCAGGGCCCTGGGCTGGGGCCGTGAGAGGCTCAGCCGGATCCAGATCCCACAGCTGACCACCAGTGCAGGAACCAGGCCCCAGTGTGTGTGGGTCCAGAGCCCAAGCGTAAATGACCACATGGTGAGAGTTCCCCTCCCCTACCATGCACTGCGTGCCTTCCCGCCCCATCCCCTGACCTCAGCCCATGATGCTTTGGGAAAGCTGAGAGTTGCCTTTTTTTTTTTTTCCTTTTTTGGTAACAAAGCAAAAAAAAATTTTTTTTGCCAAAAACAGAGGGAGAGGAAGGGTTGGGAAGGGAATGGATGAGGGTGGGGGAGGAGGAAGAGAGGAGGATGGGGACTGGGAACCAAGGACAAGGGGTAGGAAAGGGCAGAAGCAGAGGCCGGGCGCTGGGGGTAGGAGGGCATTAGTCAAGAGCCATGCAGAAGATCCCAGACATGGGGCTGACCTGTGCGTCTCCCGCCTGCTTCACCGGGGCGCAGACAGAGACAAGAAGGGTTACCCCAGCCCCTCAGAAAACCCTGCACCCAACTCCTCACTGTCCACACCCCAGCTCCTCTCCCGGCCCCATGCCCCCACCCCCGCTGGGCATGTCCGGACCTGGGCTGGCTGGAGGGGGTGGGCTTTGTCTTCAGGACCCTGAAGAGGACAACTCAGAGGAAGGGGCAGAGCCCCCAGGGGGGTGGGGGGGTAGGATAATGGGAAGAGGAAAAAAGCAAGTGGCCTTGGGAAGGGGGAAGGTGGAGTGGTGGGAGAGACCTGCAGAGGAGGGAGATGGGAAGAGGCCGATGGGGGGAGGGAGAAGAGGGGCTGTTCTGGGGGCTGCAGGGAATGTGCCCCATGCAGGACAGGCTGCCAGGGGCACAGGGGTTCAGCAGGAGTCCCTGGAGGGTGCACCCTCCCTTCTTGCTAAGTGCTCTCTCCAGAACAAAGCACCCACCTTGGCCATCTTGCTCTTGCTGTCAGCCGTCAGGAAGGACATGTTGTTGATCTCGTTCTGGACCACAAAGTTCTGCTCCTCACGCTTGAAGTTCTGGGGGCAGGGGTGGGGGAGACACGGTGCTGGGGGTCAGACAGGGTGAGGGAGGGCCCCCGGAGGCAGCAGCTTCCCCACTTGTGGAGAGGAGACACACGGCGGGTGGGGACTCACGTGGGACTTGGACCAGTAGATGAAGATCTCGCCCACCATCCTGAACAGCTCCTCGGCGTTGGCGTTGGGCTCCGTCAGCCAGTGCGCCCTGGAGTCAGAGGAAGGGGCTGGTGAGGGGGCGGGGCGGGGATCCCCGGGGGAGGGGACCTGCTGGGAGGCCAGGAGGCATCAGTGGGAGGGATGGCTTTCCTTGGGCAAGCAGATGGACATTTTAAATGTTTAAATGACTAGTCCTGTTCTGTAAAAAGTTGCTCTAACATTTTTATTGCACTACAGCACACAGAGAGGTATGGACTGGTCCTTGTGTAAGCACTGGCCAAGTCCAGAAGCAGAGCACTCAAGTTCCCGGGTGGACCCTGGTGCCCCTACAGCCACCCCACCTGCTCCCCAAAGAGGACCCTTGCCCTCTTTTCTCGACCGTAGTTCCTTCTGTCTGTCCTTGGCATCACACAGACAAGACGCTGCGTACTCTGACTTGTTTTTCTGGCTTCTCTCATTCAACCTAACGCTTGTGAGTTTTATCCACACTGCTGTGTGCCGCCACCACTTGCATCACTGCACCTCGTTGGATGCCTAGGAAGCAAAGCTTGCTCTCATCCTCTGACCCAGCACTCCCAACCACCAGGAATCCACCTCCGGCAAAACCCACTCAGGAGCGCAAGGATGGAGACCAAACAACCAAGCTGCCCAGCCGAGGGAACTGGATGAAAAAACAAAGCACACGCAACTGCAGAGAATGCCACCAACTACAGGGCAGAGGACATGGAATCTGTGTTCTTCCTGACAGTGCCGAATGCAGTGACAAAGAAATGTACAGGCTATAAATGTCCAGCACTGGGGGAATCAGAAAGACACACAGAGGGCCGGAGCTGTGGTGTAGCGGGTTAAGCCTCTGCCTGCGGTGCTGGCATCCCAAAGGGGTGCCAGTTTGAGCCCCAGCTGCTCCTCTTCTGATCCAGCTTCCTGCTATGGCCTGGGAAAGCAGTAGAAGATGGCCCAAGTGCTTGGGCCCCTGCATCCATGTGGGAGACCGGGAAGAAGCTCCTGGCTCCTGGCTTTGGATTGGCACAGCTCTGGCTGTTGCAGACATTTAGGGAGCAAACCAGCAAATGGAAGACCTCTCTGTCTCTCCCTCTCTCTCTAACTCAGCCTCTTACGTAAATCTTTAAAAAAAAAAAAGGGGGTGGGGTGGGGTAGGGGCTGGCACTGTGGCACAGAAGGTTAATCTTCCACCTGCAGTGCCAGCATCCCATATGGGCACCATTTCTAGTCCTGGCTGCCCCTCTTCCAGTCCAGCTCTCTGCTGTGGCCTGGGAAAGCAGAAGATGGCCCAAGTGCTTGGGCCCCTGCACCTGCGTGGGAGACCAGGCAGAAGCTCCTGGCTCCTGGTTTCAGATCGGCGCAGCTCCAGCCATTGCAGCCATTTGGGGAGTGAACCAGCAGGTGGAAGAACTTTCTCTCTCTCTCTCCCTCTTACTGTCTGTAACTCTACCTCTCTAAGTAAATAAAATCTTAAAAAAAAATTCAAGACAGCACACCTTCACTGTGTGGCAGACCCCAGGGCCTGCCTGTATGCCCCAGTCTGCTTTCCCTGGCTCGGCCTCCCCCCACCCCCACCATGTGAATCAGAATCAAATGCTCATTAGTCTAAAGCAAACACAGAACACCCCTTCCGGGGAGCTCAAAGATGAAAATGAGGGGAGGGGAGGAGGAAGACACAGTCTTTTCCTCTGAGTGGTCACTCCTGTGGAGCCTTCGGGCTGTGCAGGCTCCAGCCACTCTTCCATTCTGCTTTGATGTAAACGGAGACAGAAACTAGAACCAAGCCCAGAGACCTGGAAGATGTGGAGATTTCCCTCCAACAAAATGGCGAGTGTAAAACTGACGGTTGCTAGGTCTCTCTAACCCTAAGAACGGGTCTAGGGAGAGCCAGCAGTTCTTTCAGCATAATTCTGCTGACAAAATGTATGAATGGGTTAAGCAGCAGTTGGTTCAAGTTTAATCAACACCTGCAATGGCATTATCACCACTTCCATGTCTGCTCCCACAGCAGACATAGCTAATCAATCACAAAGCCCTGATGCAACCTTAAAATCTGTTTCAGCCAGGATGGAGCTTGGAGTTGAAAGCTCCTCACTGTCCCTGGATTGGGCTGCACGTAGGGGTTACTCGCTCTTTACACAGCGTGTGGGAGGTCAGGGAGAGCCTAGCGATTAGGTGATACCTGCGGCTGTCCTTTGACTGAAGGTCTGTGTTTCTGGAGGGAATGAACCTGGCCAGACCTGGACTGTCTGCAGGAGGGCCTGACCGCTGGGTTTCCCTATAGGAGTCGGCCACCCCTAGCCACCCTGGCCTTGTGGCCACAGTGCTGGAGGGAAAACACAGGGCTCCCCAAGGCTGATGCTGAACCCCCTCAGAGGGTTCGAAGGAGCAGAGAGGAAAGAGCCAGCACAGTGGGCTGGGCTCTGCTGGGCCAAGGTGGTAGGAGCCAGAAGGGACAGGGAGGTAGGAAGTGGAGGATGCTCATGGCAAATTAGGAGTGGGGCCAGGGGAGGCGGGGGCTGACCTGTTGTTGTCCACGTAGCGGATGAGCAGTGGGTAGAGGGCGTACAGGTCCCGGCAGAGCACAGAGAACTCGTCCCGCACCAGGAGCTCGCCCTCCTCGGCCTCGGCCTTGGCCTCCAGCCGCAGCTGCTCCTCCTCGGCCACCACCTTGCCTGCCCGCTTGCGCAGCCGCCCAATGGTGGGGATGAAGTGGGAGTGCAGGAGCTCAGGCCGCGCCCGGCTCACGATGGGCTGGGCGAACACTGCAGGGGCACAGGGTGGGGTGCTGGGGCCTAACCTCCGATCTCGGACAGAGCCCCCGACCCAGCAGTATCACTTGACCCCAGCCAGCCCCTGACCCCTGATCCCAGCACCCTCCTCCTCTGGTCCGCTCCCAACCTTGGGCCCTGGTCTTAATCATAATCCTGAACCGAACCTGTGAGCCAGTCACTATCCTATGACACTGGCCCAACACGAGACCCTGACCTCTGACCCCAACAGCCGAACCCTCACCTGACACCTCCCCCTTAACCTCTGACCCCCTCGGTACCCAGACTCTTGCCTCACTACATGGCTTTGACCCCAGTTTCTTAGAGGCCCTGGCCTCTGATCTCTTAACTTGACCCCAATCCCAAACTTCTGAACCAGGAATCCCAGAACTTTAACACCCATTTCTCGACCTCTGGCCAGACCCTGACGCCTGACCTTTCCCCGTGACCCTTTGTATAAAGAACTCCAGCCTCTGTCTGAGCTCTCCTAAGCTCAGACGTAACCTCTCCAAGGCCCCAGAATCCAGAAAGCAGCTGGAGGGCTCCAGGGCCCAGCCTCCCACCCCAGGCCCCGTGAGCCTGAGACGCTGACCCCTGGCACTTTGACCCTGAGAAAACTAACTCGGGCTGCTCCGAGTCACCCTTAGGCACGCGGCCCGGGGTCCCCAACGCACCAGCAAGCCGCTTCATCCAGGTGGCCTCGTCAATGCCCAGGTTGTTGACAATGATGCGCAAGATGTTCCCCAAGAGTGAGTTGAGGTGGTCGGAGGTGACAGCTGTGCAGGGCGGGGGGGCGCCGGCAGGCAGGGCGGGAGGGGGCGCCTCGGGCCCGCGCTCCCACCAGCGGGGCAGGTAGCTGCAGAGCATGGGCAGCGTGATCTCAATGACGTGCGGCATCTCCGTGTAGCGGGCCCCGGACTCGGCCAGCCCCCCGATGTCTGCCATGAGCCGATCCAGCACCGGGATGTCAGGACACATCTCCTCCACGCTGTTGGGGAGCCCCAGGACTGGGGTGCAGGGGGAGGCCAGAGCGCGCTCAGCCAGCACTCTCAGACCTCGGTGCCCGACGACATGTTAGACACCACTGGATGGCCGCCACCCAGTCTAAGTCTCCCAAACCCCATGTCTCAGATCTCAACCCCAAACCAATGACCTACCCCAACTCACACTGAAACACCACATCCCCGTGCCTGTGTGCTCCCTAAAACCTCACCCGAGTTCCAGCCTCACTCCTAAAATCTCCCCTCCTTACCCCCTAATCCCAGACCCACTGCCCCCAGGCCGGCACTGAAGCACACGCCAAAGAACCCCCCTGTAGCTTCGCCTGCTCCTTCCTCCCCACCCGCCAGGCCACCGTGGCAAACACAGCCATCGCTCGCTCCTCCAAGCACCTGCTGTGGGCCAGGCACTGGGTTCTGGGAGCAGGGCAGTGAGCAGACAAGATTCCTGCCCCGGAGCTTATTCCCGGGGCCCCCGCCTCAAGATTTCTGTCTGATCACCACCGAATCTTAGGTGTCTAGAACGGTGCCTCCTACGCAGTAGGAACTCAGTGTGTACTTGTTGAATGAATGAACCCATGTCTTCCTCTAATCTTTCTACAACCTAATAGCCCTTAGCCAAAACTCAAGTATCCTGGAAAGTCCCTGTGACCCCTCGAACATCATCATCTCCAAAATACACCCCACAGCTCTGAATTCCACCCCGATCTCCTTTTTTTATTTATTTGTTTTTATTTTTTATTTTATTTATTTATTTATTTTTTGACAGGCAGAGTGGACAGTGAGAGAGAGAGACAGAGAGAAAGGTCTTCCTCTGCCGTTGGGGTGCAGGGCCCAAGGACCTGGGCCATCCTCCACTGCACTCCCTGGCCACAGCAGAGAGCTGGCCTGGAAGAGGGGCAACCGGGACAGAATCCGGTGCCCCGACCGGGACTAGAACCCGGTGTGCCAGCGCCGCTAGGCGGAGGATTAGCCTAGTGAGCCGCGGCGCCAGTACCCCGGTCTCCTAATTCTCCCTGCAGCCTGGGGATGCCCCCGTGCACAAATGCTGGGGGTCCCGAATGTGGAACACTGCACCGTGGGGGGGGGGTCCTCAGCACAGCCCCCATCGGCCCACACTCCTGTCCCCGGGGCCCCGTGCTGGGGGACAGCCACCCCAGCCCCACGCCACTTACTGGCTCGCTCCCGGGGAGACTTGGTGGTGTACACGGAGCAAGCGTTGTACTCATTCAGCTGAGGCTCCAGGAAGGCCACGGGCATGGCCGCTGCCAGGCGGGCCAGGCACTCTCCAAGGGCTGGCCGTAGCCTGGAGGAGGGGGCTGAGCGTGACCTTCTCTGCTCCCCCTTCCGGGTCCTAGGTCCCAGCCCCATCCTCCACAGAAGGGTCTCCTCCCAGGACCCTTTGGAGCAGTGTGCATGGATGCAGCTGAGCGGCTAGAAACACGGTGACTCTGTGTATGTGGTGGGGGCAACAGCCTCCCCTCGCTCCACTCCCACCCCACCCCTACCCAAGGGGCCTCTTGCTCCACCTGTCTCAGCACCCATAGGGGCACCATCCAGCCCCCAACCCCGGCGGGCCCCGCCTTCGAGGCTGTCCTCCCCATGATCGCCCTCACGTGGCCACCGTGCAGAACTGCAGCTGTCACCGTGTACAGGTGGTCTTTGGAGATTCCACCCATCTCCTGGGCCTGTCACCCACCCCAACCACCCGTCTCCTTCTCCACAAGTCCATTTGCAGCCCAGAACTATGGCTCCCTCTACTTACTTTTCCACATAAGTGTTCTTGGTGGTCCCCAGAGAGTAGATGCTGCACAATGTTCGGTAGCAAGACACCTGCACGTCATCCACTAGGGGAGGAGGGAGAGGGTCTGGGTGGGTAGTGCCTTCCACCAGGCTTCCTCCCACCCATTTCGCTTGTCTCTAGGCCAGTGAAGTGCGTAAGAGCAGGGGCCAGCCTGTTTTTTAGCTTTGTGATTTGAACAAGACCAACTCTTTCTCAGCCTCTATTTTTCTATCTGTAAAATGGGATAAGCACAGTGCCTTCCACATAGGGTGCTTGTAAAGATCAGATGAGCGAATTCTCAGAAAGCAACCACGACAGGGCACTCAGTACACACTCAGTAAAGACTGTGGAGAGAAGTCAGGGGTTACTTGAATGACAGAAATGTGGGGTTGGCATTGTGGCATAATGGGTAACGCCACTGCCTGCGGTGCCAGCATCCCATGTGGGTGCCAGTTCAAGTCCCAGCTGCTCCACTTCTCACCCAGCTCCCTGCTACAGCCTGGGAAAGCAGTAGAAGATGGCCCAAGTGCTTGGGCCCCTGCACCCACATGGGGGGCCCGGAGGAGGCTCCTGGCTCCTGGCTTTGGATTGGCTCAGCTATGGCTGTTGCAGCTATCTGGAGAGTGAACCAGTAGATAGAAGATCTCTCTCTCTCTCTCTGCCTCTGCCTCTCTGTAACTCTGCCTTTCAAACAAATAAATAAATTTTAAAGAAAGAAAGAAATGGGTGCTTCCTCCAGAAAAATGCAAGCGTGCAACCTCGGCTCTGATCTTGGGTGAGCCATGTGCCTCCCATGAGGCCAGCGAAGGACGTCCTTCTTGCCAAATCTACGGTGACTTGGGGCCTTTTGTCAAAGTGGCTGAACACATACATAGCTTTACTAACTCTCTTACCTACCAGTTTGCTGCCCACTATGATTGGCTATGGCTTGAGGTTCCCCAGGGGTTCCTGTACTGAGATTTGACCCTCCCTTGGGTGGTATTAAGAGGGTGGGCATTTAGTCTGATTGTGCTGTTTACAGGTGGGGTCTCTGGGGGAGTAATCAGGGTTCAATAAGATCACCAAGGTGAAGCCCCCACAACTGAACCCTGGTAGCCATAAGAAAGGAAAGAGAGAGAGACACACACACACACACACTAAAGGACACAGATGCACACACATGTGTCCTTTCTCTTGCCATGTGATGCCCTGCACAGCCTTAGGACTTTGCAGCAGGAACTGTGACCTAAATAAACCTTCCTTTATAAAGTTTTGCAGATTCAGGTATTTCTTTAGAGCAACACAAGAAGAACCAACGTACTGAGTGTGTGCTGTGCTGACGGCCATAGATCACACACCCAGACACCTGCCCAGGCCCCGCCCCCGGCCACAGGGTCCGCAGCCCTTACGGATGACGTCGTCGCCGAACTGGTGCTGGGCGATGTGCTGGAAGAGCGTGGTGAGGACGGGCAGCAGGGCCACGGTGGTGTAGGTGAGGTTCTGGCCCACGCCCTTCACCTGCGTGCGCGCCTGGGACACCTTGCCCAGTCGCAAGTTCTCCACCATCTTCTCAATGTCCTCCGAGGCGCTCTCAAAGAAGGAGCGGAGGCCGGCCTTGACAATCTCGGGGCCCGACTTCATCACCGTCCTAGGAGGGAAGCCAGGCGGCCCCAGCTCCGGAATCAGGGTCTCCAATTCCGAGACGCTGGGGGAGCAGGGGCTGGGGCGTGGGCACCGAGAGCCCTACCTGGCATCCAGGGAGCGTGCCAGGATGTGAAGGCAGTTGACCACAGCCGGGGCGTCTGTGCCTGGGAGAGGCAGACGGCTGGTGTCAAGGAAGGACAAGGACTGCACCTGCCTCCGTGGCTACCACAGCCCTTCTCTGGATCTGAATGCCACCGAGCCCGCAGCCCCACCCCCAACCCCTATACCACCCCAGCACTGGGCTGTCACTGTCTGGGAACAGAGCCATCTCTCCCGCTGCTGGGAGCCCCAAGAGGGGCAGGGCAGGGCCCAGGCTGTCTCAGTCACTGCCCTGCCCCCGGGACCCTCCCCCACCCTCAGTCCATTCCCAGGTCTGGAGAGGGAACACAGCGAAGACAGGAGCTGGGACATCTGGCTTGGCGGGGGGGGGGCTGGTGGTGACGAGGCGGAGAGAGAGGCTCAGGAGCAGAGCTACTCACCGAAGAGAGAGACTCGGTGGCGGACAAGGGCAGCGAGTTTGCAGAAGAGGCTGAAGGAGGAGAAAAGGACAGGGGGACAGAGGGGGCGGGGAGTGAGGGGACCAGGAGAGGAGGCAGAGTCGCAGAAGACCGGGGAGGGGGACAGGGCAGAGCTGGGCAGGAGGAGAGACAGGCAAACTGGAAAGCCACAGGCAGGGGAAGCGGTGTCTGCCCCTCCGACCAGGCGACCAATTCGTGCCTGTTTGCCCAAGAGTCCTGGTCCCGGGGCTCCAGTGCACGGTTCCCCTAGCCCTGCACTCACCTCTGCAGGCAGAATGGTCCTTGCCCAGCACCCAAAATGAAGCCCCCAAGGACCACGTTTGGGAGTAAGGGGTCCTAGTGACAGCCCTGTGAGGTCAGGGGACCAGGTCAGAGGTCAGGGCGGCCCACCTGGTGATCATCTCCTTCTCCTTGTTGGAGGCATGGCCACCACTGCCCAGCACTTTGGCGGGTGTGGACAGGAAGTAGAGGCAGTGGTTGGTGAAGTACTGGTTAATCAAAGGGAGCAGGATCTGGAGATGGAGCGGAGGAGACAGGGGGCCTGGGTGAGGGGGGAAGAGCCCACCCGGGCCCAGCCCCCTCCAGCTTCTAAGCCCACCTCTCACCTTGGCAAAGAATTTAATCTCCTGTTCGTGTGGGGACTTCTCCACTCGTCCACTGCTGACCACAGCCTCTGTTGGGAGGGCAAGATGGGGTTATCGGGGTGGGGGTCGAGGCTGAGGAGCAGCCCAGAGTGCTCTGATGGCAGAGTTAGGATGTGATGGGAGATGCTTCCCTGAGAGGGGCCACCTCTGTTGGCTTTGAAATAAACTTTTCTTCCCTACCTTTCATCTGGTCCCCTAACTCCTCAAGCAAATCCCTTCTGAGGCTGGTAGTGGGTAGGGAGAACAAACTGGAATGGGTGGGGTCATGGGACATCCCCCTCTCACCCACCACAGGCGCTTTTCCTCCTGAACGCCAGCCCTGGCACTGAGCGACTGGACTAAACGGATGAATGAACCGAATGAAACAAGTCCACACAAACAGTCCACATAATCTCAAATGGAGATCAACTTCGGACAACTATGAGGGTGGTGGTAATCATAAATACTTCCAAAATAATAATGGAGGCTCCCATTGTTAAACACTTGCTACATCCCTGGCACCGTGAGAAACGTTGTTCTCACAGTCTACCCTCAACTTGGTCCCCCCAACTTTACAGATCAGGAACCTCATCCCAGGACACCCAGCAAGCAAGAGTACACCCATATCTCAGATGAGGAAATAGGTTCAGAGAGGGGAGGAACTGCCAAGGGAGTGTACAGCATGGACTCAGTATGCAGAACAGAGCTGAGTATGCAGGACAGAGGCTCAGTATGCAGGATAGAGCTCAGTATGCAGGATAGAGCTCAGTATGCAGGACAGAGGCTCAGTATGCAGGACAGAGCTCAGTATACAGGATAGAGGCTCAGTATGCAGGACAGAGCTCAGTATGCAGGATAGAGCTCAGTATACAGGATAGAGCTCAGTATGCAGGATAGAGCTCAGTGCGCAGGATAGAGCTCAGTATGCAGGACAGAGCTCAGCATGCAGTCAGAGCTCAGTATGCAGGATAGAGGCTCAGTATGCAGGACAGAGCTCAGTATGCAGGACAGAGCTCAGTATGCAGGATAGAGGCTCAGTATGCAGGATAGAGCTCAGTATGCAGGATAGAGCTCAGTGTGCAGGATAGAGCTCAGTGTGCAGGACAGAGCTCAGTATGCAGGATAGAGGCTCAGTATGCAGGACAGAGCTTAGTATGCAGGACAGAGGCTCAGTATGCAGGATAGAGCTCAGTATGCAGGACAGAGGCTCAGTATGCAGGACAGAGCTCAGTATACAGGATAGAGGCTCAGTATGCAGGACAGAGCTCAGTATGCAGGATAGAGCTCAGTGTGCAGGATAGAGCTCAGTGTGCAGGATAGAGCTCAGTGTGCAGGATAGAGGCTCAGTGTGCAGGACAGAGCTCAGTGTGCAGGATAGAAGCTCAGTATGCAGGATAGAGGTCAGTGTGCAGAATAAAGCTCAGTGTGCAGGACAGAGCTCAGTGTGCAGGACAGAGCTCAGTGTGCAGGACAGAGGCTCAGTATGTAGGATAGAGCTCAGTGTGCAGGATAGAGCTCAGTGTGCAGGATAGAGGCTCAGTGTGCAGGATAGAGCTCAGTATTCAGGATAGAACTCAGTATGCAGGATAGAGCTCAGTGTGCAGAAAAAGCTCAGTATGCAGGATAGAGCTCAGTATGCAGGATAGAGGCTCAGTATGCAGGATAGAGGTCAGTATACAGGATAGAGCTCAGTGTGCAGGAATAGAACTCAGTATGCAGGATAGAGCTCAGTGTGCAGAAAAAGCTCAGTATGCAGGATAGAGCTCAGTATGCAGGATAGAGGCTCAGTATGCAGGATAGAGGTCAGTATACAGGATAGAGCTCAGTGTGCAGGATAGAGGCTCAGTATGCAGGATAGAGCTCAGTATGCAGGATTGAGGCTCAGTATGCATCCTGGAGGCTCAGTATACCGGTTTCGAGGTGACATAGAGTGAAGCCTGCTCTGCCACCCACCTGTAGGAAAATTTGGGGGCCTCTGCCAGTGGCATCAAGAGGAATTCTGGGGAATGGGGAGTCTCTGGGAGAAACTGGAAGGAGTCAGGGCCCAGCTATGTTTCTTGGTGCAGGCAGTGGTGAGACTTTGACTTTTTCTCTGAGTGAGCCGGAGCCACAGGTGGGCCACAAAGTCCTACCTCATCTGCCCCTACCTCATCACCTCCCAAGCCTGTTTCCTGGTGCCATCCCCTCAACCACTCTGCTTCCAACACATGGGCGTCTAACACTCATGTCAAAACCTTTGTGCTCGGCACTCCCACGCCTGGAAGGAACAGACGTCCCTCTGCCCCCCACAGCCCCTGTCCCCTCCTCATGCCCTGGCGTGGATATCACAGCCTCATCCAGTCTCCCAGGGGTGCCCTGTGGGGCTCTAACCACCTCCTAACCCACTAAGCAATCTGGTTATCACCGACATGGTCTGAGTCCTCCACGGGGAGCCAACTGTAGGTGGGCAGGGACCTTTGTGTCCCCAGCACCACACGTGGAACAGTGTCAGTCGCACGGTGAACACTCAGTAACTACTAGGGCAGGGGGAAGCGGACTCCCAGGGCGGCTTTCCTGGCTGAGTGTAGGGCTGCTTTCTGCAGGGAGGTAGCATCGGGGAGGGAACTCTCCCTACCCAGGTGGGCAATGAACTCCTGCGAAATGTCCATCCAGCGCAGCAACTGCTGCAGGAAGCCAAAGGCGAACCGCTTCTCAATGGAAGACGTGTCCAGCTCCATGTCCTTCAGGCCTCTGCGGGGAGGGGCAGAGAGGGGTCAGCCCAGACGTGGACCTCGGCCTGCTACTCTGCCACAGCGGTTTCTGCCTCCTCCCAGGTCCCGGCTCCTCTTTAGTCCCAACTGCACTCTGCAGGCCCGCCCCTAAGTCTTCCTGACCACGCCTCCTCCTCAGACCACGCCCTGTTATCCCCACCTTCTATAGCCCTGCCCCTCAGTCTTCCCTGACCACGCCTCCGCCCTCCGGCCACGCCCCTCCCACCTCTGTCGGGCCCCGCCCCTCCCACCGGTCCCCACCCAGGTCCCGCCCGCGCTCCTGCTGTCCACCCCGCCCCTCGGCCGCCCTCGCGGGGCGCCCAGCCCCGTGCCTGGTGACCGCGTAGCCGTTCATCTGCAGGAACTTCAGCAGCTCCTGGGCCTTCTCTCGGTCTCGCGCTTTCTCCTTGGCCGTGAGCGTGTCGTAGGGGACCAGCAGGGGGTGGGTCCCGCCGCCTGTGGAGGTAAATCCAAAATGGGGGGGACCCACAGAAGACCGTAGAAGCGGCTCCAGAGGCCGAGGGCGTGCCTAATTACAGCAGCGAAGGTGGAGGCCAGAAAGGCCTCAGCACTGCCCTCACCACAGCCCTACAGCGGAAAACGCTGCTGTTGCAGACGGGGAAAACCATTGCTCAAAGCTGGGACTCTAATCTGGATCCCTGTGCCGCGGGGCTGGAAGGGAAGTGGGGGAGGGGCAGACGCGGAGATGGGGGCGGGGGTGGGCACCCTCACCCTTGGCTTCCAGCTCCTGCTTCTTCTTTCTCCCCCAGGTGTTATGGTAGTTTTCTGCCAGTTGTTCGGCCATGGCCTGGGCGCAGATGCAGATAGTCAAGGACCAGATCCAGAGGGTTCCCCAAACAGGTGCCCCCCACTCCACACACACACATAAAGGAGCAGGCTCAGACCTGCAACTCCCGAGAGAGGGTGACTCCGCTGAGGTCGGGGGGCTGCGGGTTGTAGCCTTCTCGGGGATCGTAGGTCTGAGGGAGCAAGAGTGACCAGGGCTTAATGGACAGGATGGGTAGCCCAGGTCAGCCCCGCCCCCTCGTCTCCCCACCCCACCCACCCATCCCCTTGCCCTTGGCTCCTTTGAACCCTGGTGCTCTCCTTTCCCTCTAGCTCGTGCACCCCTGGTCTGGCCGCACCCCTTCTCCTGACCTCCCTCCCTCCATCGCCCCCCCCACCATGGTCCAGGCCCAGCCCCGCCTCCACCTGGGCAGTCTGGGAAATCTTCCGTGTCTTTTTCTTCTCCGTCCTCTCCTCCTCGCCTTCCCTGGCCTTCTCGATCGTCCACTCCCAGGCAATCATGGCCTTCAGGGACTCCTTGATGGGCCAGCGGTAGATCTCTTTGTCCTGAGGGTATGGGTGTAGGGGGGAGCGGAGTTGGTGGAAGGGGGCAAGAGGGAGGGGTAGGAGGGATCCTACTCCTCCCCCCCAACCCAGCCTCCCTGGCTTCCGCTTTCCCCAGTTTGAACCCAGGTCTCAAACCTGCTCAGAGCACCCCAAACACACCCGCATTGTCCCATCTTACACACGGGTCTCAGAAGTTAAATCCGACATCTGAGATGCCTACCCACTCTGAGTCCCGACTCCAAGGGTGGGAACCCACTTTGAGAGAAGGCAGAGTTTGCGGATGGGGAACCCTAACACACCGGGCCCCTCAGATGCGAACCTGCAAAGCTGTCTCCCTGAACCCCCAAATTGAGCTTTCCTTCTGATGCCCAGCACTGAGCCCCGAGGCGCGGTCACCTTCTCCGAAAAGGTCTTGTAGGGCCTCAGCATGGGGTGGGTCTTCAGTTCCTCATCCACGTTCTCTCCGTACGACCAGTTGTTCTGGATCTAGAGGTGAGAGGGGAAGGCAGGATGAGGGTGGGAGACACAGCAGGGAGCCTGGGAGGACCTGAGAGCCGCAGAGAAACCTGGGGGCAGGGGTCCCAGGGCAGACTGGGTCTGGGAACAACCAGCAGGGATGGGGGACCCTGGGGAGGGGGACCAGACGCCAACCTTGTCGAAGGCCCACTTCTCGTGCGTGTATTCAGCAAACTTGTTGATGAAGGAGTCGAGCTTCTCCGGGATGATCACACTGTCAGTGAGGGCAGGATCAGCAGATGTAGGGGTGGGCCCCTCCACCTCCGACTCCTCCCTCTCCTCCCAGCCCCCTAGCCTCAACCCCCTCCTGCCCCCGGGCCTCACTTGAGGGTCTCCACAGGCCGGGGATCAAAGTTGCCTTCAGCATCCACTGTGGCCTTTTTCTCTGCCTTGGAAGAGTACGAAGCGTCCACGTAGTCAGGAGGCAGGGCCCCCGCGATGGCGCACAGACAAGGCATGGCCATGCGGTACAGCTCCTGGTCGTACTTCTGCAGGTGCCGGGGCGGAGTGGGGGCGAGGGGAGGGTTACTGTGTGCCTTGCTCAGCCTTCAAGCCCTGGAGCCTTCCCACCTCGAACTCTCACCCTCTAATCATCAGCTCTCCTTCCCGAATTCCAAAGCCTGAATTATGGGCTGTCACCCTGAAGCCCAAACCTCAGGTCCAACTGGACCCCACATCACCTCCATACTCTCCAAGCCCCCAAACTACAGACCCATCCCTCTTCTATTAACCCCCCAACTGAGGCCTCAACCCAGAGATCTGCCTACATCCAAACCATAGAACTGCCTCCCGCCTTGAACCTCCAGACTTGGGAATTTCATTCTGGACCCCCAACACCGGGCTCCCAGCCCTCCAGAAGGCCCCTTCTGGGCCCCCAGGGTGCCCAGACCTTGTGGGCCAGAGAGTCGAAGATGCCCCAGAAGAGTTTGCGTGTGAGGTGCAGCTCCTCCTCCGAGGTGACCCCGAAGTTGGCCCAGCCCGTGGGGAGGCAGTAGTACTTCCAGCAGCGCTCGTAGTGGTTGGTGAGGAGCTGAGTGGGAATGGGGGGGGGGACACACAATTGAGGGAACATAAGCAGCTGGTAGGCAAATTAAGGCCAGGGAGGCAGAGGAATGCCAGTGCTTGGAAATTATGGAGGAGGTGTGGGCCATGCAAATGATATGCTAATAAGGGAAGGCATGTTATGGCAGTTTATTATGCAAATTTGGCATTCTAATTTAAAGTCTGGATGGGCATTAAACTAGAGCTGGGTTTGTCTGCAGTTGCTTTACAGGAATAAGCATGCTAATATTAATCCACACATAGGGTAGTACGCAAGTGGACATATGGCTGGAGTGATCAGTCCTCATGCAAATGAGCATGCCCACTGGAAACATAGGCGGCACCCTATGCAAATATATGGTAATTGGAAAGAGGGCCTCCACCATCCAATATGCAAATTTGAAATAGAGGTTGATTTAGATTCATTATGCAAGACAGTTGGCATATCTGAGTTGGGGGTATCTCCTCATGCAAATTAGCATGCAAATGAAAAGACAGGAGAGACAGTGTGCAAATATTCGGAATAGCTGTGATACTGTTTATTCAAATACATGCACTCATTTGAATAGCGGAAGGCTGGTGGTCTGTGCATGCAAATAAACATACTAATTAGGGAAAGTGGCATGCTCATGCAAATGTATGCTAATTGAGGCGGGGGCTGGCCCACTGTTAGGCAAATTACACGTTAATTAGAGGATGTTACAGGCACCAGTGACGCGAAGTGAATGTCCTGGGAATCCTAGTATGCAAACGAGGACGCTAAGAGGTTTCTGGAAATGAACCCGCCCGACGCGGCTTGTCCGTACCTTGAGCGGCATCTTGGCGAACTCGTTCAGGATGGGCACGTCGAACACCAGGCGCCGCAGCAGGTGCTGCAGCATGGACGGGCGGATGTACCTGCGGGGACACGCCCAGGGCGCTGCGGTGGCACCGGGAAGCCCGGCCGGCCCGGCCCCGCCCTCCGCCCCGCCCCCGGCCCCCGGCCCCCGCCCCACCTGCACAGCGCCATGAGACAGTCCTCGATGACGTCGCGCTGCGCCTTGGTGAGCGAGCGGCCGCGCGACAGGCGGTACACGGTGTGCAGCATCGAGTCCACCATGATGGCACGGTGCTCCGTGCCCGCAAAGAGCGGCGCACACTTGGTGATGAGCGGCAGCACAGCCAGGCACAGGTAGCGGTTCAGCGCCAGCGCCATCTCCGTGGTGCTGAAAGTGGCCTGGGGCGCAAGGTGGGGGCGTCAGGCCCGCCGCACCCCACCCCACCCCCCCTGGCCCGGGGTTGCCCTGGCACCTGTCCTGGACGGCTCGGTTGTCCAGACTCCACTGTTCTGCAGATCCCAGGAACCCTCTGCTCGCTTAATTTCCCTCTAACCCTGACCCTTTCCCTCGGGGTATTTCCATGCAAGCCCAGCCCCACACTGTTTATCCCACGGATACTTAAATGTGGATCTCCATTCAAACAAGTAGTGCACTGTACTTCTTAACCCTCCTGCCATTGTCACACTGAACAGAATTAGCAGTCTCCTCACATTCACGACCAACATTCTCTGTCACAAGAATGACTGCATTTAGCCGGGAATGTTGGCCAGGGCCCCCAGGTAGGTCCACACACTGCATTCACCTGGCGGTTCTTTTAGGGTCTTCGCTCTGCCACTGCCCCCTCCTCCCCCTTTCAAATGTTACTTATTTGCTGGAGAAACTGGGCCTCTTTGGGGGCCTGTGCTGTGGTATAGCAGTTAGAGCCACTGCCCCAGTGTCAGCATCCCATATGGGTGCCAGTTCAAGTCCTGGCTGCTCCTCTTCCGATCCAGCTCTCTGCTGTGGCCTAGGAAAGCAGTAGAAGATGGCCCAAGTGCTTGGGCCCCTGCAGTTGGGAAACCCAGAATAAGCTCCAGGATCCTGGCTTTGGACTGGCCTAGCTCCAGCCATTGTGGTTGTTTGGGGAATGAACCAGTGGATGGAGGTTCTCTCTCTCTCTCTCTCTCTCTCCCTCTCTCCCTCTCTCCCTCTCCCTCTCCCTCTCCCTCTCCCTCTCTGCCTGTTTCTCTGTAACTCTGCCTTTCAAATAAATAAATAAATCTTTAAAAGAAAAGAAAAGAAGGAGGAGGAGAAGAAGAAACTGGGTCCTGGGTCCTTTGGCCAGTAGCATTTTCTATATTTTGGCTTTGGCCACTTGTTCCCCAGTCCCCTGTATTTCCTGTAAACTGATGGTTATAGAGTCAAATGCTGGTCTTCCTCTTCCAGCTAATGGCAAGCAGTCATTCCTCCTATCTTAAGAAAAACCTTTTCTTGACCAAGCTTATCCCCCCAGCAGTGGTCCCAGCCTCTGCTTCCCCTGCTAGCCACCTGTGCAAAGAACTGTCTCACTTGTTCTATCCCAAACCTCACCTCCCAGGCTGCCCGCCCCACCCCGCCCTCATATTTATTTGAGAGAGTGGTATACAGGAAGAGACCTCCTACCCCCTGACTCACTCCCCAAATGCCTGTAACAGACAGGGGCTGGGCAGGGACCAGAGCCAGGAGCTGGCAACTCAGGTCTCCCATGTGGGTGGCAGGGAGCCAATTACCTGAGCCATCACCACTGCCTCCAGGATCTGTACTAGCCGGAAACTGGGGTTGGGAGCCACAGCCAGCTACTGAGCCCAGGCACAGTGGTGTGGGATGCAGGCATCCCAGCTTCTTAGCCACCAAGTCCAACACTCCCAGGCTCTGCCTTCTCCCAGGCTCCCTAAACCCTCTCCAGCAAGGATCGAAGGTCAGGTCCAGGTCACCAGTGGTCAGCCCTCAGTGCGACCCTTCCTTGGCCTGTCCCTGGCACCAAGGACCGCCGCTGTCGTGCCTGGGTCTGTGTGCGTCCGCGGTACCGAACCCCACAACTTCATGTTTGGAGACTCCCACCCACCTTCCAGCAGCGCTCGCGTGTTCCTCGGTTTTTGTTTTTTCTGTGGTTGCTGGGGGGCGGGGTTATGAAAGCAACACAAGCCCAAGACAAACAAAAGCCCTGCTGTGGCTGCAGGTCCACAAGCCTTCCGGGGGCCCCCCGTGGGAGCAGGGAGGTGGCCAGGCTGGGCGGGGCTGCTCACCGTGTCCAGCGAGGCGGCAGCTCTCATGTCGGGAAGGAACCCCACGTCCAGCACGTGCAGCAGGAAGTCCTGGTTCTCAATGCCGTACACGCGGTCCAGGAAGAGCACCATGGATGCCTTGTGGTCCGGCACGAAGGAGGCCGACATCTTCGGCTGCACCAGGGCCCCGTCTACAGGCAAGGCGGACAGGCGGTCAGGGATGCCCTGACCCATCAGCTTCCCCTGCCAGCTTCCCTCCTCTGCCACATCCTGCCCACTCTGTACCTTTGCCCAGGGTGGGGATCTGCAGCGGGAGGCTGATGATGCCCACGAGGTCGTCCAGGGGCACGAGGGAGCGAAGGATGGCGCGGATTCGAAGGGCCTCACCCTTGCCAGCTTGGATCAGCTGGGGGGGGGGGCAGGGGGCGTGCGTCACTGAGCGCCCAGGGCCCAGTTGGTTATTACTCTGTTCCATCCTATCCCGATTCACTGGCAGGGGGAGCCGGCCTCCTTCCCGAATTCCTGGTCCTGAGCCCCTACCCTGCCTCTGTCCACCTCCAGCTGTGCTGTTGGCTGCGCTGTCTGTCTGTCCCATCGTCTGTCCCCCCCACTCTCTCTCTCCTCACACACACACTTCAGAGGGCTCAGGACCACCCCTATGGAGAGAGCTCCGGCACCTGGCTCCCCGCCCCGCCCCGCCCTGGCCGCCCGGGGCTCACATGCATCTCCGGAGCACAGCGGCCCAGCAGGTCGATCAAGGCAGCATAGAAGGACATGATGGCATGGCCCAGGTGCACGCGGTTTTCTTCAGGGGGCTCCTCCCCAAAGCTGCAGGCGGGAAAGCCAGAGTTCTGAGCCCCTGGGGCACAGCGAGCCTGGCGCTCTGGCAAGGAGGGGGCTGGGAGACTCACTGCTCGCGCCGCCGGTCCCTGCGGACGCCTGGGCCGTCCCGCGCGGGGTCCTCAGAGATGCGGATGGCCTCCTCGATGGCGGCCAGCAGCCCCGAGCCACCCTCACCCCGCAGCGCAGGCCCGAAGCACTCAGGCTTGCGGATGAGCAGCCGCACCACCACGTTGGCGTTCTCCTCCACGCTCTCGCCTGGCCCAGGGAATCCAGAGGGCTTAGGAGCCACCCCTGGACACCCCCGATGCAGCCCCAGGTCCCAGCACCCCTGGGGTGACGCCAGCCTTCTGTCGGCCCCCAGGTCCTTGCCCCATGCCCACTTGCAAGGATCCCTGCCCATCCAAGGCCGGTGGCTCCGGGTGTGGACTGTCACCCCCTAGGAGGCTTGGGCCAGTGACCCCACACCCCCTGCCAAGCCACGGCCAGCCCTGCCTCACCGTTAACAAAGACAGCAAAGCGCAGGAAGTCCAGGTAGCGCTCCCCACCGCAGGGGTTCCAGCCGATGTCCGGGTAACCCTTGGCCAGGAGCATGGGGCAGCTTTGGAGGCCACAGCCTGCCAGGTAGGACACGACCTGGGGGCAAGAGAGGGGCTCAGCCAAAGGCCACACTCACAACACCTTCCTCTGACCGCAGGTGCCTGCCCATGCCTGGAGCGCCGAGGCTGATGCTTCTCTGACCCTTAGCAAAGGAACCTGGTCTTGTCCACCCTTGTCTCCCACCTGGATCATCACAGCAGCCCCCTCCCGGGGCTCCTGGCTCCCACCTTCCCCTCAGCCAGTTCCCCCACAGACATCTGTGAACACCTGAGCCAGGGCCTCCTCTGCTCAGAGCCCTGTGGCTCCATCTGCCTCATGGTAAAAGCCAGAGACCTTGCTGTGGCCCACACAATCCCACATGACCTGCCCCTGTCACCTCCTTGGCCTCGCCTCCCCCTACTCACCCCTCACTGCCTCTGCTCCAACCACACTGGTCTCTGCTGTTTCTCAGACTCACAAGGTTCACTCCTGCCTCAGGGCCTTTGCACCTGCTACTCGCGCTGCCGGGAATGCTCCCCCCTTGCCGTCCATCTAGCCTCTCACCTCTGAGCTTTACTAAATGTTATCTTCTCGATGAGGCTCTGTCGGAACGCTCGTACAACACCCTGCTGACATTGATTTGCCTCCCCTCTGCTCACTTTCTTCCTCCTTAGCACACATCACTAACACGCTACATCTTTTACTCACTCAGCTTATTTATCTCCCATCCTCCCGACTAGAAGGTCAAGTTCACGAGGACAAGGAGCACCGACAGTCTTGCCTCCCGACCTAGGCAGGTCCTGACCCAGTGGGTGGATGCACAGTGCATATCTCCCAGGTGAAAAATAATCCGATAGCAGCCAACCAACCCTGCGTGCCATTTCCCAGGTGACTTTGCGGGCGAACTCATTTAACCCTTGGAACAACGCTAGAAGTCGGTTCTACACGCATTGTACAGACGAGGCGACTACAGTGTGAAGGATTCAAGTCCCTTGTCCAAGGCCACACACACAAAGACCTGGGGGCGCTGAACCTAAGTTGCTAACCTCCTTGAGCCCACGCACGTCCTCACTGCACACAGAGGGCCAGGACAGGTGCCCAGGCCACTCAGCTGGGAGCATACACCCAGCCCGGAAGCACCTTACAAGTGAGTGCTGGGTGCTGTTTCCTCCCTGTAACCCTCACCCCTCCTGATTCACTTCAGACCACCCAAAACCACCCCCCCCAGACCAGGTTCAGGTTCAGCAGGTGCCCCAGGCAGTCAGGTAGGGCCCAGGCCTCCCCCTCTGCACCTTTTCCAGGTCCTGCTCCTGCAACGCCAAGGCCAGCTCGTTGTTGTCGATAACGGAGGCGGCAGCCACATCCAGGGGCGTGGAGCCTTGCATACCTGCGGGGGCAAGAGGTGCTGAGAATGTCTCACGCCTGCTTCTCTCACCTCCTCTGGGAAGCCCTCCCTGGCCACCCCTTTTCCAGCCCGGGTCAGGTGTCTCATCTGATCTGACGACTCCAGGACGTCACTGTCCACCTTTTCTGCCACACTGTGAGCTCAGCGAGGGCCAGAAAGGGCTGCTTGACTCACTGGAGGCCCCAGCACCACATTACAGGGGGGTGGAGAGTGACGGTTGGTTGAATGACTGAGTGAGCGGCACAGAGTGCAGCAGGCCTGGGTGGGCTGCCGGGCGAGGGCTCTGGGGAGCAGCCCCCGGGCTCTGGGGTTCTCACCCAGGCCGATGCCGCTGTTCTCCAGCAGGTAGCTCAGGTGGTCAAACATGGAGCGCTGGTTCTGCCGGCTGATGCGGCAGAAGTAGCAGAGGAAGCGGCAGCAGCTTGTCACCATCTTGGGGAAGCGGATCTCCTGGGGCAGGCAGGGGCTGGTGGTCAGTGCCTGTCCCTCTGGCCCCGCCCCCGAGCTCCCCAGCCCCCACCGGCCCCTTACCTTGGTTTCGCCGCCCCCCAGGACGTTCACCATGACCTCCATGACGGTCTCATGCATGCCCAGGGCCCTCATCAGGTTCGGGTGTTGGTAGAAGACTTTGTTATTCATGATGTTCCTGCGGACGGGCAGAGCGCACGGGGTCACCAGGGACTGGCTGGGGCCAAGTGCAGGGAGCGCCGTCACCGCCATCGTGACAAGTCAGTGTCCGTTCGCCTCTCACTCTGCGGCCAGCGCCGCCCCTGCTGCGGATCTGAACTTACTGCATCCTGACATCCACTCTGGCAGGTGCAGCTGTGATTACTCATGCTTCACCGATAACACTGAGGCCGCCATCCAAGGCGGCCTCCGCTCGGAGCTGTCGTGTTGTTTAGAGAGGGCCTGGTACACAGCAGGCACTTAACGAACACTTGCTGAGGGAATGAGGCACACTGGACACGAGTGCTCAATCCCACTGTAACTACTGCTGCTATCAGGACTGGCGTGGGCTCACGGAAGCCACACAACTCTGTGGGGTGGGCATGGCTCCTCCCTGTGCTATCCATGAGGACACTGGAGCTCAGAAAGGATAAGCCTCAGGCCAAGAGTCACAGGGTGGGTGACAGCAGTTACCAGGGCTGCGTGAAGGGGGCAGTACCCAGGGAGACGGGTTAGCTGCTGGGAGAAGGAGCTATCATCTGTGCAGGGGTCAGATGTTCGGGGAAGCTGACGTCATTGTATCCGGAAGACATTACAGGGGCAAGTAAAGAAAGAGGAGGGGCTATGCAAGGTAAGGGAGAGGTGTGACATGTAAAGTAAGAGGCGGGCCCATGCAAATCAAGGGGAGGGGATATGCAAAGTACGGAGAGGGCAGTGTGCAGAGGAGGAGCGGTGCCTCACCCAATGCTCTGGATCATGAGGTTCTCCTCCTGGGGGCCCATCTGCACGATGAGCAGCGAGCGGATCTGGCCGAGGCACTCGAGCAGGCTCATGGTGTCCTCCACAGAGGACGGCGAGATGGTGTAGGCCCGGGGCAGGGCGCGCAGCAGCTCGCCGAGCCCATCGTACTGCCGGTGCAGGAGGCTGAACATGGCCCGCACCAGCTCAGGGCTCTGCACGTAGTCCTCCTGGGCCCAGCGCACCACCATGTGGGACACCAGCTCCTGCAGGGACTCTGGGGAAGCAGTGCAAGGGTGGGGACACTGTGAGGGGGCAGCCCAGCAGCCGGGGCCCTGAGCCAGAGGCACGGAGAGGGGCCTTGCTTTCCACGGGCTCCTTAGTTACTACTGGCCATGGACCTCCAGTGGATTCTTTTGTCCCCAGATCGTCCCCTCTCACTTCACCCCAATCGCACAACATAAAGGCCACCTCCAAATTTCAAGAGGAGAACAAATCGCACAACTGCAAACCACCAGAGCACCACCAGCGGCACCGCGCCACGCGCCTGGGAGCGCACACATTCCACCTGTTCTGTAAAATCTCTGCTGGTGTCAAGAGAAACCCCGTGCACTCAGGATCACTTGAAAACGTCACAATGACTTGGTGCTTTATTCTCTCTGGTGACCTGGGACTCTCCTCCCGCCATCCAGCATCCGTTTATCTGTCTTGCCTTCTCTTCTACTCTTTCCCTTCACAGAATTTCCAGAGCTGCAGGGTTAGGAGGAACTACCGCACACTGGCGTTGAACGATGATGCTAGGTGACCTAGGTCTTGTGGGTGCCTGGTCCAGCCCTGTCACTTCCCACCCTCCCCTCTCACCACCTGCCCCCTCGTCCACTCTGCGCCAGCCACACTGGCCTTGCAACTCACCAAGCTTGTCCCTGCCTCAGGGCCTTTGCACTGGCCTTGGTACCAATCATCCTTCCTCAGATCCCTGCTTCCCAGTGCTGGCCCTGCCATCTGCATCCCTCTCCCACCTGTCACTCAGGGCTATTCGTCTTCTTGGCACCCATGACCGCCTAGCCTGGATATTTCTGTATGTGTGTCTCGAAGGCAGGTGCTTTGACGTTTCCCCTGTGCTACATTCCCGGGCATTGCTAACAGTGCCTGGCCCAGAGTTGGCCCCAGAGGCATTTCCTGATTGCTGTAGGGTGCAGCTTGTGCACTTGTCCCATGTGGCTAAGAGAAAGTTTGCATAATGATGTGCCGGCCCAATAGTGACCACGGCTGCTTTTCTCATTGCCCAGCCTGGCCGCAGTCATCACACTCCTGGAGAAAATATACCCAAAAAGCCCCAGAGACACAGAAGCCACCACGGCGTGGGATGTCAGCCTCAGCGCTCACGCAGTGCACGCCCCACGCGGGAGCCGCAGCCCCAGCTCGCCCCTCTCTCACCCGCCCTCCACTCCGCCTCTCACTGCTGCCTCTCTGCCCTGGCATTCCTTCCTGCTCCTGGCCTGTGTTGGAGACAGGGGCTCCCCAGAACCACCCTGCCCTCCCCCAGGGGCCGCGGTCCTCACGGGGTTTTTTCTCCTCGGCTGGCAGCTCCTCCTCGGGTTTCTCCTCCTTCTTCTTCACCAGCCGCACCGTCTCCAACAGGCTCCGGAGGCGGCTGCTCAGGCTGGTCTCCTCCTCCGGCTCCTCCTCCTCCCCCTCCAGCTGGATTCCTGCAGGTGGCCAAGAGGGAGGGTCATCCATCTGTTAGCCACTCACCTGCTCAGCTGCTTCACTCATTCAGTCACCTGCTCACTCACACATGCGTCCATGGAGGGCGTCCACTCATTTCTCTATACATATGCATGTTTATTCATTTATTCATTATATAAAGCGCTTCTCTTTTAATTCAGCTATTGCAAATGTGTTCAGATAAATAAATGAGTGGCCAATGTTGGTGGCAAAGTGGGTTAAGCTGTTGCTTATGATGCCAGCATCCCATATCAGAGGGCCGGTTTGAGTCCCTGCTGCTCCACTTCTGATCCAGCTCCCTGATACGGCCTGGGAAAGCAGTGGAAGATGGCCCAAGTAGCTGGGCCCCTGCTACCCACAGGGAAAACTTCATATGGAGTTCCAGTGTCCCGGCTTTGGCCTGACCTAGCCCAGGCCATTGTGACCATTTGGGAAGGGAACAAGGGGATGGAAGATTTTTCTCTGTGTTTCTCTCGCTGTCACCCTGTCTTTCAAATAAAAAAATAAAATTAAAGAAACAGAAACATTGTCGTTACCAAAAGAAACTCTTTTAAAAAGAAATAAAAGAGACCATGAATGAAGAATGAAAAAGAAGTGTGATGACAGTGACACACCCAGAAGAGAATATTAATAAAGTGTCAAATCATATTTAAAAAAAGAGTCAGATGGAAAGTCTGGAGTTGAAAAGTAGGCACTGTACAATTGCATTTCAACTAAAATTTTTAAATTTATTTTTAAAAAGATTTATTTATTTATTTGAAAGGCAGAGCTACAGAGAGGTAGGAGCAGAGACAGAGAGAGAGAGGTCTTTCATCCACTGGTTCACTCCCCAGATGGCCGCAACAGCCAGAGTTGCACCTTACTCAAGCCAGGAGCTTCTTCCGGGTCTCCCACATGGCTGCAGGGTCCCAAGGACTCAGGCCATTTTCTACTGCTTTCCCGGGCCATAGCTGAGAGCTGGATCAGAAGAGGAGCAGCTGGGACTCAAACTATTGCCCATATGGGATGCTGGCACTGCAGATGGCGGCTTTACCCACTATGCCACTATGCCTGTTTTAAAAAAACAGGGGGGGCCAGTGCTGTGGCACACTAGGTTAAAGCCCTGGCCTGAGGCACCAGCATTTCATATTGGACCCTGCACCCGCTTGGAAGACCTGGAAGAAGATCCTGGCTCCTGGCGTTGGATCGGCACAGCTCTGGCCGTTGCAGCCATCTGGGGAGTGAACCAGTGGATGGAAGACCTCTCTCTCTCTGTCTCTACCTCTCTCTGTCACTCTTTCAGATAAATAAAATAAATCTTTTAAAATTTTTAAAAATACAGGGAAAAGGGGCTGGGACTGTCATGTAGAAGGTTAAGCCTCTGCCTGTGGTGCTAGCATCCCTTATGGGCGCAGGTTCAAATCCTGGGGCTGCTCCACTTCCAATCCAGCACCATGCCTGGGAAAGCAGCAGATGATGGCTCAAGTGCTTGGGCTCCCGCACCCACACAGGAGACTGAGATGAAGCTCCTGGCTTCTGCCTGGCTCAGCCCTGGCTGTTGCAGCCAATTGGGGAGTGAACCAGTAGGTGGCAGATCTCTCTCTCTCTCTCTCTCACATCTTCTCTCTCTGTATCTTTGCCTTTCAAATAAATAAATCATTTTTAAAAAGAGAGAAAAGTATAATAACTGAAATTTAAAAACACTAGAAAGGTTCCATAACATAGTTGAGCTGGTTGGAGAAAGAAGCACTGAACTTGAGGGGGCTAGCATTGTGGTACAGTGGGTTAACGCCCTGGCCTGAAGCACCGGCATCCCATATGGGCACTGGTTCTAGTCCTGGCTGCTCCACTTCCAATCCAGCTCTCTGCTATGGCCTGGGAAAGCAGTAGAAGATGGCCCAAGTCCTTGGGCCCCTGTGCCTGCATGGGAGACCCAGAAGAAGCTCCTGGTGCCTGGCTTTGGATTGGTGCAGCTCCCGCTGTTGCAGCCAATTGGGGAGTGAACCAGTGGATGGAAGACCTCTCTCTCTCTCTGCCTCTCCTCTCTTTGTGTAGTTCTGACTTTCAAATAAATAAAGAAATCTTTAAAAAATTAAAAAAGAAGCACTGAACTTGAAGCTAGAACATACAGGTTATCAAGAAAAATAAAAGAACAAAGAAAAGTGGAAGACAGTCTCAGAAACCTGGGAGACAATCAAGTGTACACAAGAACCCCAGAGGAGGGGAGAAAAAGGGGCAGAAAATATTTGAAGCAACAATTGCCAAAAACTTTCCAACTATGATGGAAAACACTAATCTACACATCCAAGAAACTCAACAAACTCCAAACTGGATAAATACAAAGTGCTCCACACCTGGACACACCACACTCAAACTGTTCAAAGGCAAAGACAAAGAGAAAACCTTGAGGTCAGAGAAGATGAACTATCATGTACAAGAACTCTCAATAAGATTTATCAGTGGGGCTGGCGCTGTGGCATAGTAGGTTAAGCCTCTGCCTACAGTACCAGCATCCCATATGGGCGCCAGTTTGAGTCCTGGCTGCTCCACTTCTGATCCAGCTCTCTGCCAATGGCTTGGGAAAGCAGTTTAATATGGCCCAAGCAACTGGGCCTCTTCACCCACATGGGAAGAAGCTCCTGGCTCCTAGCTTAGGATTGGACCAGCTCCAGCTGTTGTAGTCATTTGGGGAATGAAACAGTGGATGCAGGATCCCTCTCTCTCTCTCTTTCTCTATCTCTTGCTCTCCCTGTCTGTAACTCTGCCCCTCAAATAAATAAATAAATAAATCTCTTTTAAAAAGCAAAAAAGATGCATTGACTTAACCCTCCTCAGAAACAATGACGGTCACTCCTCTGTCCTCTAGCCAGCCAGCATCTCTCCACCCACTCTCAGCCATCCACCCATCCACCCTTCTCCTCATGTGTCCACGCCTCCAGCTGTTGTCTCCCATTTCATGATTCATCCCTCCTTCCATCCAGCAGTTCCCACAACTGCCCGTCAATTCCATTCCCTGTCTGTAGCCGCTCATCCGTCCATCCATCCACCCAGGCACCCACCCAACACATCTTCCACGCACCATCTGACTGCTCACTAATCATTCATCCATTCACTCATTCAACCAACGGTTAGATCACGTTGATCCTGTAGCTATTTAAATGCAAGATGTCTTGGGGAAGCTTCCGGAGAGGTCTCAAGAGACAGTCTGTCGGGGCAGTGTCCGACGCGCTCCCCTTACCACAGTGCGCCAGCAGGTCTTGATGAAAGTCCTGCAAGTCCTGTCGAATGTCCTCGGGGAGAGGGCAGTCTTCCTCATCTGCGTCATCTTTGAAGTGCAAGAGCATGTTGATCTAGGAGAGGCCAGAGGACAGGAAGAGGATTTAAGTCCCCCCCCAGATCAAAGACCCCACTGTCAGTCCTTGTCTAAGGTCAACGAGGCGAAGTGTGACAAACACCTGGGAGACTGGGGTAGAGGTTTGAGAGGGGTCAGGGTCAGTCTGACATGACTCAGCTGTCACATTCATTCACAGCGAGGCATGAGAATAAGGGATAGATGCATCCGTAGGGTCAAGGGTCAAACGTGGGGTTAGAGGTTGAGGACCACCAATGGGGAGACACTGGGGAGAGGGGTCGGGCAGGCAGTAGGAACAGCCAGAATCAGGGGTCAGAGCACCTGCTCCTGGGGCGGGGAGCGGAACTCGCGGGTGCGCCTTGCGGTCTCAGCTGCACTCATGGTGAAGGCTCTCATGAGGAGGGCGTAGCGGCTGCGCTGGTTGGCCTGGAGCTTGTCCACGTAGCGCTCTGCGAAGGCCGCCAGGGACTCCACTCGATGCTGTAGCTCTTGGTCACAGAAATACTCCAGGAGGTTGCACATCTGAGGGAGGCCACCCGCGCACAATGGGACAGTAGTGCCATCATCAGGATCATCCTTGAAACTCGCTGCTGCCCCTCCCCCCTCCTCACAGCCCCGTCCGGGCCCAGCCATCACCATTTCCTGCTTGGGCCCTTAAGTTAACCCCCTCCGCAGTCTCCTCCCACAGGCCAAGCAGAGACATCGCTGCATTCCAGCACGACTCCACGCTGTGTGCATTCCCCCAGCTCCGCCCTAGCTGGGACCAGGTCGGGACTCACGCCCCACCGGACGGACGCTGCGTCTCCCAGCCCAGAGGCACGAGGCTGGCAAACCGGAAGAGCCCAGCCCACCTGTAGCTTCACGGACTCCGGCAACTTCATCTGGAGCAGCCCCTCCTCCAAATCTTCTTTTTCCCCTTCCGGGGCCTCCTCTTCCTCTTTTTCAGCATCTTCCTTCTCCTCTTCCTCCTCGTCCTCTTCCTTTTCCTCTTCGTCCTCCTCTTCCTCCTCTTCTTCCTCCTCCTCCTCTTCTTCCTCCTCCTCTTCCTCAGTGAAAACTTCAGGTTCTATCATCTTTAAGATCTGCTTCACATCCTCATCACCAAAGATGCCCATCACCTGCAGGACAAAGGCTGGGTCCTTACTGTGGCCTCCGCCATCCAGGCACCAGCCTCACTCCCCAGTCCTGCTTCTCCCACACCTGCCCGGTTCACTTCTGCAATGGCTGGATAGGATTCCTCTCAAAGCAGGGATGGCATCAACCATCTTGCTGTCCACACTCCTGAGAGTCCCCCCACACCCACACCTTTGTCTCACCCACGTGAATGAATGGATGGGTGGAGGTGAGTGGTAGATGGATGGACTGATTAGTGGGTGAATGATGGTGGGTTGGAGGAGTGGATGGGAAAAAGGAAGAAGAGACTGGGGCCAGCGCTGTGGCACTGCAGGTTAAAGCCCCAGCCTGCAGTGCCAGCATCCCAAATGTGCGCCGGTTCAAGACCCAGCTGCTCCACTTCTGGTCCAGCTCTCTGCTATGGCCTGGGAAAGCAGCTGAAGATGGCCTAAGTGCCCCTGCACCCATGTGGGAGACCCAGAAGAAGCTCCAGGCTCCTGGCTTTGGATTGGTTCAGCTCTGGCTGTTGCAGCCATTTGAGGAGTGAACCAGTGGATGGAAGATCTCTGTCTTTCAAATAAATAAATCTTAGAGAGAGAGAGAGGGGAGATTAACTTATGAATAGGTGACAGATGAGCAGGTGCAAGGAAAGGCAATGAGTGACGACAGGTAGGTGATGGAAGGAGACTGAACGCTGGATGGGTGGAGAGAGGAATGGGTCGCTGGGTGCATGTGAGGGGCTGACACAGCGTGGGTGGATTATTTTGCATGTGGAAGGCCCACGGGACAGGAGGAAGCAGCAGGAAGCCTGTACCAGCAGGGTGGACACGAGCTTGAGCACCGGCACGAACTGGAACTCCACGGAGCCCCCGACGGGGTCGCGGGCGTGTTGCCCGCCATCGCGCACGGCCTCTCCCAGCATCCTCAGCGCCTTGTCGCGCAGGGCCTCCAGAGGAATGGCAGGGCTGAGGCGGGCCGGGGCTTCCGCCACCCCGGCGGCGGGCAGGGCGGCCACGAAGCACGGAGGGGAGAAATGGTGCGGAGGCCGCAGCGAGGTGGTGACGCCGACGCCGGGCAGGCCGTGGCGGCGGGCGTTTCCCCCCTTCCTTCCCGGCGGGAAGAGCGTGATGGCGCGGGTCTCGGGCGTGAGCGGCACGATGTACTCGGAGAGCATGGAGCGCCGGCTGCGGCAGGCACTTTCCAGGTGGATGCTGATGAGGAGGTCGTAGTAGCCCGCGCGCAGGGGGCCGGGCAGGTGCGCGTCCTCCAGCGCGTGCAGCAGCTGCGCCTGGTCCACGTGGCTGCACAGAGCATGCGCCACACGGTTGTTGCCCAGGGCGCACACGGCGCGGTAGAGGCGCAGCGTGTGCGAGTGGAAGCGCTGCAGGTCCAGGCGCTCGGACAGCTCCAGGATGTCCATGCACCTGCGGCAGGGGCACAGACCACAGAGAGGCAAAGGGATGCTTAGATACTTCGTGGTGGGTGGGCCGGGTACCGCGGGCTGGGGGCTGGGGAGCTGTGACTCGCCATCTTTCAATGGTTCTGTCAGTGCCTGTGAGATCTGTGAGACTCCCCGGGGGTACATCTGGGATCCCTGGGATGGCTGGGAACATGGGCATCCAAGAGTCCATGGAGAAGATCCCTCATGTGTGACCCTGGTGTGTAACTGGGCGCCTCGGGTTGGGTTCAACCCCTCCCTGGCATGCCCAAGTAACCTGGTTATGGTTCATCACTAGACTGCTAACTCCACAGGACAGGGCTCATCTGCCTGTTTTGTTTCCTTTGCTACATTCCCAGCACCTACAACAGGGCCAAAGCTAACTAGAATGAAAAAGAGTGGCTTAGCACATAGCAAGTGCTAAGTAATTGTTGGGTGAATAAACTCATAGCTGAGTGTGTCGGGACCCCTGGGAATGGCTCTGAGTCCCCCTGGGCAGGTCCGAGCACCCTGTGCCACACAGGAGCACAACTCGAATGTCACTTCACAGAGGCTGAGTCACCAGCCTGGAGTGCTGCTGGCCACACAGGAGGAGCCCAGAGCCACTTGTCAAATGGGGGAATAAAGGACAGAATGAGGACCTTGGGAGCCTCCTAGGAGTCCTGAAGAACACGCCGGGCACCCACGTGAGCACATGTGTAGCCCTGGGCGTGCGTGGGTCCATGGGTCTGGGGGGGGTTCAAATCTCCACGGGCCATGTCTAAGGTGCCCCCCAAGAACCAGCTGGGTGCAACCAGGCCTCTGAGTAATGTCCAGGAGCACTCAGGGCAGGGTCCCCTAGGGTAGGTCTGGAATCCTCGGGGACTCAGTAAATCTATGCAAGGCTAATTTTCAAGTTCATAATTTTGTATGGCCTGTGAATGAGGTTCTAAATAGCCAATGGCCCTTGGGAGATAAAAGTTTCCCCATGCTTTCAAAGGGAGTCCTGAGCTGCATCTGGGACCCCCAGGTGAGCCCGGGATTTTCTGAGGCAGTCTGGAGCCCCATGGTTGATGTAGGGAGAGGCACCAAGTTGGATCCCGACCCTAGAAGGCTGTGGCACCCGCCCCACCCCTGTGGCGCTGGGCCTGCCCTGACCGGTTCTCCTCCGGGATGTGCAGCGCCATCATGGTCAGGGGATCCTGGCACTGCACGGCCCAGCCGAGGCGCTCGCCAGCGCGCCGCGTCTCCACCTGCAGGAAGTGGTTGGGCATGCGGCTCCAGGACACGGGCATCAGCATCTGCACCTCCAGCCGTGGTGGACACTGTGGCGCTGGGTTCTTGCGCTCGCTCAGGAACATGGCGGCGGACAGCGGCATGATGTTCTGGGGGCACGGAGAGGCGCACGCGTTGGCCAGGATTCCCAGTCCTCCCTCACTTCCAGGGAGACCCCCTCCTGTCCCCTCCCACCTGCCACCTCCCCCTCTCGGTGCCCCCACCACTCTCACCTTCTGCTTCCCCAGCTCAAATTGGATGACGTTCTGGTGGGTGGGCAGGACAAACACGGCAGGAAAGAGCTTTGTGTTGGGTTCCACCTGGCGGACAGAAGACGGCAAGGTGAGGGAGAAGGCTGGCTGGAGGGAGTGTGCACTCAGACCTCAAACTCTGAGACAGATCCTGCAGACCCACACTGGGGCATCAGGGGCTCTGCCGTGGCTCCGGGCTGTCCCTCCTGTTACCCACCCAGGCTGACCTGTCATCTGGGTCTTTGTGCCTGTCAAGTCCCCCACCAGGAATGCCTTTCCCACTTCTCTCCCAAGCACACCCCTTCTTTAAAACCCAACAAGTGCCCTCTGACTGCTTCCCCTCCCCCACTGCCCAGTGGAACCCAACCACCAGCATCCACCGCCCCAGGTTCCACCACCTGTGCAGGCAAATCGCCAGAGTCAACGCTGAGCCTCATGGCACTGCTGGACCCTACCCCTGGTCTGAAGGAAGTAAAGTATCAGGTGACACCACAGGGATGCCCCAGCCACATCCAGACTACAGGCCACTGGGTACTGTGCACACAGGCCCCTTGGGATCTTTGTAAAATGCAAGTCCCACTTCAGCAAGACTGGGGAGGGGCCTAAGATTCTGCAGTTCTAGCAGGCTCCCAGCTCATGCTGATCCCGCTGGTCTGGGGCCCCCACATGGAGGAGCAAAGTGCCCAGGGCCTCATGTTGCCTGGTTCCTTCAGCAAGCAAAGAGGTGGCTCAGGGGGCCTCTCTATGAAAAGAGACTCGGGCAGGTGTTCGGCCCAGCAGGTAAGACATAACTTAGGATGCTCGCATCCCATATCCGAGTGCCTGGGTCTGAACCCCACCTCCACTTCCAGCGCTAACGTAAGCCCTGGGAGGCCCAAGTACTCAAGCTCCTGCCATCCGCATGGGAGACCTGGATTGAGTTCTGGGCTCCTGGCTTCAGCCTGACCCAGTGCTGGCCATTGCGAGCATTTGGAAAATGAACCAGTGGATGGAAGACCAATCTCTCTGTCTCTCCCTCTCTCTAACTCTACCTCTCAAATAAATAAATAAATTTTTAAAAAAGAGAAATTCCCAGTTGAAACTAAAGTTTTACAAAGCCCATCTTAGATGGATTAATGATAGGTAGTGGCAAATCCAGTGTAGCAAACACTGAAGGTGGCTCCTGGGTGCCAGGTATATATGGGCATTCAGTCAACAGTCCCTTTGATTTTGTTATGTGCTTGACATTTTTCATAATAAAATACTGAAAAGTAAAAACGCACCTTCGAATCGTGGCCCATCCTAGAGTGTTCTCTGATTGGTGAGAAGGTGGTGACTGGAGTCAGCCAGCCCCAGAGGGAACCCCGACCTCTCTCCAAGGTCAAGGCTGTGCCATCTCCTTCTTGGTTCTGGGCCTCCACTTAGTGGAAGGTTCAAGCTAGGAGCCATGTATGTCCTCTCTCTCTGGGGTCTGGCTGCAGGGGCCTCGGGAAGGGGTTCATGCTGGGGCGTGAAGATGCTCTTGCTAAGTTGCTTAGGGATGGGCTCACCTGGAAAAAGGTGTTGCTCTCTTTGCCATTGGCCGTGAAGGTCATTAAGCCAGTGGCCAGGTCCACCAGGCAGCCAATGACAAGGTCCGTGTGGCTGATCCGGCCCTGCTGCCCAGGGCTCACGAAGTCCCCACCCCACACCATGTAGCAGTTGCTGCACTTGAGGCTGGGAAGACAGAAGAAGTCACTGCTCAGATCCTCTGGAACCCAGACACCCCCTTCCCCAAGCTCCCAGGATCCCCTGACCTCACAGCCCCACCCCCAGACATCCACCACCTGCAGACCTCAACACCTAAACCTCTCACCCCAGATTCTGAGACCCTTGGGGCTAGAATTCTTAGAGGCTGGTAAGAGGCCTGGACGGAGGGGAAGGAAAGAGAACAGGAGAAAGAGGAGAAAGGAGATAGTGACATAGGAGGAGGAGGAGAAAGAGAAGAAGGAAAAATGGAGAGAGAGCAGGAGGAGGGAAAACCAGAGCAGGAGCCATCGGAGGAAGAGAGGAGGGAGAGGAAAGGGATGAGGCAGACTCCCGAGTCAGTGCCCAGCACTCCAGAGCCTCTTCCTCTTCCAGAAAGTTCCTGGATCTCCCACCGCCCCCACCCCAGACTCCCTCACCTCCCCATCCAGCCCACCCTGGCACCTGCTGTGGACGTTGCCTTGTTCATCCCCCATGGTCACCGTCACTGCCCGGACCTTGCTGAGGTCAAAGTTCATGTCGTGCTGATGGTAGTCGGGGGTGACCCAGCCCACCCATACGCAGCTGGGCTCCTGACCCGCGAAGACCCTCACGGAGTAATAGTACTGAGGACACAAGGAGGGGATCAGTGGTCAGTCCGGGGGACGGGACGTGGGCTCCCTGGAATGCTGACTTGGCCCTCTGACGGTTTCACAAGAAGCTGCCCCATTTGAGGCCCCCTGCAGCTATGTCTGTTTCTTCTGTGTCCGCTGATGCTACATTTGGGGAACCCCTGGGGATATTCTGTGACACTGCCACATGCAGGCCCCTCTCCAGGTTATAGCAAAGTCAGCAATAGCACTTCCTGTTCTGAGGCCCCTGGCACACATGAACTCACTGCAACCTCATGGCCACCATATTGGCTGGGTACAGTTTTTATCCCCATTTGACAGGTGGGGGGAATTCACCTGCCCGAGTGGCACCTGGGTGGCCCGTGATCCTAAGCAGTGGGCTATCTGTCTCACAGAACATTCCAGATTTGCAGGAGCTCAAAACTATGTGGGATAATTATGAAGTTCGGCTCCCAGGACTATATGAGACTCATTATTCAATTTGGGAGTTTTGTGTTTCTATGTGTGAACCAAATGTCGGGGTCTACACTGGTCCAGCTCCTGGAGTTGGGGGTCCCTGGGAGTCCATCAGGGGCCATAGGCCGTGGCTCTCTTGGATTTAGTGTTCCGAGGATTCAGTGTGTGTCATATTCTGAGTCTCTGGTATACTCTGGGGTAGCCCCAGGTATAGGCAGTTACTGGGGACTGCAGCACTGGGTTTGGAGATCAAGGGGTTCTGATGCCCTGTGAGGGGTTTCTGGGTTCACACCGTGGTGGTGTTGAGGATGATCTCGGGGTCATCGCGGTTGTCAGCAGGCACCACGTCGTGAGGGAGCCGGGGCAGAGCAGGGGTGGCTGGTGGCTGAGTCATCATGGCGGCCTTCTTGGCCTTGAATAAGAACCTGGCATGGGAGGAGAGGCCAGCTTGAGAATTAGACCTCGAGCCCAGCCCTTGGGCCCCCACCACAACCATCAAGTCCCCACATCTGTCTGAATGCTGGCCCACTTCTATTGCTTGAGGCCTTGCCTCCAGGAGACTGGAATTCCTGGCAACCGCAGCCCAGTCCTTCCTGGAGGTGCTGGGTCACCCGCACATAAGGCTGCTGTCAGGGAATGTGGAGGTCTCCTTTGGGACACACGGTGGTCCCCCTAAATGAGCCTTCTCATGTGCATTTCCATGTGAGTGCTAACTGCACCTGGCAGAGGACAGCTCATCACCGTGTGGCACTGTCCAGCACACTGGGCTCCCCAGCAGTGCCCCATAAACTTTTTTTTTTTGACAGGCAGAGTGGACAGTGAGAGAGAGAGACAGAGAGAAAGGTCTTCCTTTTGCCGTTGGTTCACCCTCCAATGGCTGCAGTGGCCAGCGCACCACATTGATCCAATGGCAGGAGCCAGGTACTTATCCTGGTCTCCCATGGGGTGCAGGGCCCAAGCACTTGGGCCATCCTCCACTGCACTCCCTGGCCACAGCGGAGAGCTGGCCTGGAAGAGGGGCAACTGGGACAGAATCCGGCGCCCTGACCGGGACTAGAACCCGGTGTGCTGGCACCACAAGGCGGAGGATTAGCCTAGTGAGCCGCGGCGCCGGCCGCCCCATAAACTTTGATAACCAGAAGTGCTCTTTCACTTCCAGACTCCCCCTAAGACCCAGAGTTCACGTTTCACTGAGGACCACTGCCGGAATAAAGGAGCAGCAGGTTGAGTTTCAATCCAGTGCCCTCTGAGGCTCTCCCTGGAAGTTAGCCTTCAGGGCTACCCTTGAGAACAGACCCCAGTGTAGACAGAGGACCACTTGGCATTCACTGGGATGCCCTGGGGCACTCTAAACTCTCCCAAGACACCAGAGTCCCTTTCAGGGTCAGTGGATAATGAAGTCTGTTGGTGGAGCCCTTTGGGGCCCAAGGACAAAATATTTCAACACAGTTAATAGGGTACCCCAAGTTTATATTCTCAGGGAATTGGAGCATCCCAGGGAGGTAATGGGAACCCTCAGTCTCCTGACTCCACCTAGCACACATGGATCCACTTTAGGGTACGTGGGGGTTTCTCAGGGCACCCAATAGGGTGACAGCCCCCAGCCCCCTCCCCCAGCTCCCCCTGGCTCACCCTCTCTTCTTGTTCTTCTCCGTGGTGGCATCCTTCTCGTTCTCCGCCCTGACGGGCTGGGCCTCCACCCCAGGCTGGGGGGTGCCCCCGGGTGTCCCCTCCTTGGCAGTTCCCTCTTTGCCCCCTTCAGCCTCGCCCCAGCCCCCAGCTGAGCGGCGCAGGTTTTCATAGTCAGGGTCGGGTTCTGCTGCCCGGGCCTCGTCCTCCGCCGGGGGTTGCAGGCCGGGAGGTGCCAAGGGCGTGGCCCCTGCGGTGCAACGGAAGTGCTGGTGGAACTGGACCGGAAGGCTCAGCCGGAGGAACAGCATCTCCACCAGGCTGTTCTGGGAGCCCCAGGTGCGGTGAGCCAGGCGCAGACAGGGGGGCGTGTCCACAGTGCCATCCATGCGCGCCACCTGGAGGTGGAAGGAGAGCATTGAGCCTGCAGGTGGGCCCATGGTCCTAAGCCTGGGTATACACGGAGCCACCGTTAGGCCTTACTGAACCTGTGTGAGAATTGCCCAGACACCTCTCCTCTGGACAAATGATGCTCTGAGCGGGGCAAGAGCTGGCCTGGGGCTGCTTTCAGCCCTCAGTCAACCTCTGCATGGGCAGTCCCAGTCCCACACTGGAATCACTCCTGGAAACCTTCAAAACCTACCTATGCACAGAACTCAATCCAGACCAAGCAATCCACCCATCCTCCCATCCATCCACCCATCCACCTGTGCATCCACCAATCCTCCCATCCATCCACCCACCCATCCACCTGTGCATTCATCCATCCATCCACCCACCCATCCATCCATCCGCCCATCCACCTGTGCACCCACCCACCTTCCCATCCACCCATCTTCCCATACATCCACCCACCCACCCATCCATCCATCCACGCATCCATCCACTCATCCACCTGTGCACCCACCCTCCCTCCCGTCCACCCATCCATTCATCCGTCCATCCATGCATCCATCCACCCACTGACCCCACAGACTTTACTGAGCACCTATGTGGCAGCCATTGGTCCAGTGACAGAAGAAAGGCTCAGCCTTGGACCTCTGAGACAGCAGCTCAGAAGGGTCAGGGGTTTTGCTAATGTTGTTGCATGTAGAGAGTAACACTCAGAACACTGCACACATCGCGAGCACGCAGTACAGTGAGCTTCCACCAAGTGCAGAGTAGCTTTGCCCGTGTTCAAACTTCCTGTGAATGGGCTCCTATAGCTCGTGCCCTCTTGGGTCTGGCTTCTTCCGCTGGACAGCAAGTCTGTGAGATGCCACCCCCTGGTTGTGCGTATTTCAGCTCAGCCTCTCTGGCTGCTGGTGGTGTCTGTTCCTTGGGCTGAGAACACCCGCTGGCAGCAGCCAGAGCCAGGAGGCTCTCGCGGACTCTGCCACGCAGTCCCACCTTCGCCACTTCTCTGGTCGTTCTGCCTCCTAGAGCCCCCTGGCAACAGAGACCTTTCCAAAACTCAAATCTCGACAGGGCCTTCCCCTCCTTAAAACCCTTCCCACTTTGCGTAGTCTTAAAATATCTCCACAAATCACTTATTAATGACTAAGAGAAAAACAGTAACTTTATGGTGAAGAAAGCCTGCAGATTCTACCTCAATCAAAGAGGCCCAAGTTCACGGTCAGGACATTGCTCCTCAGGATCCTCAGGGAGCTAGTTCTAGGACCCCTCCCCCCAGGATACCAAAATCCTTGGATGCTCAGGACCCTGATTTAAAAAGGCAAAGTACGGGCATATAGCCCTGTACATCCTCCATTATACTTTAACCATCTCCAGATTACTTAGAACAACTAACACAATATAAATGCTATGTGAATTGTTGCTATATTTATATTGTATAGGGAATAGTGACAAGAAAAAAATAACCTGTACATTTTCATTACAAAGGCGATTTTTTTTTCAAAGATTTTTGATGTAAAGTTGGTTGAGTCCCCAGACGCTGAGCCCACTGACACAGAGGGCCCTCCACTCTGTCATCACGCAGGGCACAGTGTCACTGCTGTGAAACTCCTGCCAAATACGCATACAAATAGCACAGGATGCTTCCTCACTGTGAGAAAGCGGCAGAAAAACCCAGACTAGGGACATGCCGCAAAATAATGGCTTGTAGTCTTCCAAAAAAAGTCAATGCCACAAAAGGAAACCATTCAGAGACATTGTACCTGGAGATTTAAAGAGACTAAATGTGATAAAATCCTGGGTTGGAGATTGTATTTTGGCCCAGAAAAAAAGGGTCATTTGGTGGGATTTTCAAGTTATACCTTAAAAGTCAGCCCTAAGAGCCCATTATCCTGACAATAGGCAAAAACGGAATTTGATGTGTGGATAAGGAGTTTTCATCAATGCTTAATGTCTTGATTTTGGTATCTTTTCTGCAATTCTCTCAGAGGATAGCCTTGTTCCAAACAAATGCACACTCAAGTATTCAGGGATAAAGAGTCACATGCCTCCAACTTCTTTCAAATGATTTAGGACAGAGAAAGTGTGCGTGTTCTTGCCAACAGCGCTGTCAGTGGGAACCCTGAGGCTCAGGGACACCCACGTGTCCAAGGTCCCACAGCGGCGAGAGGCCACTCCACCTCTGTCCGATTCTAACGTGCTGGCTGAAGCTCAGCTGCGTGAGGCTCAAGTCCTTCTCAGGCCGAGGAAAACACTATCCTCTAGTCTGAGTGGGGAGACGAACCCTGAGTTTAACCTTGGAAAAGCAAAGACTTTGAAGTCTAAAAGTTAAGATGCTGATGAAGAGCTGCTGAAAACAAACAAACACTACAAAATAGAAACCAAAAACGCCCAACACAGAGAGAGCAACTAGTGAAGAAGGTGTCAAAATGTACCCAGGGTTTATATTTCTTTAAACCTGGTTCTAGGATCAAACTGCTAGAAATTTGGTTTGGGCCATTTAACCCAGTTTTTCTGCCATCTATCTTCCCCCGTTGTTCAGGTGAGGCACGTGGAGCTCGGAAGGGTTGTGGTTTGCCATCGTTCAATCCTAAAGTCACTCCTGGGAGCCCGCCATCCTGACATCCCCATTGGCCTGCTCTGTATGCCCATACGGAAGGAGAGGAGAACTCTGGGAAGGGAAGTGTGGGAAGGATGGAGTTGAGAGACAGTGCAGAAGGCACTGCGTGGAGCTGATCCTCACCTCATAGTGCGGGTGTTCAGGGGGCACAGGCTCAAACTGGGGAAGGCTTTTGCTGAACCACGTGGTGACAGGGCGCTGCATGTTGATGGCGAATGGCTCAAAGCCTTCCTGGAGGCCGCAGATGGCAAAGAACCGCAGGGAGCTCACATCCTGGCCCAGGTTCAGGTGACCCACCTGGCCAGGTCCCAAGCTGCAGACAGGCAGGAAGCCTGGTGGGAGGGCATGGATGGGCAGGGGTGAGATGTAGGGGTAGATGGGCAAGGCAGGGCAGCCGAGGGGAGGCGGCACTGTGGAAGGGATGGGAGAGGTAGGGGCACAGGGCTGTGTAGGGTCAGGGGAGGCGGAGAGAGCCCACAAAGGGCACGTGAGGAGTCTCAGTCCTACCGTCCCCAATCTCGATCTCCCGGAAGGCTGTTTCGGAGCCCGAGTCAGACATGAGGACCTCGCCGTTGAGGGTGAAGATGATGGTGTTCTCGGTGAGGTCGATCATGCAGCCGACGACATCGCCTGACTGCCAGGGCCGCCCGAACGGCTCACTGCCCAAGTGCCAGCGCTGACCCTGTACGGAGGGCCAGGAAGGTGAGTGGGGGGGAGACATGCAGAGAAGTGGAGAGACACAGAAGCAAGCAGAGAGGTGCGTGAAGACACCACGCAAAGTGTCGGGTTCAGGGCAAGCAGGGCAGAGGAGGAGTTACTCCACCGAGTCCTCTCTGTCCATCTATGTGCCCAGTCCTTGGGACTTCCCTCCCCACTGATCTCCGTGTCACTTCCATTCTGCCTGGGTTCTCTGCTGTTGCCACAGCCGGAGGTGAGCAGACCCCCAGAGTGGGAGTGGGGATGAGCTGATGCCCAAGGAGCTTTTCCTAGGGAAATGGACCCATCACTGCCCCCTATACAGACTCAGAATAGATGGGAGGATACTGAGGTGGGTGGTTGAATAGTTGGGCATATGGTTGGACTGAAGAACGGATGGCAGGTTGAAAGTCTACATGGGTTGGTGGAAGAAAGGAAAAAAGTATAAGTGTATGCATGGATGGATGGATGGATGGATGAGTGGATAGATGCATGGATGGTTGGGTGAGTGGGTGGGTGGGTGGATGGATGGATGGGTGGGTGGACAGATGGAGGGAGCAATGGTTGGAAGACTGGTCGGGTAGAGGCAGAGATGACAGAGTGCGGTCCAGACAGAGGCAGGGGAAGAGTGTATGATCTGTGGCAGGGACCACAGCGCCTGGCAGAGTGGAATCCAAGCAGGTACCCACGCGGTGCCCGTTGAAGATGTAGGCCAGCTCATCCGCTCCCAGCTCGACGTCAGGCCGCAGCTCGGGCCTCGCCCAGCCCACTCGCATCTCGCCTGTGGTGACGGCCTCAAACTCGAAGTACCAGCGGCCACTCTGCACTGTGTAGGATTTCTCTGCCCGGAAGATGCGCACCCGGTCCCAGCGAGACTGGTTCTCCACCTGACCTACAAATGAGAGCGGGCAGAGTCAGGCTGGCCAGGAGGTGGATCCCCAGACATTGAGAGGTTGGTGGGAGAAACTGGAGAAGGTAAGGGCCTGGGGGGCCCGGGGGGCAGTTTCTAGGTGTCAGAGGAGAATAGGGGAGCCTCAGACTAGTCAGAGAGGGTAGGAGGGACCTACTAAGAGAAACTCCCATGTTGTTAGCAGTCAGAGAACCCAGAGGATAGGTCCTGAGAGACACACAGGGGGAAAGTTGGGTCAGTGGCATGGTTAGGGTTATGGTCTGGGATTAAGGGTCAAGATTAAAGTCAATGTTTAGAATCAAGGGTTGAGAGCAAGATCAGGGGTCGGAGTCAGGGTCAGGGAGGAACTAGAAATTGGGATTGAGGTCAGGGGTTGAGAAACTGAGAGTTGGGGGTCATGGTCAAAGTTAGGTGTTAAGGCTGGGATCAGGAGTCAGAGAAGGGTTAGATGTCAGGCTCAGGGTATGGACTAGCTGGTCTTGGAGCCCCTGGCTGGGTGACTTCATTTTGTAGCTATGGTGCAGAGGTCAGTGGTGAGGGGGTCAAAGCTGGCCTCCAGGGAGGGTCGGTGCTCACTGGGCTCCTGGTCAGGTGGCTCGATGTTGTAGCCATAGCCCAGCAGGGTGCGCACGGCCTGGCAGAGGCTGTCCCGGTTGCTGCGCTTGGTGGCCTCGTCCAGCAGGCGGTAGGGCACAAGGCGAGGGTTCCGGCGAGCCGGGATGTCCTGCACGGCGCTGTAGCTCCAGCCCTGGGCCACTCGGTCTCGTGCCCACACGTTGTGCCCATTCTCTGCCAGCCGGTCCACCAGTGTCGTCTGTGCGGGTGTCAGTCGCACATGGCTCAAGTCCAGCGGGGCTGGCTTGTACCCATTGCTCATCATATACCTGTAGGGCAGGCAGGGCCTCGGTTGGATGAGTCCCTACCACCTCTGGGCTCTGGGCTATGGGATTCCTGACCTCTGACCTTTGCTCTGAGGTTTGGAATTTCTAACCTTCATTCTCTGATATCACAGTTTGAGCTCTCTGACCTCTGACCCCAGGATCCTGTGACCCTGGCAAGGGTTTTGACATCACTGACCTCTGGCCTCTGTGACCTCTTCATTCCCATTTTGGGAACCTTATCTTTGACCCTGGCTCTCTCTGACCTCTCACCTCTTGAAATGTCTTCCTCTTGACTCCAGACCCTGAACTCCTACACCCCTGGCTTTGAGTGCTTGACCTCTGACCTCAGGACCTGTAACCTCTCACTATAATTCTAAGATCCTTTATGGAGAACTTTAACCTATGGACTCCCACCTTTTCCCATGGACCCCTTGCCTCTAACACAGAGCTTTACCTCTGATTTCTCAGGGCAGATCCTCACCCTGCATCCCATACTTGGGCTCTCTCGTTCTTTCATTCTCGTGCTCGCTCTCTCTCTCTCTCGCTCTCTCGCTCTCTCTGGAACTACCAACTCCTAGACAGCCACCTCTCACTCCAGAGCTCGGAACCCTCACCCTGTGACCTTCACCTGGTGCTCTGGCCCCTGTGCCTCTGGCCACAGCCTCCCCACAAAGCCCCTCGCTCTCCCCTGCCTTCCCCCAGGGCATCCCCAGCCACGCCGGACACCACACTCACGTCTTGGGCAGCTTTGTCTTCTTCAGGTTGTCCTCCGCCTTCTCGTCGGCCATGCCCACGTGGCAGCCCAGCGCCAGCAGAGTCCTGGGGACCCAGGGACACAGGCATTTGCACAGAGCACCGCCTCTGCCTCTGGGTGTCTCAGTCTCTCTCCTTCCCCGGGCGTCTGTCGCCATCTCTCTTGGTCTCGTCTGTCTCTCTTACTTCTGTCTTTGCATTTCTTTGCCCACGTATCTCTTGGACCATGTCCACCTCTTCCTGCCTGCTGCTTTTTCCGTCTTTCTCTGCATCTCTTTCCATCTCCACACCCTTCTCTGGTCAGCTTCTCCCAATGCCTGTCTGTGTGGCTGTCCCCCCTGCTAACTCTCTTGCTCTCTCCTCGCAGCCGGCCCAGCCCCCGTCCCCAGTCCCCTCACTTGAGAGTCTCGCCCGACATCTGCAGGTTGTAATTCCTCTCGGGCTCCGGAAGGCTGTGGAAGTTCACAAGACACGGGTGCAGCCTCTTGTTGTCATCCCGAACCTGGAGAACCCCTGGGGTCAACATCTCGGTCCCCCCTTCCCTCCCCAGCATTCCCAGACCGTGACCCTCGACCTCCAGCCCTTAGTGCTGCCCTGAAGTCCCCTCAAACCCCTGGGATCCTCCCTCGCCCTGCTGCACGCGCCGGCCGCCGCTCACCGGGCCATAGGTCCAGCCTTGCTCAATGCGCGTCAGCGCCCAGAGTTCATGGATGTTCTCTGCCAGCTTCTCACGGATGCGCTCCAGGTGGGGAGGCAGGACGATCTGGGGGCAGGGGACACTCCTGAGTCCCTGAGATCCCTCCACCATGACCGCTGTGTCCAGGAACTCGGATGAACCCTGCACACCCACCCCTCCCCTTGGCTCTGAGGTTGCCGCCCAGATGAATGGGGAGTTGGATCATCAGAACTAAGGAATCATCTAGGGAGGGGTCTGTCTCCCCTGCGGACTGGGAGCTTGGTGAGGGCAGGGCCTGCGGCTGCCTCAGTTTCCATAAGGTCCTCAGCCCAGAGCCAGACACAAAGCAGCAGCTCAGGAAACATCTGAAGAATGAATGAACGAGCCTTTTTCTTTCTCTGCATAATGAGAATCCTACCGATGCTTGTCATACTTGTGTCAGAAGGATTCAGTGCAACCAGTTTTGTAAACTGCTAAATGCTATACAGGTTGAACATCCCTAATCCAAAAATTCAACATCCGAAATGCTCCAAAATCCAAAGTTTTTTGAATGCTAATGTAATGGCACCAGCAGAGAATTCCAGTCACCTGACCTCATGTATGGGTCACACTCGAAACAGAGATTTAACAGGCCCAGTGCCGTGGTGCAGCAGGGTAAGCCGCTGCCTGCAACACCAGCATCCCATATGGGCATCAGTTCAAGTCCCAGCCATGCTCCACTTCTGATTCAGCTCCCTGCTAATGCTCCTGGGAAGACAGAGAAGATGGCCCCTGCACCCATGTAGGAGACTTGGATGGAGTTCTGGGCTTCCTGACTTTGGCCTGTCCTAGCAGGGGCCATTGTGGCCATTTGGAGAGTGAACCAGCTGATAGAAGATCTCTCTGTCTCTCCTTCTCTCTATGTAATTCTGCCTTTCAAATAAATAAATTTTTTAAAAAATTATTTAGGGGCCAGTGCTATGGTGCAGTGAGTTAAACCACTGCCTGTAGTGCTGGCATTCCATATGGGCACCGGTTCAAGTCCCAGCTGCTCCACTTCTGATCCAGCTCCCTGCTAATGAACCTGGGAAAGCAGCAAAAGATGGTCCAAGTCCTTGGGCCCCTACACCCATGTGGGAGACCCGGATGAATCTCCTGGCTCCTGGCTTCAGCCTGGTGCAGCCTCAGCTGATGCAGCCATCTGGGAAGTGAACCAGTAAATGGAACATCTCTCTGTCTCTCTGCCTCTCCCTCTCTATATATAACTCTGCCTTTAATAAATTAATAAACCCTTTAAAATTATTTTAAAAACCCAAAATGTTTTTTTAAATGCAGGTGCAGGACTGGTGTCATGGTGTAACAGGTTAAGCCACTGCCTGCAATGCTGGCATCCCCTACAGGGGCCGGTTCAAGTCCTGGCTGCTCCACGTCTGATCCAGTTGCCTGCTAATGCGCCAGGGAAAACATAGGAAGATCACCCAAGTCCTTGGGCCCTTGCACCCACATAGAAAACCCAGATGAAGCTCCTGGTTCTTGGCTTCAGCCTGGCCCAGACCCAGTCATTGTGGACATTTGGGGAGTGAACAAGCAGATGGACAATATATCTCTCCCTCTTTTTCTCTATAACTCTGCCTTTCAAACAAAAAAAATTTGAAAAATAAAAAGCACAGGTGCACCTAAAATATTATATGAAATAGACCTTCAGGCTGTGTGTAGGAGGTGTATATGAATGATTTCAGTGTTTAGTCTTGGGTCCCATCCTCAGGGTGTCTCATTACGTACATGAAAATATTCCAAAGTCCAAACCCAAGAAACATTTTGGATAAGGGTTACTCAACCTGTATAACTTATGTAAATGCTTGGCACACAGTAGGCACCTAATAAATGCTGGTGGTGGTAGTGTTCTGCAGAAAGAGCCAATGACTGGGCCAGGAGAGCCGTGGGGGGATGAGGAGGGGGGTGACCAGGAGGTGGCATCTAGCAGAAGCCCGGGGCTCTGGCCTGGGGGCTGGGTGGGGGAGGATGAGGCCCCCTGGGACAGCAGTGTGCTACTGATAACGAGCACTGAGTGATCCCTATTTGCTCAGGACTATGCCAAGCACTTAGCGTACACTAATTCACCCGGTCCACAATCATGCTCTGAGCTTGGACCTGCTGCTACCTGCTTTGGGGCCCATGCGAGGAAACTGAGGCACAGGAGGTGAATCTCGTGCCCATGACAGGACAGAAAACCCAACCCTTGCTACCAGGCTCCTAATCAGCGAGAGCCTGGAGGGCGGGTGGGGAGTCTGGGTCAGGGTGTGCAGAGTGGGAGAGGCCTGGCACAGAAGAGACGCCCAAGCAGCTGTAGTGGGTGAGACCTCAGGCTTCAGTCAAAGCTACAGGGAGACTCCTGAGCCTGGGACTCTGCTGGAGGGAGTCTCTGCACCCTCTGGGCCTTGGTTTCTCCATTCATAAACATGGAGGCTCCCAGCTTCCAGCTCAGCTCCCCACCTCACTGACTGCTAAGCCAGCCTGCCTCACCAGACGACCCTGCAGGGCACCAAGTACCTGGACGGTGTCCACCGGGCAGGGCACAAAGTCAGTGTGCGAGAGGCAGCGGCTGGGGCCCACCAGGTGGGGCCCCCGCGGCCCTTCCCGTCTGTACTCCTTGATGGGCTCAAGACGGAGTCGCTCTCGCGGGAGCACTGCCTCATGGCATGGGGCGTAGCCGGGTGGGGGCAGGAACTTGAATTCACCATGGCGGCCGCCAAGGAGAAACCGCACCCTGGGAGAGGAAGAAGACCCTTGTCGGGGAGGTGGCTCTGCAGGAGGGGTCTGAGGTCAGTGGGGCGCGGGAGCAAGCCTGGGGTTGACACAAGGTTCTGGGGAGGCCTGAGGTCACTGGGAAGCCGCAGGGTCCCGGAGGTCATTTGGGAGTTAGCACGTAGAGACTCAACGGATCAGTGAAAGGAAATATTACCCGAGCAGCGAAAGGAAAAGTGTGGGGTTGTCGGGGAGATGGGGAGGGAGGGAGCCCAGTTAGCAGAGGAGAGTTCGGCCACTGCAAGGTCTCGGGCAGGTCCCTGACCTCAAATCAACAGAGCACCCAGAGATCCTGGGAGGTTTCGGGGAGAAGCCACTAAGAGACTGTCATGATCCTGCACTAGCCCTAAACGCCACCATGTGCACAGAGAACCTGGGGTCCCTGCGAAAGTAGTGGGCCTGTTGGAATGGCAGCTGGGAGATGCCGGCATCATGGAGAGGTGATGGGAAGGGTGTGGGGTCCCTGGGAGAGTCTGAGATCATGGGCAGTGGAGGGGCTGGTCCCAGGAGGATGTACGGTCATTGGGTCTTTGTCCTGGAGCCATTGAGAGAGACTCTAAGGTCACTAGGAGGACATGGAAAGGTCTTTGGCTATTGGGGCATCACTGGGAGAGTCGGAGTTGTTATAAAGTCATTGTGAAATTCTGGGGTCACCTGGAGGTCACTGGAAGGACACGGGGCTGAGAAGAACTTGAGGCCTTTGGGAGAGTTTGGGGTCACACTGAGGTCACTAGGAACTCAACCCAGGCGTCCCCCTAAGAGGCTGTGGGGTGATTGAGGAAGCTGTCTTGGGTCAGTCATGGGTCTGGGCACTGACAATGGGGCAAGAGCAAGTCCTCACTTGACACCAGCCGAGAAGCTGACCACAGGGAAGAAGAGCCCGTCCAGGTTGAAGGCCTCAAAGACACCCTGCACGGGGCAGCCATTGATGCGGAACGAGATGGACGGCACGCTGAGGTCCAGGCAGCAGCTGACCACATCCTCAGGGGCCAGCAGGTGCTGCCCGGGGGAGGTTACCGGGCGTGCCACGTGTCCTGCACCAGGGTAGCCAGGAAGGGGTCACAGGTCAGAGATCTCACACAACCAATGATCCCAAGAGCTATGGGGCAGCTATCGTAGGAGCCCATGGGGACCGGCTCTGTAAACCTTAAGGGCACGTGTTCCTGGGGAGGGTCCTGACACTCTGTAACCAGGAGCAGATGGCAGGAGTCCCTTGGGGTTAAGGATCCTGAGAGCTGTGGGGTCGACATGAAAGTCCTCCCAGAGTTAGAACTGGGGAACGCTTGGATCAGCAGTCAAGTGGAATCAGAGGTCGTGGGATCTGGGAAGCCTTCTGAGATCTCTGGGGTCAGAGGCAATACTTGTGTTGGGGTCAGAGGTTATGAGGAAACAAATCAGAAACTCCAGGGTTAGGGTCTTGGGAAATGGGGATTAGGAGTCAAAAGTTGGCCTCTCCTGGGGTTCAGGATCCCAAGAACCCTAAGAGTGAGGGTCCCCAGGAAGGGTCCACGTACCTGTCCAGAGGTGCAGCCCGTCAAAGCCGTAGGAGTAGAGGTCATCGCCGACCCCGTTGCCGCCCCAGCCCTCGCCGCCGCCAGGGTAGGGGCTGTAGCCCTCGGTGAGGGCCCAGCCCACCCGCAGATGGGTGGCCTGAGCTGTCAGAAATGGAACCACCTCGTCCACCATCACCTCAAAGTACCATTTGCCATACTGCGTGGAGCCCTCGGCTCGGCCCACGAAGATGTTGGGGCGGATGCTGCAGGAGAGACGGGACAGGAGAGGGGTCGGGGTGGGGAAGAGAGGAGAGGAGGGACAGACAGAAGAGACAGAGAGGGGAGAGCAACAGGGAGAAAGGAAGACGAGAACTGCAGACAGACACAGGCAAAAGGAGAACACAGAGAAAGAGGGGGAAACAGAGGCCGAGCAGAGCCCAGCGGAGGCAAGAGGAGCGGGACGCCACGTGGAGCTGGGGCGGGAGTGGGCAGCTGTGAGCACCAGGCGCTAATCCCGGGGCAGGAGCCACTGTTCCTGGCGACCCGGGGGCAGGGAAACGGTTTGGAGGCTCTAAGTTCTGGGGTCAAGGGTCAGACCTGGTGACGTAGTTGATAAGGTTTGTCTGCAGCAGCAGCTCACGGCCAGGGAGCAGATTCTCGGTGATGAGATCTTGGTTGGAGCGCACAGCCACGCCATTGCACACACACAGGGAGCACAGCACGTCCAGAACCTAGAGGTTGAGGTCAGAGTTCAAAGAGCGTGAGGGTCCCAGGGCAGGGTGACTGAGAGGAAGTAGTGAACGCTGAAAGTCAGAGACCGCAGAGAAAGGTCAAGGGTCAAGGATGAAGGTCTGCTAAGAGACTGGGGATGGGGTGTCATACGGGTTGGGATAAAGTATCAGCAATGTAAGAGAGATTGGAGTAGTAAGGTGAGAGGGCAGAGGGCAGAGTGAAAGGGTCAGCGAGAGACCCAGAGCCAAGAACAGATGTTGAGATCAGCAGGGGCTGCAAACTTGTGTCTTCAGGAGCCCGGTGGGTGATGCAAGGGGGTGACAGGAACTGCCAGTGCCTGTAGCAAACTACAGAACACCCATCCACACAGCCCACCTAAGGTTTATAACATCTGAAAAATTTAACAACATTTCAGGGGCCAGCATTGTGCTGTAGCAGGTTAAGCTGCTACCTGCAGCACCAGCATCCCATATAGGCACTGGTTTGAGTCCCGGCTGCTCCACTTCCAATCCAGCTAATATGCCTGGGAAAGCAGCAGAGGTCGGCCCAAGTGCTTGGGTCCCTGCCACCCACGTGGAGACTTGGAAGAAGCTCCTGGCTTCAGCCCAGCCTGGCCTTGGCCACTGCAGCCATCTGGGGAGTGAAACAGCAGATGGACGATCTCTTCCTATCTCTCCCTCTCTTTCTCTCTCTCTGTAACTCTGCCTTTCAAATAAATAAATAAATCTCTAAAGAGGTCTAACAGTAAATTTGTGACCCAGAATCGACTTAAGAGCCATGAGTTTGAGTCATTTCTGCTGAAACAGAAGTGTGTGGAGTCCAGGCAGGAGTTGAGATGGATGAGGGCAGGGGAGGGAGTGAGGGAGCGAGTGGAGTTCTGGGGCGGTGAGAAGGGTTCAAGGTTCAGAGGTCAGGGGTGAGGGGCTGACCTTGTGGTTCCTCCCATGCTTGTCCAGGAGGGAGATGATGGACTTGATGTGGTTCTCCTGGATGATGTTCAGCACCTCGGGACTCTCAATCAGGACACAGTACAGCACCTCCAGGATGCCTGTCCAGTGCCAGAGTGACAGGTGTGGTGACCTGGGCCCTCCCCTCCTCCAAGGCCCCATCCCACTGCCCCTGGGTCCTCCTACCAGACGAGGCCTCCAGCCGGTCCAGTTTGCTGACCACCCAGTCCAAGTTTGTGGAGAAGAGGGCACAGTTGGCACGATTGCCCCGGATCAGAGAGGCTGAGGGAAGCAGAAGCGTCAGACTCAGCGGCGCTGGCGGCGGCCAGGTCTGCCTTCAGGGAGCCGGGCCCCGGATTCCTTACCCAGGAGTTCGTAGAGTAGGTTAACAATCTCTTTCCAGGACTCAGCTGCCTCTTCCCCTGCATACTCGGCAAAGTGGGCAGCGGTGGTGTAGACGTTCAGGCGGTCGATGCAGTTCAGGACCAGGGAGAGCATCCCCTGCATGGGGTCACAGGAAGAGCTCCGGACCACCCCTTCTTTGTCTCTTTTAGAGTCACTGCTTCATATTCCTTCAACGAGTGACTGTCCCGTGACCCGTTAGCTCCGCGCCCCCTTTCAGTCCCATCTCCTCCGGGGCTCCCTGACCTCTCGGCCTGCATCCCCACACAGCACAACCTTCTCAGGACCAACCTTCTCTCCCCTTCCTGCAACTGCCCCTCCATCCGCGGACTCCAGAGCACCCCACTCCTGGTCCCAAATGACTCAGATCACGCCTCGCACCCATCACCAAGAGACCCTTCTGCTTTCTCCTTTTGCATTCCCATCTTTTTTTCCTCCTATGGTGAATTACCACACAGAGAGAAGCATATAAAAAGCACACGCAATCAGCTCTGATTCATGACAATGTCACCATGGGTGCAGAATGATCAAATCCTGAACCATCGCCGGCAGAGGAAACACAGGGCTCCCTGCGAGCCTCTGGCCCCAACGTTTGCATCAACCAACCGTGACATAACCTTGCTTTGTGTTTTTGTTTAAAGACACCTAATGCACTGGCCTCCCGCCTGAACAAAGCTTACCTATCACACAGTCTCTCAGCGAGGCCCACCACCACAGCCTCACACTTTGAAATGCACTCCAGCACTCTAGCAGTAAACTACTGAACCGTTTTAAACAGTGAAATCGAGGCAGGCATTTGGTAGAGTGGTTAAGACGCCGCTGGGACGCTCACACCCCATGTGAGAGTGCCTGGGTTCGAGTCCCAGCTCTGCTCTCGAACCCAGCTTCTCATTAATGCACACCCTGAGAGGCAGCTGGTGATGGATGGCTCAAGTGGCTGGATCCCTGCTACCCACGTAGGAGACCTGGAATGAGTTCTGGGCTCCCTGCTCTGGCCCCGCCCAGCATTTAGGGAGTGAAGCAGTACACAGGAGATTCTCTGTCTCTCTGCCCTTCTAACAAAAAGAAACAGTGAAGCCAACCAAAAGCACAAAAATGCAAAGAAAAAAAAAAAAAACAACTCAGCATGAAACAGACTTGGAAAAGGACACTTGTTTACAGGATGAGAGCCGAGCCCAGGAGGCACAGCTCTGCCTCCTTCACGCTCAGCTGAGGCTCAAGTTTTCTGCCCCCCTGCGCATGCCTACACATGACCACAAAAGTGCTCTGCGTATCGATTTCAGGGTACAAGCAAACTGTAGAGGTAGGCAAGTCTGCAGCTCTAGAGTCCGCAAATAGCAAGGAGCAAGTGCGTGTCACTTAACAAGCTGAAGTAAAGATCGGCCTGGACGTGATCCACACCCAGAGCCCCCAGGCCACACGGGCCTCCCTGCCAGGGCTGAGCGCTGCCCCCAGCTCCGGGAAGCTCTCCCTTGTTTTTCTGTCTTTACCACCTGGGCAGGCGTAAACAGCCCAGTCGCGTGTTGCCTGTTTTTGACCATGGACAATACGGTAAGCATTCTTTCGTAGGTGGATTTTTTTTCCCCCTCTGTATTGTGTTCCGAGACCTCAGCACACTGTGGCACGTGGCTGCTTGTTTTCATCTTCTATTTCACCGCCGAGCGGCGTTCTGTTTAATGGACGTGCCATGTGACGGATTCTGATGTTAGTGGGAGGCTGGGCTGTCTCCAGTCTTAGACTGCTTGTGTCTGCGTCCTGCAGCCCAGCTCGCTCGGAAGGGCGGCAGTGAGTCCCGGCAGACAGCACAACCACGTTGGAATCAGACAGACCGGCTCAGCCACTCAGTAACCGGGACCTCAGGAGGCCCAACCCTCCCGCGGCTCCCCAAAGTGTCTATCACGGCCTCGTCTTCGTCACCTCCCTACCCTCCTCGCCTCTCGCTCTCGCCCCAGCCGCCGTGTTAATTCTAGGCTCGCCAAGCACACTCCCCCTTCTCCCCGGTCTACCAGGTGCCCCACGTCAGGTTCACACACGGCCCCCCATCTACTTCCAAGTCACCCTTCTAAATTGCAAAGCCTTTCCTTGGCACCTATCACCATCTACCCTGCCATGCGAATTACTTATTCTATGGATCTTCTATCTCCCCCTGCCACCCCAACTGCACCCAGACAGGTTCCGTCTGCTGCCTTCGCAGCGCGTATATTCATGGAGTAGATGCCTGTCAAGCTCACGTCTCTGGGCTCTATGGCCCCAAGTGTAATGTGAGAATTACAACCCGCCACGAGGTTGCTGAGACGATGCCAGGCAGCCAGAGCCCCTACCAGTAATGGCTTAGTTCCAGGTGCTAACAACCACTAAACCTGCCTCCTGCTAGTCTAGGATTTTGCATAGACTGTCCTAATCCCACTCAGGTCCGTTTTGTTATTGTTACCATTATCTTCTCTGGTCTTCCTCCCCCATCAGACTAGGTGCCCCTGGAGGGGAGGGGGCCGGGTCACATGCCTTTGCACTGACAAGCTTCCCCATCACTGGCTCAAGGCATTGGACCCTGGCACCTTTGTCCAGCCCCCTCCTCTGACCCCTGCTGGCCCCTCCCACCCATCACAGGCTGAGTAGAGCATCTCACATGGCTTCCTTCAGCGCTGTCGTAACACAAACTCCCAGTCCCTCCCGAACTCAAACACCTGCCTCTGACCAGTACCTGCCACGCCCCACTCGGGTTTTGTTCTCCCGCCCCTCAGCCCCGCCCCTCCACTACCCCAACCCCGCAGCGGGCAGCTCCTCCCAGCTCATCCTCCCTCTTCCCTCCAGGTCTCGCCTCCCACTTTCTCATAGCCCCGCCCCCGCCCGGCCATGCACTGCCCCTCCCTCTGCCCCGCCCCCTCTCCTCAAGGCCCGCCCCCTCCCTTTCGCACGGGCCCAAGTCCTTCTCCAGCGCCTCCCTCTGCCCTGCCCCCTCTTTCTCTTAGCCCGCACCCGGCCCCGCCCCGCGCCCGGCTCCGCCCCTGCCCTGCAGGCCACGCCCCTCCCTCGCCGGCCACACCTCCTCCTGGAAGAGGCTCTGGCGGTTGCGCAGGCTGCGCAGCTTGCTCTGCTTTTCCTCGTGCTGCAGCTCCTCCGAGGGCGGCTCGAAGTAGCCAATGAGGTCCTGCAGGCTCAGGATGACGGCCTCGATGGGCAGCGCAGGGCCAGCCGGCGGCCCTGAGCCCCGGGGCTTCCCGCTGAAGCTGTCCAGGCCCCTGCAGGTAGAGCGGGGCGACTCAGCGGTCAGGCAGGGCAGGCCTTCCTGACACACCCATTCTACAGAGAGAGACACTGAGACCCAGAGAGGAAGGCCTTGGCCCAAGGTCACACAGCGGTCAAGGGGAGAGCGACTGGGCACAGGGGTCAGGGAAGCAGACGTCATGGCTGGGGAAATCCAAGGTCAGGGTGTGAAAGCCAGGAGATGACCAGACACGTGAGGTCAGAGGTCACGGTTGTGGGGTCAAGAGTACAGAGTTCAGCTGTTAGAGGTCAGGTGTGTGTGTGTTCAGCAAGGGGTCAGAGTCTAGAGATTAAAGCAGTCAGGTGCGTGAACGCCGTGGGTGGGTGGGCGGGCGGGGGCTCACTTGATGAACTGGTTGTACAGGCCGGCAGTGCTGTGGATCATGCGGGCAGCCTGGGACTCCTCCTGCTGGCAGCGGGTCAGGAACAGTGCATCGTCCATGTGGCCCTCCTGGTGCAGAATGGCCTGGGAGCGGGGGCACACGGAGGTCAGGAGGGGACCGGCCACCTGCGGCTGGCCCACTCCCCAGAATCTCCACCAGTCTCCTCCATCTTTCCTTCTTTCTCTGCCACCTCTGCCTCCATCCCTGTGCCTGGTTATCTTGGTCTCCGTCTCCATCTCTCTGTCCTCTCTCCGTCTCTCTGTGATTCTCTCTCATCTATCTTTGTGTCTCTCCCCTCTCTCTCCAACAACAGGCAGCCTAGGAGCCCTGTGACCCTGAGTCGGGATAGCTTCCTGTCCTGCTCAAACTCTCTCTCTCTTTTTTACAGGCAGAGTGGACAGAGAGAGAGAGAGAGAGAGAGAGAGAGAAAGGTCTTCCTTTACCGTTGGTTCACCCTCAGCACCGCGCTGATCCGAAGCCAGGAGCCAGGTGCTTCTCCTGGTCTCCCATGGGGTGCAGGGCCCAAGCACCTGGGCCATCCTCCACTGCACTCCCTGGCCACAGCAGAGAGCTGGGCTGGAAGAGGGGCAACCGGGACAGAATCCGGTGCCCAGACCAGGACTAGAACCCCGGGGTGCCGGCGCCGCAGGCGGAGGATTAGCCTAGTGAGCCGCAGTGCCGGCCTCAAACTCTCTTGTGGCTCCATCCCACTCAGGGTAAGACCCTCCAGGGTCTATGCCCATCCCCTCTCTGCCCTTGTCTCACCACGGGCCCCTCACTCGCTCTGCTCCAGCCACACTGGGTCTTCTTTCTGATATTGCAACAAATCAAGCTCATTCCAACTCAGGGCCTTTGCACACTCTCTTCCCTCTGTCAGAAGTAGCTTCCCTGCCCCTGCATTGTATATCTGTGAGCTTCATTACAGGCAGTTTATTGACTGTCTCTGCGCACACGAGGAGGGCAGGAAACAGCTCACCTGTTACACACACACACACATCCAGGACAACCTGGGTACTTAGTAATTGTTGAACATTACTCGCAGTCTGTCACTATGCTTATCTCCTTTATTCTTCCATCTCCATGTCTGTCAGTCTCTGCTTTTCCTGTCTCTATGTTTCTGCCCCCCTCTTTCTTCTTTCCCATGTCTCTGTCTTTTCCTCATCCCATCCTCACACTTCCGAAGGCTGGAGCATGGCCCTCCCCCACCCCGCCAGCCGCCCACCTTCTTCTTCAGCACGCCCAGCCGCAGGGCCTTGGGGTCAGGGGCGGCGTAGGTGAGCCACAGGCCTGAGGCCACGTGCTGCACAAAGCACAGCGACTCCCCGTACTTGATCTCAGGCGGGCCCATGCCCTCCACGTCTCGCTTGGGGGCCGTGTCCAGCTTCTCCTGCAGGGGCAGGGGGCAGAGGTCAGCCTCCCCTGCCTGGGCCTTTTATGGGAAATCCCCACAGTGAGATGGAGGTGTGGGATGTGGGGTGTGTGGAGGGGAGGAGTCAGGGCTTCAGGTGGGGGAGGGTGCCCGGTACCACGCCGACCTTGGAGACACGGAAACAGAAGGAGGTGGCCTTTGTGTGGGCCTTGCAGGCATCGACCACCACCAGGCCCTGGTCCTCGGTGAGCGCCAGGTACCGTCCGGTGGTGACATGCCGGATCCGCAGTGGCTGGCCCCAGCGCAGGTGGCTTCCACTCCAGCTGCAGAGGTGAAGTACCAGAGGAGTCAGGGGACCCCCGAGTCCTCCCATGGACATCACAGCTTTGCTCCAGAACTCCTCACACCTCCAACTCTCTTCCAGGGCCCCCCAAACCTTCCTCGGGCCCCCCAAATCCTTCTTAGGAGCTCCAGTGTTCCTCTCTCAGACCCTCACATCTCCAGGACCCCCGGTTCATCTAGACGCCTGCACAGCTCCACTCGACCCCCTGATGTCTCCCTCAAAGACCCCCACCCTCCCGAGACCTCCTTCCCTCCACCATCCCAGGGCCCCTGGGGACCTTCCACACTCTGGGGCTCCCCGAAGTGGCACTCAAATCCTCCAATCTCCTTCTCAGACCTTCCTTCAAGACCCCTCCCAGCAGCCCCCTCCCCACCCCATCCCCCAGCCCATCCCCCAGCGCACCTGATTCTCAGGGGTTCCAGCCTCCAGAGGGAGCGGGCGTGCGTGCACACAGCTCCCCCCTCGTAGTAGACAAGCCTGGGAACATGGGGTGGGGGGGGAGAGGGAGGGTGGGGAGTCGGGCTCCGCCCCTCCACAACCTGGTCCCTGCCCACTCGGGCCACGCCCACCTCTAAACCACCGGCCCGCTTGCGCCAAGCCCAGACCTGCGCTGGTCGTCGCTGTCAGCAGCAGAAATAGTCAAGCACTCATCCATGTGTCCGTGGAAGAGGCGGAGGACGTGGCCCCCCGTCACGTAGCCTGGGGAGGCGCAAGGGAAGGAGGCCATAGGGAGGCTGGGCCCACGGAGGCCCAGGAGCCAGGGTGGGGTCCAGGGGCCCTGGCTCTCCCTTGTGGGTGGCTGGGGGCCGCCCTGAGGGGCTGCAGTTGGAGATCTGAATCCAGGGTTTGAAACAGTCGTGTTAGGTTTGGGCCAAGGTGGAGGCACGAGCTGGGGATCCGGGGTTAGGGACCTAAACTTGGGGGGTCTGGATGTGCAGGGGTGAGGATAGGAGGCTGGGAGGCTGTGCTTGAAGGTGCTGAGTTTGGGCTTCTGAGATATCAAGTGGAAGCTTGGAAGTCTGAGGCTGGTGGCCTCCAGTCTGGGGTCTGAGGTTTGAGTTTGGGGGTCTGGGTTTGTGGGGCTAATGTCGCGGTCTCCACTCATGGTCTGAGGGATAAGCCCCACAGGTGAGGTTCTAAGGCTGGGATCTGAGTTTAGGGCGCTGACCTCCGGGGCCTGAGCTTGGAGTGAGAGGATTGGGGACTGACACTCCAGAGTCTGACACTGCCTTTCGGGTTGGGGGATCTGGCTCCAGGGTTCTGATCAGTGGGACATAATTTGGGGGCCTAGTCTGAGGGTCCATCCAGAAGCAACACTGGGGGGTCTGATTGAGGGTCTCAGTGCAGGGGCCAGCGGCATGGGGCCCTTACCCTCTTCACAGCAGGAGCAGATGGGGTTCATGTTCCACAGGGTCTGCATGAAGGAGGCATCAACCTGGAGCTCCCCACTGGCCGTCGACAGGTGCTGGGGGCCAGCAGCATGAGGCAGTCAGAGATGATGGTGGGGTGACAACAGTCCCAGAAATCGGGGGGGGGGGACACCAGGAAACCACAGATGGGAGACAGGAAATGGGAGGTCACAGGTCAGGAAATGGAGATCGAGTCAGGAAATGGGGGTTCAGAAACTGGGACATTAGATGTCAGAGGCCAGGAAAGTGGGCGCTGGGATTTTAGGGGACGGAACCCCCAGCCAGGTGAACCACGAGGAGGAGGTGGGGGCTGACGTAGTACAGCCCCCAGCCCTGGGAGCAGGTGGGGCTGCTCACCAGGTAGCGCTCGGAGGAGACGCTGACAAGGATGAGGTCGTCCCCGACGCGGACCTTCTCTCCTTCCGATCTCTGCTTGGAGGCTGGGTGCATGGTCCACCAACAGGCCTCTCCTGGGGTGTGGTGGGGGGACGTCAGGGGGCTCTGGCCCACACAGCCCCAGCCACTGAGCCCCCCGCCCCCCGCCCCGGGCGCTTGGCTAGATGATGTTGCCACCACCCACTCTCTGCCCGACGGGTGCCCATTCCTGCCCGCCCCTGGGGAGTCCTGCCCGCCCCTGGGGAGTCCTGCCCGCCCCTGGGGAGTCCTGCAGACCTGACCCCTGCCCGTGGGCTCTCCGCCACACCCTTGCAGCCCAGCACCTGTTGCATCCTCCTGCAGTCCCACGTCAAAAGCCAGCTTGTCAGTCATGGAGCGCGAGGTCGTGAGGCAGCTCAGGTACTAAGGTTGGAGAGGGAGGTCAGCTTCCTCTGGCTGCCCAGCCTCTGCCCGCGTGCCCACCGTGTCCCCCAGCCCAGGCACTCACCATGCGGCTGTGTGCATGCCGGAGTAGGATGGCATGGCCATACAGGAGTGTCCTGTGTCCCCCGCCCTGGGATGACTGTGGGGTGGGGGAAGGGCACACAGTCAACACAGACCCCAGACTCCCAAACTCCTGAGACCCCCGGCCTGTTCCCAGGCGACGGTGTGCGCCCCCACACGATACCATGCTCAGGCCTGGAGGGAAGGAAACTCAGTTCAGACCCTCACCAGCTGCCTTGTCTCAGTTTCCCCCTCCATGGAAGCCAGGGCCTACAGACGGGGTGCTCGAAATTCCCAGGGGGCCACTCTGTCCTCCCTGCCTCCTTCACCTTGTTGACCAGGCCCCAAAGTCATGCAGGGAACATGACCCCATCTCCCAGGAGCCTGGGACTCTCAGAGGAGCCGCACTGCCTTGTGTTCCGCAGCCCTCGGCCCCCTCTGAGCTGCGGCTGGGGCGCCCTGGGAGAGTCCTGGCAGTTGTCAAATAGGTGAGCATCACCCACAGTGAGGTGACCTGGGCTGACACTCGGCCCTTCTGGGGGCGGGGGTACGTCCGGCTGCATGACGCCCTCATGCCTCCCACCACAGCTGCCACATGCCCATGCTCGGGGGGGGGCCATGTGATGGGGCCTCAGGATCACATGGCAGACCCGCTCCTGGACCGGAGGGGTCCTACACTGGGGGGGAATGGGAGGACCCATGCGGAGAGGAGCTGGGGTCAGGGTCGGAGGGAAGGAGTGAACAGCAGGCAGGGGGGAACGGGGGCTCAGAAGCCCCTACCCCCTTCCTTCCTGCCTGCCTGCCTGGCCTGTTCTGGGCTCCACAGCCCCTGACGGTGGGGTGGGGGAGAACCCCCAGTCCCAGTGTGCAGGGTGTGGGCCCGAGAGGCGGGCCTGGGGTCAGGAGGCATGGGAAGGACAGAGGACACCCAAGGCCAGACCTACCCACTTATCCAAATTGAGGGCCTGTGTGGGCGGGGCGAGAGAGGAAGAAGAGCAGATGGTGAGCCAGCCCCCAAACCCCCCCCCCGCCCAGCCCGGCCCCGAGCCCCACCCCCCGGGGTCCTCACCTCCACGCCAGCCTCCACGGTGTTGGCCAGCATCTCCTGCAGGGCGCGGACCGACAGGGATTGCTCCAGGGTGAAGCAGCAGATGGCCAGGTCGGGGGGCACATTCTGAGGAGACGGGGTAGGAAGGGGAAGCCTGAGGACCCCAGACGGCCCTTCCTGGGCCCGCTTCCTCCCTCAGCCTGAAAACCCGTGCCCCCACCCCAACCAAGCCCCACAAGAATCCCCTGCCCTCTGCCGCCACCCTCAGACACACTGACTCTGCGCCCACATCCCACAAACACCTCTTCATGCCTCCCCCCTCAGACACCTCCACAGAAGCTTCCACACCACCCTCCTGCCCGAGCCCCCTGTGTCCCGCCCCATTTCCTGGGCACCCTCAGCCTCCCCTGTCAGACATGCTATGCCTCCGCTGGAGATAACCCCACAAGCCCCGAGGAAGCCCACCCCCTGCCCTCAGCATAGGACGGCTCTAGTTCCTACCTCTACCCTCAAGCACCCATGAACCTCTGCTTCACAGCCACAGGGGGGTCTCACTTGATGCCCCCCCATCTCTGACACGGGCTCGGCCAGCTCGTCCCCCAGTGCATTCCGGGTCCCTTCCCTGTCAGCCCTGCCGTCCACCCAGGCTCCTCCCTCTGCCTCTCAGCCAGCCCCCTCCTAGCGCCCCCGCCCCAGCCCTTTCACCTTGGGCCCAAGGCCTGCTGCCCCCTCAGCTTCCAGCTCCACCCCAGACCCAAGTCTCAGCCCCTCGGAGCCTCTTCCTCTAGACAGCTGCAATCCAGGACCCTCAAGCCGCCACACCCCTCAGGTGGCCTACGCCCCCCCACACCTCAGGCACCAGCCCCTCCCCAAGAGCCCCCCTCAATGCCCGCCCGGCCCCTCCCTCCAGCGCACCCCTCAGCACCCTCCCCGTCAGCACCCCCTCAGACGCCCTGCCCGCGGCCCCGCCCCCACCCCCCCCACCCCCGCCGCGCAGGCGCAGACCTGGGCGTTGCTGGTGGGCTCCAGGAAGCAGAGGCGGTTGCCGAAGCCCTCGGCGGCCAGGCACAGCTTCAGCTGCTCCTTGAGGACGGTGGCGCTGCACTGCAGGACCACCTCGTCGTCCTGGGGACGCACGGAAGGCTCTGGTCACGGCCGGACTCTGCAAACCCACCGCCGCTAGCCCGCCCTTCTCCTTGGGGACAGAGAGTGACCAGGACAGCGACTGGGACAGTGGTTAGGAGGCCACCTGGGACGCCCCCGTCCCGTACTGAGTGCCCGGGTTCCAGTCCCAGCTCTGCTTCCGATCCAGCTTCCTGCTGGGAGGCAGCAGGTGATGGCTGAGGTACCTGGGTCCTTGCCACCCTCGTGGAAGACCTGGGCTGGGTATTTTTGGTCTCTGTCTCTCTCCCTCCTTCCTTCCCTCTCAAATAAAAAAAAAAAAAAAAATTCTTTTTAAATTAGTGACCAGTAATACCGGCCCGCACAAGCCTGCAGGGGTCATAGCTGAGCCGGCTGCCCAGTGCTGACATCCCTGTGAGCCAAGAGCCAGCATCTCTCCACGGGGAAACACTCCAGGAGGGATGCTGGCTGCCGCAGGCACACAGCTGGTAAGAGGAGGAGCTAGGATTTGAACTCGGGTGCAGCTGGCTCCGGAGGCCTCCCAGGTGGAGTCTGATCACTGCGGGGAGCAGAAGCAGAGCGCCAAGTGAAATTGCGAAGCTCCCCCGGCTCTAACTCTAATTGCTCCTCTTCGGTGTGTGTTGCTTTAAGAACAACCTCATGTATGCACCTGAGCCGGGTGGAGTCCCAGCGGGAGGGGACCCCTGGGGAGAGCTGGCTGAGGACGGTGACCCAGCTGACATGTCCAGTCAGTACTCTGATTGCTGACCCAGATCACCGCCCTGTGGCTTTGTAGGAGACCGCCCCGACTTTAGGAAGCGCACACTGAAGTATTTGGGGGCTAAGGACACCAAACCTACAGTTCTCTCCCCGGGCAGCTTAGGAAAAGTGTGTGGAGAGAGAGAGAGAAAAGATAACTGGATGTCACTGCACCTTAACATTTGGAGAAAGTGGCTGAAGGCAGGAAAGGAGTGCTTTGAATTTACCTTGGCTCTTTTTATGAAGGTTGGAAATTATTTCAAAATTATAAATGACATTTTGAAATCAAATAAAAGTACTTTCTGTGTGCCGGTCCCTTTCCAAAAACTTGACATGCACTGATTCATTTAGTCCTATGAGGTTACGTGACCGGGAGGGCGCCTTGGGCAAGGTCACACTGCTGGACTTGAATTCCAGTGCCGTGACTCCGTTCACCACACTCTTAGAACTGCAGATCATAGCCGGCGCCGCGGCTCACTAGGCTAATCCTCCGCCTAGCGGCGCCGGCACACTGGGTTCTAGTCCCGGTCGGGGCGCCGGATTCTGTCCCGGTTGCCCCTCTTCCAGGCCAGCTCTCTGCTGTGGCCAGGGAGTGCAGTGGAGGATGGCCCAAGTGCTTGGGCCCTGCACCCCATGGGAGACCAGGAAAAGCACCTGGCTCCTGGCTCCTGCCTTTGGATCAGCGCGGTGCGCCGGCCGCAGCGCGCCAGCCGCGGCGGCCATTGGAGGGTGAACCAACGGCAAAGGAAGACCTTTCTCTCTGTCTCTCTCTCTCTCTCTCACTGTCCACTCTGCCTGTCAAAAAAAAAAAAAAAAGAACTGCAGATCATCTCCGAATAGACGAGTCCTTCAGAGTTGGTGGGGAATCCATTACAGGCTAAGTTTATTTTGGTGGGAACATTTTGAAATCTGTGCACACTTGTACAATATGCATCTCCACAAGCTCTTTGAGACCTCCCTTATGAATGAACTTCAAAATAAACGAATCTTCATGGAATTTTCCAGAACTTTTGGACATACCCTCGTACTACCATCGTAGCCCACATTTGAAACCCATAACTAATTATGAAAGCACCGGAGACAGGGGACAGGCAGCGTGCTTCCTGTTGTTCACGGGGACCCTGCTCTGAGCCGCTGAGCACAGCAGTGGGGAAACAGGTTAGGTGACCTGCCCGAAGTCACGCAGCCTCCAGCCTTCCGAGCACAGCCCACAGACATGTCCCCATCCTCGGCGCTGGCCCGCATGAGCCCACTGCACACCACAGGCAGCCTGAGGAGGGACAGAGGCACCCCCGGATGGCAGGAGCCCCAGCACTGCTGTGTCCCCTGACCCTTGACCCTGACATCCTGGCACATACCTGACACTGAGGAGGGTGCTTCAGAGTCCACGGAAGGAGTGGGCATTTAGTGGTTAAGATGCCCACCTCCCATGTTGCAGTGCGTGGGTTCGATTCTCAGCTCGGGCTCCTGACTCCAGCTTCCCGCCAATGGAGACCCCAGGAGGCAGCAGTGATAGGTCAAGTCATTGGGGCCCTACCTCCACCCTGGTGGCCTTTGGGGAGCAAAGTAGTGAATGGGAGCCAGTGTGCTCTCTCTCCCCCACCTCATAAATAAATGCAGAGTTTTTAAGAGTTCAGTTGAGTTAAAAGATGATGTGCACTCTCCTTGGATTGGTTGGCAATGCCTCCTACCTACCCACAGTCATCGTGCAGCTGGCATTTATTAAGCCTCTCCTGGGGCCGGGCCTTGTGTTCAGGGCTTACACCCATTCAACAGACACTAGCCGAGCATCCTGCTACGTGCCAGGCCCTGATCTACGCAATGAATAGACAGCAGCGAATAACGTAGACAAAAGTCCCAGCCTTCAGGGGCTGATGCCTTTGCAGCAGAGACAGGCACCGGACAGGTGAATAAATACATAATTTCAATGTCAGTGATAAGTGTTATGGAAAAAATAACCCAGGGTGATGTAAGAGAGTGGCTTTGTGGAGGGAGGGATGACATCAGCGAGGGGTGAAGTGACAGCCTCTCCAAGGAGGTGACATTTGAGCTGAGCCTAGTCCAAATAACGATGAGGAATCAGGCCTGCTCCTCTGTGGGGGGGGGGGGGGGGAGAATGTTCCAGAAAAAGGGGCAGCCTGCAAAGAGGCTGAGGCTGGAGGGTGCTGGGGGTGTTGAGGAACAGAAAGGGAGACAGCGTGGTGGTGGTGGCAGAAGAGGGGTGCAGTGGGAGGAAATGAGGCGAGAGAGACACTTGCATGGGCCCCTCAACTTGGACATATTATTGGTCCCATTTTTCCAGATGAGGCAACTGAGATGGGGGAGGGTGGGGAAGAATCAGTTTCCTCAAGGTTTGGAAACAAATGAAAAACAAAGCCAGGATGCAGACCAGAGACAGGACCGAATCCTAAAGACAAATTCTCAGACTCCTGTACCAGAGTGCTGCTCCAGTCCTCCCCCACCACCGCCGCCGCCGCTGCCAGGTGTAGCCGATCTGAGAGCAGCAGGGAGTGCATGCTGTTAACGGGACCCCCAGAGTTTCTGACCTGGGTCAGCCTCTGAGAAACCCCAGCCTCAGCAGTCTGGGGGGAGGGGTTGCTTAAAAAATTAAATGCAGCAAGGACAGAAAATAGCAACATGCCAGTCATGCTCCCAGGGCTGTCTGCATTTTGTGAAACTTTTCAGTGGGCACTTGGGGAGTGAACCAGCAGACAGACAAGATCGATCGCGCTCTCTCTCTCTCTCTCTCTCTCTCTCTTTCTCTTTCTCAAATAATTTTTAAAAATAAGTTTGCTAGTATTCAAGGGATTGGCCGTAACAGCAAAAATTGTAGACAAGTCACATGTCCACCAGCAGGTGAACTGATAAACAAATTGAGGGACAGTCACACAAAGGAATGTCCTCAGAAACAGAAAGGAATGGACTCTCAGAACATGCTACCTGGGGGCCGGTGCTTTGGCGCAGCAGGTTAAAGCCCTGGCCTGAAGCGCCAGCATCCCATATGGGCACTGGTTCTAGTCCCAGTTGCTCCACTTCCAATCCAGCTCTCTGCTATGGCCTGGGAAAGCAGTAGAAGATGGCCCAAGTCCTTGTGCCCCTGCACCCACGTGGGAGACCCAGAAGAAGCTCCTGGCTTCTGGCTTCGGATCAGCACAGCTCAGGCCGTTGCGGCCATCTGGGGAGTGAACTAGTGGATGGAAGACCTCTCTCTCTCTGCCTCTCCTTCTCTCTGTGTGTAACTCTGACTGTCAAATAAATAAATAAAATCTTAAAAAAAAAATGCTACCTGGATGAATGTCAGAAATATCACACGGGCTCAAGCACTTGGGCTGTCTTCCACTGCTTTCCCAGACCCTTAGCAGGGAGCTGGATCAGAAAGGGAGCAGCTAGGACACAAACTGGCGCCCACATGGGATGCTCGTGCCACAGGCATAGACTTAACCTACAACACCACAGCACCGGCCCCATAAATATTACATTGAGCAAAAGAAGAAAGACACATTTAAACACACAGAGTAAGTTTATTTTGGTGCAAAAAAAAAATGTTTTGAAATCCATGCCTTGGTTTTTCATAAAACACATTTCACAGAAACTTTTTGAAGATCCCTTGCATGCATGAATTTTAGAAGTTTTGCACCAAAACAAACATGTTCTAATTCCATTTTCTATGGACTCTTTGAAGTCCTCTCAGTGTATCCAAAGCGCTAGAAGTCTCTGGCAGAGTGAATAATGACTCAATGCCGGGTGTAGGGCGACCATTGCAATGACACGGAAGAATTTCCGGCTGAAGGAGACTGCTCTATGCCTTGATCACCATAGCAGTTGCACGGGTGCGTACAACTTGAACTATAACACCTAAAACAGGTACAATTTGCTGCATGTCCGTTACGTCTCCACAAGGCTGAATTTGCAGACTGTCCATTCGCATGAGCACGTAGCGGTTGGCAGTACAGAGTATGCTCCCTATGGGTGGGGTGTGGCCCCAAAAGGCTGAGACAGTCGCTACAGAACCTCAGTAACATTCAGGAAAAAAATGGACCCCAGCTGGGGCCCAGGGGTGCCAGAGCCAAACCTCTGGGACCCCCTCAAACTCCCCCTGCAAGTCAGGGCTCTGCTCTCCAGCGAAAGCAGAGGGGCTGGGCCGGAGGGCGTCCAGAGATGCCACTTCCTGGCCTTGACCTTGGGCAAGGGGTTCTACCCCTGGGTCCTTCTTTCTCTCAGCTCTCCCAGGGAGATAAAGATAGGGCCCTACCTCAGAAGATAGGGCAGCAAGGGTATAATTAGATGCCCCAGGAGGCTGGGGCCCTGGGCACAGGGCCTGGCGGCCGTGACTGTGGTCTTATTAGGGCCGGGGAAGGTCCAAGCCCAGCCCATGGTGCCTGCTAAGGGGCTCAGGCCAGGCAAGAGTCCCTCCTGCGGGTGGCCTCCCGTCCAGCTGTCCCCATCCTTCACTCCCGCCCCAGCTGTTTGTTCCTCCCTCCCCGGAAACCAGACCCGGCTAGCCCAGGTCCTATTCTGGGTCCGGAATGCTGACGCAGCATTTTCTGTGTGGACTCAGGGCCGGTGCAGGGTCAGCAGACCTGGCCCAGAGGAAAGAACATCCCCTCCCATGCCCAGCTAAGCCACTGAGAGAGAGGGAGGTGGGAAGGGCTGGGAGAGGAGCAGCCCCTCCCTCTCCATCCCCTCCCTGCCCAGGCCCCAGAAAAGAGGGCTATTCTGGGAGGGACACCTGTTGCTCCCATTCCCAACCCTGCCCCCCACTGGGGACCAGAGAAGCAGGGAGAGACAGAGGGAGATGGTGAAGTGCAGGGTGCCGGAAGCCAGGGCATACAGACAGAGACTCCCAAAGAAATGGACAGGGAGAGTCACAGCACAGAGACCCTCACAGGCCAACAGCGGCCACATGTCATCCTCTTCCCCTAAACCAAGGGGGAAAGAAAGACCCAGAACCTGAGGGACACCCCCTCCCCCGGAGACCCTCATGGGCTGGGAGTTGAAAGGAGTTGTGTCCTCCAGCCCACCCCAGCCCCCTTCCCAAGAATTTAAATAGGTCAGAGTCTGGAGCAAGGAGAGAATTAGGGCTGGGTGGGGGTGGCGGGATGGCTAAATTAAGCCCAGGAATTAGAGCCACCTTCCCCAAGTGCCTGCTTCCAGGGTGATGGCAGGGGTGCTCCTCCAGCGGCCCCACTTGCCAGCAACAAATCGGTAATGTCGGCAGGAAGGGCAGCCGGAAACCCCCTCCCCACACTGCAGCCCCCAATCCTGCTAGTTCTCTGCAGGGAGAAAGCCGGAGGAGGCTCCAAGACACAGGGATACAGCGTGACAGCCACCCAAGGTGACAAAGGGGGCGACCTCGACCCTCAGAGATCATCAGCAAGCAGGGCGGAGACCGAGAAAAAGCCACCGAGACCCCTGACCCACAGACACGCACCGTCCGCAGGAACTGGACTTCGTCCTCGCCTTCTCCTCCGTCACCCATGATGTCGAGGCCCGCGGGACCCGGGCTGAGGTCGGGGGTTAGCGAGAAGAGGCCGCAGGCTGGACAGGTGGGCTGGGGGCGGGCTGGGGTCGGAGACCTCTGGGGACGCCGGAGGCACCGGCGGGGTAGATGGAACTGCGAGGAAGACACGCGTGCTGGACAGGGAAGGAAGGAAGTCCCCGCCCTAAAACCCCCATTGGGCCAGGGCACGCAGGCCACGCCCCTCGTCGGAGCCCCGCCCACAGGCCCCGAGCCAGGGCTCCGGTCTTCGCAGCCGGGGGCCTGGGAGCCCAGTGTGGCCGGCCGTTGAGTTTTCTCCCCATTTGCTACTCCCGCTGGTTACCACACAGCGGGGCCCGGATGTGCACCAAGAAGATCCCACAGCAGCACGAGGTGATTGAAAGCAATAACTCCGAGCCACATCAGCTTAGGCCGGGCTCCCCTGGGTCAGTTGAGACTAGTTACTCTCCGACCTCATTTCCCGGTCTGGTAGGGGAGCTATGATCGTGCCCACCACACAGGGTTGTTGAGTGAAACGAGATATTGTGCTTTCTGCATTTCCAACAGTGCCTGTGCAGAGTCACGGTTGTACCAGGCATTGTAATTTTTATTGGCATTATGAAAAGCTGCCTAACGAGACTGGAAGAACCGCCACAAGTGCTGTTTTGTGCACCTGTTGCATTTCAGGTGCCTTCATTTAGTAGTTCTCACAGCAATCCTGCTATCATTCCTGTGGTTGAGAGGAAACTATAAAAATAAACAATATCTGGCCGGCGCCGCTGCTCACTAGGCTAATCCTCCACCTTGCAGCGCCGGCACACGGGGTTCTAGTCCCGGTCGGGGCGCCGGATTCTGTCCTGGTTGCCCCTCTTCCAGGCCAGCTCTCTGCTGTGGCCAGGGAGTGCAGTGGAGGATGACCCAAGTGCTTGGGCCCTGCACCCCATGGGAGACCAGGATAAGCACCTGACTCCTGCCATCGGATCAGTGCGGTACACCAGCCGCAGCACGCCAGCCGCTGCGGCCATTGGAGGGTGAACCAACGGCAAAGGAAGACCTTTCTCTCTGTCTCTCTCTCTCACTGTCCACTCTGCCTGTCAAAAAAAAAAAAAATATCCTGCTCGGGACAATCAGCGCCCACCTTACAGACAGGAGATCTCAGCACAGACAGGTGGAGTGACTTGCCCAAGGTCACATGGCAAGGAGGGGTGCTTTGAACCCAGCAACAGGGTTGTTAACCATGGTTAGACAGAAAGAGAGAGAGGTCTTCCCTCCATTGGTTCACCCCCCAAATGGCCACTACGGCCGGCACTGCGCCGATCCGAAGCCAGGAGCCAGGTGCCTCCTCCTGGTCTCCCATGTGGGTGCAGGGCCTAAGCACCTGGGCCATCCTCCACTGCACTCCTGGACTGGAAGAGGAGCAGCCTGGACTTGAACTGGCACCCATATGGGATGCCGGTGCTGCAGGCAGAGGATTAATCAAGTGAGCCATGGTGCTGGCCCCCAACCATTAAGCTTTACTGTCTCCACATTTGCACAAAGTCTTCCAATTAAAACAAAAAGCTACTTCCCTAGGGGCAGGCCCTCCCCTCCAAAAATGTCCCTCCCCCCACCCTTGGGCCACCCCTTTATGCAGATGAGTGCCCCAGCCAGTTCCTTCCTGTTCCTGGCTGCCACAGCCAAGTCTAGCACCCCATGGCTCCAGGAGACTTGGCCAGGAGGGCCTTGCCCCTGTCACTCCCGAAACCTGGAGGCCCAGCGCAGGGCGCCTCACTCACCAGGCTCCCTGGCAGGCAGGCCACTGTGACTGGGGCCTATTTCCTCATCTGTCCCCTGGGCTAATTTGGAAGAGTACCTGCTTCCTGGGGGCCATAGGGAAGATCCCACAAGCAAATGAATTAGACAGGACCACATGGTAAATGAATATTAAAAAGTATTTGCATGGAGTGATTTATATAAAGTAAAAAAAAAAATCCTATAGTTCAACAAAATTAGATGTGAAGTGCTATTTGGTATGCAGTAGGTAGCTGGATGCTACATAGTTAAATACTGTTACGCTAATAGAATTGTCCTAAATAGCACATATGTGAACCATGTTGTATTATATGATTCATAATTATATAATTCCTCATTTAGGCTAGTGTAATTACACAGTATGATCTATGTTCTATCACATACATTATATCATATATAATTGTATATTATACACTGTGCTCCAACCTTTAGTGGGGAATTGTTCTGTGTCATTCTGCATGATGCCGTAAGATGTTCACAGGGTACACGTTCCTGTCAGACACCATTCTGTGTGTTAAGACCTACCCCTGTCACCTGTGGACGCCTGGCCTGTGACAGTGGTGGCTGTGTGGGACTCCTTGGTGACTGATCACTTCTGTCTGCACACGCCCTGGGGTGAGCACCCGCGCTGCCTCCAGCCCCTGGAACACAGCGTTGCTGTGAAGCTGTGGGTGTCCCCTTGTGGAGCACACCCAGGGCTTGATGCTGGGTGACATCTCCCTGTGCACACGTAATTTGCCAAGCAGTGCTTGGTGGTCCCAGGAATGGCTGGCCGTGCACAAGGGTTCCCAGGTCTCCCGGTGCCCAGCCTCCTCTCCAACTTCTATGGTTTTTTTTTTTTTTTTTTTTTTTTTTTTTACAGGCAGAGTGGACAGTGAGAGAGGGAGACAGAGAGAAAGGTCTTCCTTTGCCATTGGTTCACCCTCCAATGGCCGCCGCGGCCGGCGCACCGCGCTGATCCGATGGCAGGAGCCAGGTACTTCTCCTGGTCTCCCATGGGGTGCAGGGCCCAAGCACTTGGGCCATCCTCCACTGCACTCCCTGGCCACAGCAGAGAGCTGGCCTGGAAGAGGGGCAACCGGGACAGAATCCGGCGCTCCGACCGGGACTAGAACCTGGTGTGCCGGCGCCGCTAGGCGGAGGATTAGCCTAGTGAGCCACGGCGCCGGCCCAACTTCTGGTTCTTGCCAGCCCTCTGAGGTGCCTTGCTGTTGCTTTACTTTGCACTTCCCATTTCTAGCATCTTCTCAGGTGCCTGTCAGAGCTGCAGGTCTCCCGGTTACTGGCTCCTGCTCTTTGCCCACTTTCCCATCAGCCCTGCTGCCCTTTTTGCTGGCTGATTTGTAGCTGTTCCTTTCCCCTCCCAGATGTTAACTTCTCCTTCACTTGAAACATTGCAAGTATCCGTTTCACCACAGGGGACCAGGGGACCCTCACTAACAGAAAATCCATCTCTGCATGTTATCAACGCATCTCTCTCTCTCTCTCTCTCGTTTTTTGTGGTTTGATTCAGAAGTCTCGTCTGCAGTGTTGTTGTCATTGGTGTTAACCATCCCAGGGGACGCGCAGGCTGCGTGTGAGTATACACCAGTGCCAGGAGCTTTCCCGGGTCTCCAGAGTCTGGATTCAATCCCATCCTTCAACCTGGGCACAGCCAGGAGCATTGTCACACGTGCAAGACAAAGGTGCTGAGAGACAGCAAGGGAGGGAGCAGGGGGAAAGGCAGGAAGGAAAAGGGTCCGGAAGTGTCGTGTGGCGTGTGATGGCGAGATGAAACAGGTGGGCTCTGTGCCTGTCTAAATGAGGCAGAAGAAAACTATACGTCCGTGGTGACTTTTGCTAGTGAAGAACACGCTTGTGAGCAAGCTGCTTGGAGGAACTGAGCAGCAGAGCGGGTTCGCTGCGGCAGAATCACCCTGCCTGCTGCACCCCATTCGTTCTACTCCTGACACTACCCTACCCTACACGACTCCACACTTCCTGTTTCCCAAAAGCCAGGTGCTCAGATAGTCACAGCATCCCCAAACTAGGAGTAACTCAAATGCTCATTGCTGGGGCCGGCGCTGTGGAGTAGTGGGCTAAGCCTCCGACTGCAGTGCCGGCGTCTCGTATGGGTACCAGTTCAAGTCCCGGCTGCTCCTCTTTCGATCCAGCTCTCTGCTATGGCCTGAGAAGGCAGCAGAAGATGCCCCAAGTCCTTGGGAACCAACTGGGGAGTGAACCACTGGATGGAAGAACTTTCTCTCTGCCTCTCCCTCTCTCTGTCCGTAACTCTACGTCTCAAATAAATAAGTAAATCTTTTTTAAAAAATGCTCATCATGGGAAAACTGATCATGGAATGGTCCTACAGTGAAAGACTACAGAGCGACAAAAGAAATAAACCATAACCAAATAGAACAAATTTTGTGAAAGAATCACAAAAGGATGATGTTGAAGGAACGCACCTGGATGCAGTAAATGGGCCCCTTTATGTACAGCTCACAAACCAGACAGAACACCAGGCTAGCGGCCACTTGGGGGAAGGGGCCCAAAGGGGCCGATGGGGGCTAAGAATGTTCTGTTTCTTGATTTTAGTGAATATCACAAGGGTTCACTCACAGGGCCGGTGCTATGGCGCAGCAGGTTAACGGCCTGGCCTGAAGCACTGGCATCCAGGCGCCGGTTCGAGTCCCAGCTGCTCCACTTCCAATCCAGCTCTCTGCTATGGCCTGGGAAAACAGTAGAAGATGGCCCAAGTCCTTGGGCCCCTGCACCCACATGGGAGACCCAGAAGAAGCTCCTGGCTCCTGGCTTCAGATCGGTGCAGCTCTGCCATTGTGGCCAACTGGGGAGTGAACCATAGGATGGAAGACTTCTCTCTCTCTCTCTCTCTCTCTCTCTCTCTCTCTCTCCTCTCTGTGTGTAACTCTGTCAAATAAATAAATCTTAAAAAAAAAAAAAGGGTTCACTCACTTGGTAACAACTGATCAACACAAATATTGAGTGATTTTTGCTCTTTTTTTTTGTCCTTCAGTTAAAAAATATGTCAAGTATGACACACTTAGGTAAAAAAAATGCATACTCAAAAGAACAGTCTGTTTCTATGAGCACACGTTTATGTACGTAAACACATTTCAGCAGTTTCGATGGCATCCAACAGCATTAACACTGGTCAGCCCTGCAGGGGAGAGGGGGTGGCTGGGAAGGGCTCCAGAGAGTTTGCCTCCCCCTGTAATGTTTCTGTAATTAGATAACTGATCTGGGTGAGGATTAAATGAGTGAAAATGTTTTAAGCCCTCAGGGCAGGATATGGTACACAATAATTGCTAAATAAAAGTTTGTTGCAATAAAAGGAATGAAGTGGGGAAAAAAAAGGGGCCAGCATTGTGGCACAGTGGGCTGGCTGCCACCTGCAGGGCTAGCATCCCACACGTTTCAACCCAGCTCCCTGCGGAGGCACCTGGGAGGCAGCAGATGATGGCCCAAGTACTAGAGCTCCTGCCACATCCAAGAGAGGCCTGGATGGAGCTCCTGGCTCCTGGCTTTGCCCTGGCTCAGCCCTGGCTGTTGCAGGTATTAAGGGAATAAACCAGCAAATGGAAGATCTCTCTATTTGTTGTTCTGCCTTTCGAATAAATAAAAATTCTAAAAAATTTAAGTGTAGTGTTTTCCAGGCTACAAATGGTGTCATTAAAAGTAACCCATCCATCAAAGAAGCACACAAAATAGCTTGATGAGTTTCCATTCCACCCTTTGGGTGTTATACACATGAATATGTTCTTATAGAAACAGAGACTTTTCTTTTGAGTGTGTTTTATATAAATATTAGTCACACTTTACCAAAAAAAAAAAGGGGGGGGGCCCTGCCACTATCAAAGCGTGACAGTGACGGGTCTCAAGTCAGAAAGATGGGGGAGATAGAGCCCGGGCTGGGTGGCTGGGGGTGGGGGCCAGCAGCACCGGAAACCTCAGGCTGAAGGGATCCCCGGGGGGAGGGGATCCTCCCCTGGTCTCTCCCCAGCCTCTTCCTTCCCCCTGCCCAGGGTGGTGAGGAGGGGAAGTTCCTCTTTTCTTCCCGAGCACACAGGAGGCCTGCTCCCCTGGGACTGAGGAGCTGGCGCCAAGCTACCCTGGCAAGAGCGCCCCTCCAGGAAGCATGAACAGGAAAGACAGCAAGAGGTGAGAGGACCCTCCCCAGAGAGCCCCTAAGCCCTGCTGAGACACTGACCAGGAGGTAGGAAGGCTGCTGGGGCAAGATGATGGGAGCGCCCCGAAGGCAGCCGGGGCCAGGGCGGCTTGGACCCAAGTGCTCTGTGCCCCGTCCTCACCCGCCCTGGAGCTGGAGCACCTGTGTGCCCTCCTCCCTCCTCGCTCTCCCCACCTGCACCCTATTCCCTCCACCGGGTGGCTCTGTCCTCCCTGGGGTCCTCCTGCTCCCCATCGCAGTTGCTGCCCCTTGGATGGGAAACTCCGGGCTCCTGCAGGACCCTGCCCCGTGGAGAGGGGCATGTGCGGCAGGGTGGGGCACTCAGCTGCTCCCGACACTGCAGAGGGCTGCCAGGTGTGGGTCAGGGCCCCACGGCTGGTTATGCTGGCAGGTTCTGGAATGGACTTCTATCTCCTAGGCTAGCTTGCCCTCCTGTCCCCACAGAGGCAGATGGTGACTGGGTCCCCCAGACAGAGTAGCTCCTCCAGTGTCCCCTAGCCTGATTCCGATGGGCAAAGGGGTTCCCTCCCCTCAGAACTCTGCAGGAATCCTGGCTGACTCATTTCCGGCTGTGTGACCTTAGGCAAGTCACTCAGCTTCCCTGTGCCTCTTTCATCATCTCTGTCAATGGAAGACTCAGAGACCATCAGCAAACCCGACAGGTTCTCAAACTTGACCATTCATCAGAGCCTCTTGGAGGGCTTGGGAAGTGCGGGCTGCCAGGCTCACCCCTAACGCTGTTGATTCTGTAGGTTGGAGTGGTGCCAGCAAATCTGTGTTTCTATCAAGTCCCTGGGAGATGCTGTTGATACTTGTTGGGGACCCTGCTTGGAGACTCACTGATCTGGATAAGGGCTCAGCTGTGGGCCTGGTACCTATTCAGGGATCATAAACGCCCACTATTGTTTCACTCTGATTTACTGTGTCTAGAACGTGCCAGGGACATGGCAGTGCCCTTGTCCATGGTCTCCCTGTTTCCAATTCCACCCACCGAGCCACAAGCCTGGCTTCTTCTCTGCCCCCGGCACTCTCTCTGCACCTCAAGTTCAAATTTCCCACCTCTGATCACTTAACAGCCTAGGCAGAATAAGTCTGCAGGGTCTTAGTCCACCCAAACGAGGATGGACTGGGTCCGAAGAAAGGTAAGTGCGCCGCTCGCCTGTTCCCCAGCCCGCCGATCCCGGGGACAGTCAGACGCAGTGGGGAGTCAAGCGCGTAGCAAAGCCTTTTATTTTATTTATTTTTTTTAATTGTTTGACAGGCAGAGTGGACAGTGAGAGAGACAGAGAGAAAGGTCTTCCTTTGCCGTTGGTTCACCCTCCAATGGCCGCCGCGGCCGGCGCACTGTGGCCAGCGCACCGCGCTGAACCGATGGCAGGAACCAGGTACTTCTCCTGGTCTCCCATGGGGTGCAGGGCCCAAGGACTTGGGCCACCCTCCACTGCACTCCCTGGACACGGCAGAGAGCTGGCCTGGAAGAGGGGCAACCGGGACAGAATCCGGCGCCCCGACCAGGACTTGAACCCGGTATGCCGGCGCCACAAGGCGGAAGATTAGCCTAGTGAGCTGCGGCGCTGGCGCAAAGCCTTTTAAAGCACAAGACCACAGGATTTCTGGGGCAGGGCATAAGGACCAACCAATTACTTAAAAGGTCATTTTACGGGGCGACTTTTTACAGGACCAGCCATATGTCTGTACACTCATCAGTTGTCGTCACCTCCCCTGATGCTGGGCAGGCAATCAGCTTTGGTGGTCGACAACTTTGGATACTGCTCACCTTACTTCCCTTGGGCGCCATCTTTGAATTGCCTCCTGTTCCTAATTTCCCCACATAAGTCCATTACTGAGCCCTTTCGGGGAGCTAGGCATGGAATGCTTACAATAAATTCAGGGGCAGGGACAGTGTTCAGTGCAACAGTTAAGCTGCTGCATGGGATACCGACATCCTACAGAGGACGCCTGACTTTGAGTCCCGGCTCTGCTTCCGCTTCCAGCTTCCTGCTGATGTGCACTCTGGGAAGCTCCAATGATGGCCCAAGTGCTTGGGTTCCTGCCACCCACGTGGGAGGCCTGGATTGAGCTCTGGGCGCCTGGCTTTGGCCTGGCCCCAGATCCAGATGTTGCAAGCATTTGGGGAGTGAACCAGCAAATGGAAGATCTCTTTCTCTCGCTCTCTCTCTCGCTCAAATTAATTATATAATTTTTACAGATTTTGTTTTTTATTTATTTGAAAGGCAGAGTTGCAGAGAGAGGAAGAGGGGGAGAGAGAGACAGAGAAATCTTTCACCCACTGGTTCACTCCCCAAAGGGCCTAAAGAGTCAGGGCTGGACCAGGCCAGAGCCAAGAACCAGGAGCTTCTTTGAGGTCTCCCATGAGGATGCAGGGGCCCAAGCACTTGGATCATCTTTGGCTGCTTTCCCAGGTGCATTAGCAGGGAGCTGGCTCAGAAGTGGAGCAGCTGGGGCTCGAACCCACACCCATATAGGATGCTAGTGTCACAGGCAGAGGCTTAACCTGTCATACCACAATGTAATTTTTTAAATAATAGTTTTTTTTTTTTTAATTCCTCAAGAAGGTCTAAAGATGGCTTTAGTTTTCATTTGAGGAAACTGAGACCAAGAGAAATGAAGTGACTAACAGCAAGTCACACAGCCAGTAGACATTTCTGGAGTCTGTGCTGTCTGACTCTGGACCCTGGATTCTGCTCCTGCTTCCTCCGGCCTCCCCCATCTCACCATGGGAACAGGAGCCTCAGGGAGGCGCAAGGCAGAGTGAGGGTTATAAATGTTCCTGGAAGCTGCCTTTGCCCCAGGGACCCTGCCCAGCTCTGAGGAGCCCTCCAGAGGCCACCATGAGGTCTAGGTCCAACCCTAGAGCCCCAGGCTCCAGGCTAATATTCCAGGGCCTGCCGGGTCAAGCTAGAGGGAGGGGTCTGTGGCCTCCCTGGGGTCAAGGAGGGGAGAAGGGACGAGACAGAACCCCATCTGCTGCAGGAGCCTGGTGGGGCCCCGAGGGGAATGGAGGTGCCTGCCTGAAGGCCCCCCCCCAGGCTTCCTGTGGGGAGGACAGGAGCGATCTGAGGCTCTTCTCCCATGAGTCCCTGGGAGATCAGGAATACACCAGGGGTCTCTTTGTGGTGCCTTAGAAAGGTGGAGTCAATGCCTGAGGGTGGGCGCCCTCGGGCTCCCTGAAGGGTCCTTGGGAGTGCTGGGGTCTCCTGTGATTCCCTGGGATGGTTCAGAGCAGGAGTGACCTTGGGAGTGCATCTGCAGGAGAGGCCTCCCAGGATTCTCTGGCAGATCTGGAATATTCCTCAATTCTGTGAGTACAGGGTCGGTCAGGAGTGACCCTAGGGCTTTAGGAAGAGTAATTCCGGGAGTCTGTAATTACAATTCCCACAAATCCCTGGGGTGGGGGGTGTACCCACAGGAAGTCTCACCAGGAATGCACCGGGAAGCCAGGGGGGCGGGGTCACCCCCGCCCCGCCCGCCGCCACAAGACGTGCCCGAGCCCGCGGGAGATCAGCAAGGTCATGGCTTCCCTGCATCTGGGCATACTGAGTGAGGGTGGCTGCAGCGAGGAGGAGCTGCTGGAGCAATGCATCCAGTGCTTCGGTGAGTGCCCCTCTCCCTGGCCACCAATCCTGAACCAAGCCAATCACCCGCCTTTCTCGACCTTGGTTTTGGGGGTATAATCGGGGAGCAGAGGGGTGTGGAATGACCCCCATCACTACATTAGGGATAAGAGAAATAGCCGCCCCTTCTCCCTTTTTTAAATCTTCAACAAGATTTGCCCAGCATTGTGCTGGCCAATGCACAGTGCAGACAAGGAAACCGAGGCCGCGTGCGCAAGCTCCTGCGGGCCATCCCTGAGGGCCGGGCTCTCCATCAGGCAGTGCACTGGCCGTGGACGCGGCGGTCTGCTGCCTAGAGGCCAGTCTGACGCAGAGCCCCCCTCCGTCCCCAGACTCAGCGGGCAGCCTGCGCCGCGGAGACCACGTTCTCAACATGGCGCTGGCCATGCACAGCTGGGTGCTGCCTTCCGCCGACCTTGCTGCCCGGCTGCTGACCTCATATCCTTCTGGGAGTCCACGAGCTGTGGGTGGAGGGCAGTGGGCAGAGACGCAGAGCCTGGAGATGGGGGCGGGGTGAGCGGGCAGGTCCAGGATGCTGGTCCTAGCCTTGACCAGAACCCAAGTACCAGAAGGCCACAGGGGACACACAGGAGCTGAGGCGGCTACAGATCTGTCACCTGGTCAGGTACGGCTGAACCAAGACCCCACTGCTATGACCCAAGGTTCCCACCCTGCTGCCCCCCAGAATACCCCTCAGACTCCCCAGCCCAGTTCCCCACGGATCCCCTCCCAAACCTCGCTCCCTAAAATCCCACTTCTGGGACCTCTGGCTTGGTTCCTAAGACCCTCGCATTCTACTCCTTAGAACCTCCATTTCTTAGACGCCCCCGCTACCCCCACAGATCCTCCTCCAGCTGGTGCCCAGAGACCTCCAGCTCCGATCCCCTAAACCCCACCTCCCACTTACCCCAGCACAGCTCCTAAGAGCCCGTCACTCTGTCACTCCCCAAATCTCACTCTCAGGTATTTTCACCCCAAATCCCGAGACCCCTACTCTCCTCCTTCCCCAAGAGATGTCTCGAGTCCATCTGCCACAGATGCCCCAGCATGGCACCCCCTGCACACAGAGACCCCTGCCTCAGGGAGACCTCCACCTACCCTCTAAACCACTCCTAGGTACTGGCTGGCCCAGCACCCAGAGGCACTGCACCAAGAACCCCATCTGGAAGAGGTTATCAGCCGTTTCTGGGCCACAGTGGCCCGGGATGGCAACTCGGCCCAGAGGAGCCTGCGAGACTCCAACCTGTGAGTCGACCCCACGTCCCCTTCCGCACCCCCGCCCCAGCCTGCCACCCCCCTCCACACACGGAAACCACCCCAGCACCCTGCCCCCTTGGCCTCCAGCCTGAGCCCTGGTGGTCCCGGCCCCCCGCCGCCCATGAACAGCCCAGGCCTGAGCAAAAAGCGCAAAGTATCCTTGCTCTTCGACCACCTGGAGGCCAGGGAGCTGGCCCAGCACCTCACCTACCTGGAGTTCCGCTCCTTCCAGGCCATCACGGTGAGCAGCAGAGGGACTGGTGTGGGCAGGGCCTGGCTGGGACCACACAGGACTGGGAGGACCCTGCACGGGCATTCAGCAGGGACCGCAAACTACGCTGTCAAACCTGGGTGCTAGAGGGCCCAGGTAAAGGAGCCGAGCACAGAGCACCTGGGTTCCGATCCCATCAGCCCCGGCCCAGCTGTGTGGCCTTGAACTACTTTCTGAACCTCTCTAGACCTGTTATGGCTTCACGAGGAAATGACATTAATGTGTCCATTTTCAAGCGTTGCTGCACTGCCTGGTCCCTGGCTAAGTGCTCAGAACAGCTGATCAGCTCCTCCTTTATTCCAAATGTTCCAATTCACTGCGCCTCCGCCTCCGTTTCCTTTTCTGTGAAAGGGCGGGGCCCGGGCCCGAGTAAATGCTGACTGGTTGGGCCACTAGAAACGGACACCTTTGCCTTCCAGAATGTCCATTTCAGGCGCTTCAACGAATGAATGCGTTAGCTATTGCCATCTTGACATCATCCTTTTGAGGGACGGTGGGTTCCTTGACAGGAAGATTTCCAGGTAGAGTGAGAGAGAGAATGTGGTGCGGTGGGGGTGGGATGCAGCGCAGGCTCCTTGAACAGAATGAGACTAGACGTTGGTTTCAAGTCCTCGTCCCTCTCATTCCCTTTGCTGGCTGCACCCTAGACAGGCGCAGAGTTAGGAGCGTGCAGACTGAGCTTCCACGCTGACGCAGCCTCTGGGGCCCTGCACAAGGACTTTCCCTCTCTGCGCCTCAGTGGTCTCAGCTCTAAAGTGGGGTTGATGAGAACAGCGCCCACCTCACGGAGGTGTGAGAATTGAATTAGCTAACACCTTCAGAACAGGGCCAGGCTCTTTCTAAACACTCCTCCTCAGAGGTGACAGGGCCACCGTGACGTCAGGGACGCATGGCAGCCTGGGGAGAGACGCGCGACAAGCGCTCCTCAGGCCAGACCAGGCTAGGACATCCGAAGCCATAACTGTGGGGGATGGCAGGTGAGGGCCGGGGCTGAGGGCCGTGGCCCACCCTGAAGCGCGCCTCGCCCGCAGCCCCAGGACCTGCGGGACTACGTTTTGCAGGGCTCGGTGCGGGGCTGCCCGGCCCTGGAGGGGTCCGTGGCTTTCAGCAACAGCGTGTCCCGCTGGGTGCAGGTCATGGTGCTGAGCCGCCCCGGGCCCGCGCAGCGCGCGCAGGTGTTGGACAAGTTCATCCAGGTGGCACAGGTGAGGCCCTCCCTGCCTTTCGGCTAGCTGGGGTACCAGCCTTACTGAGGGTGCTCGCCCCTGGCCCCCCCCCCCGCGGGCAACCCCTGCGGCGACGTCACGTGCCCCGCCCATCGCATGAGGCTGGGGGTTGTCGCCCAGAGAACCGCGCGTCTCTCCCTTGGCCCCAGTCCCTGAGCCCTAGGTCTGAATAGTCCATCCCAGAGGCTATGAAAGCGCCCCTTCCGTGCCCCACCGTCACACCTCCCTCCACCAAGGGTCGGGTCCCCAGCCCCCCTAGGACGATGACTGCGGGGGGGAGGGGCTCCCAGATCCTGGGCCCGCCCCGCTGCGTCACTCCCCACCGTTCCGGGTACCTTCCTGCCCTTCAGGGAAAGGGGAAGCCCTCTGCCCCCACTGTGCCTCGCCCCCTGCGGTGTCCGCACAGACCACGCCCTTCCTCTGGAGGCTAGCTCGGCTTTGCTTCCTCCTCCGGCGCCCCAGGCCTCCAGGTTCCCGCTTCAGTCGAAGCACCTTCCCCCTCTCCCTGCTCTGTGACCTCTGCTCTATAAACTTGGAAGAGGAAAGGGTGAGGGAATCCCGGGGGGCCCCAGCTGACCCGCCCCCTCCATTCGCCTCTGCCTGGTTCCCAACTCCTCCTGCCCATGCCTTCTTGTCTCAGCACGCGGCACCAGCCTGACGCCAGCCACTGTGTGACACCCTCCCCCCACCCCCAAGATGACACTCGGCCATCTGATTCCTTTCACATCTGCCTGGCAGATACCTGTCTGCTCTCTAGATCTGTCCAGCTGTCCATACCTGCCTGTCTCCCCTCGCTTTCCTAACCCCACATCTCTCACCGGAACCACGCCCACACTGGTCCACACCACAGCAGCCTGAGGCCCCGGCTCAGGTGCGATGCTCTCACCTGTCCTCCCACCACTGCCTCCTCTCTTAGTGGCTCCGCCAGCTGCAGAACTTCAACACCCTGATGGCAGTCACGGGGGGCCTGTGTCACAGCGCCATCTCCAGACTCAAGGACTCCCACACCCACTTGAGCCCGGACAGCACCAAGGTGAACCCCCACCCCTCTCCCCAAGTTCCAAGTGGCCAGCTGTCCCGGAACCTGCCCTCACTTAATTCCCCATCCTCTGCCAACCTCCTCCCCCGAGAACCTCCTGAGGACCTTGCTCCTCCAAACCCCACAGACCCCGGATTCCATGTGCGTTCCTCCTCCCTCGGCACCCACCCGCCCGCTCTCCACGCATCCGGTCCGGAACTGGATGGCGAAGGGAGGCACAAGATGGCAATGCTGGCAGAGAACTGGCAGTCTAGGTGGGGAGCGAAGTCACACACCCAAAGAAGCCAGGCTGTTTGGACTTTACCCAGAAGACAATGGGGAGCTAGGGAAGGTTTGGGAGTGATGACAGCACCTGTCATCAGATCAAGTTCTTGAGAAATCACTCTGGTTTGGGGACGGGGTTAGTGGTGCCTCTCTGAGATGGGGACCCGAGAGGAAAAGCAGCTTGGGGGAAATGCTGAGGTCAGCGTGGGATACAGAGAGGCTTTGGAGGGTTCCAAATGCCACCCCTGGGGGGTCTGGAGCCCACATAGGAGGCTGCTGGGATACTCACCCTAGGAGGTTCAGGAAACAGAACCCCGTCCCCCACAGGCCCTGCTGGAGCTGACCGAGCTCCTCTCCTCCCGCAACAATTACGCCCATTACCGCCGCACCTGGGTCGACTGCCGAGGCTTCCGGCTGCCCATACTGGGTGTGCACCTCAAGGACCTGGTGTCCCTGCACGAGGCACAGCCCGACAGGTTGCCTGACGGCCGTCTGCACCTGCACAAACTGAACAGCCTCTACCTGCGGCTGCAAGAGCTGGCAGCCCTCCAGGGGCAGCGTCCGCCCTACAGTGCCAACGAGGACCTTTTGCACCTGCTCACGGTGAGCTGTCCTGCCCTGCCCAGCCCGGGTTCCGAGAGACGCAGGGTCCTGGGCAGGTGGCCGTGTGCCAGCCCAGGATGGAAGAGTGCATGGGCTTTTAAAGTCAGAGCGTCTGAGTTTATTTTTTCTAGCTGTGTGGCCTTGGCCAAGTCACTCACCCCTTGGCCTCAGGTCCTTATCTGCGAAACAGGGATAATGATTGGGCCCACTTCAGAGGGTGGCTGAGAACTCAGCCAAAGACAGAACTCAAACAGTACATAAAACAGCATCTGCACACTGTGAGCTCATTTAAGAGATGCATCCCGCCCCCCACTCCCACACTGACTCGCTACCCCCCACACCGAGTTCCAGGATCACTTTGGACTTCCGCACTCCTGTACTCCGAGGTTCTGAGCTCCCTGTGCCAACAGCCTAAATGCCAAATGCTGACAGGTCCAGGAATCCAAGCGAAAAGCTAGTAATAGTTATTGATCATTTACCATGTGCCTGGAACCTTGTTAAATACTCCACAGATCCCTTTATTCCACATCACATGCTGCAAAGTTGGGACCCTTACTGTGCCAACTCTATGGATTGGGAAACTGAGGCCCAGGGAGTTGGTCCCTTGCCCACTGTCCCACAACAGTAAGACCAGATCTGAATCCAGGCAGTCCAACTTCCAGAGCCCACCTGTTAACCTATGCTAACCACCACACTATGTCCTGTGATCGAGTATAGGGTGTTTTTTTTTTTTTTTTTGACAGGCAGAGTGGACAGTGAGAGAGAGAGAGAGAGAGAGAGAGAGAGAGAAAGGTCTTCCTTTACCATTGGTTCACCCTCAGCACCACGCTGATCCGAAGCCAGGAGCCAGGTGCTTCTCCTGGTCTCCCATGCGGGTGCAGGGCCCAAGCACTTGGGCCATCCTCCACTGCACTCCCAGGCCACAGCAGAGAGCTGGGCTGGAAGAGGGGCAACCGGGACAGAATCCAGCGCCCCAACCGGGACTAGAACCCAGTGTGCCAGTGCCGCAGACAGAGGATTAGCCTAGTGAGCCACGGCGCCGGCCGAGTACAGGGTCCTGACCATGCTTTACCCGAAGATGTTTGTCTTTTTATTTGGGAGGCAGACAGACAGATGAATAGAGAGTGCTCTCCTCTTCTGCTGGTTCACTCCCACATGCCCACCACGGCCGGGACAGGGCCAGGCCAAACCCAAGGGGCAGAGCACAGGCAGGTCTCCATGTAAGTGGCAGGGACCCGACCGCTTGAGCTATCACCGCTGCCCAGCAAGGTCTGCACTGGGAGGAAGCTGAAGTCAGGAGCTAGAGCTGGGAATCAAACCCACGCACTCCTCACCACCGCCGGCACAGCGCCTGCTCCTGGCCCAGGTACAGGGTCTGATGTAGAGGGCTGTGCAGTCCAAGGCTGAAAAGAGGATGTGCAGACCCTAAGACAGGACCAGACTACACAACCGGAAGGACCCAATGCAAAATGTGGGACTCCTGATTCAAACTTATTAAGAATTTCAAGAAGGTGACAGAAGGGCCTTCCATGAAACAGGGGCCTGCGAAGCCCTGTTTAGGGCCCTGCCCTAAGACGACGGGTGCCCAATTCCCTGGGCTTTGCTGGTCCTCAAAGGCCGCCAGCCCAGGTATTCACGCACCTGCTGTGAGCCAGGCACTACTTCAGCCACAGGGCAGATAGCAGTGAGCAAGTTAGAAAGCAAAAGCCAGCTGTTTTTGTGGGACTGACATCATCTTTAGATGCTAAGAGCCACAGAGAAAGGTAAAGCTCAAAGGGGCATGGGAAGTGACACTGGGTGCAATCTTAAACAAGGAGTTCAAAAAAGTCCTCACTGAGGGGCTGATGTTGCGGTGCAGCGGGTTAAGCTACCCCTTATGATGCCGGTTCAAGTCCTGGCTACTCCACTTTCCATCCAGCTTCCTACGAAAGCACCTGGGAAGGCCATAGATGTGGGTCCCTGCCACCCATGTGGGAGACCAGAAGGGAGCTCCTGTCTCCTGGCTTCTGCCTGGCCCATCCCTGGCTGTTGCTGCCATTTAGGGAGCGAACCAGAAGGTGAAAGATCTCAGACAGAGGATCTCAGGGGTCCCCAGGGAAAGGGGGCTTAGGAAGAAGCTAGGGAATGCAGGTCGAGGTGGGGCTGTGGGCTGCAGGCAAGATGGGGACGAGGAGGGGTCTGTGACGCCCCTGCCCACAGCTTTCCCTGGATCTCTTCTACACGGAAGACGAGATCTACGAGCTTTCTTATGCCCGGGAGCCCCGCTGTCCCAAGAATCTGGTGAGACCCGGCCCCTGACCTCTGATCAGCGCTCAGCCTATGCGCTGCCTAATGGCGCCTGTGTCCCTGCCCCAGCCACCCTCCCCCTTCAAAGCACCCCTGGTGGTGGAGTGGGCCCCTGGTGTGATGCCCAAGCCAGACAAGGCCACTCTGGGACGGCACGTGGAGCAGCTGGTGGAGGTAAGCAGGGGACTGCGGGCTGGCCGTGGGGGTCTGGGAGGGAAGACTTCCATCTGTATAGCCCTGCACCTGGAGGAGGGGAGCGGAGGCCCTGGGGATCGGACCTGGAAAACTTGGCCTTGGTCTGCCCTCCCGTGCCCTTGCGAAGTCTGTGTTCAAGAACTATGACCCCGAAGGCCGAGGAACCATCTCTCAGGAGGACTTTGAGCGGCTCTCAGGCAACTTCCCCTTTGCCTGCCATGGCCTTCACCCACCTCCCTGCCAAGGGTAAGTGGCCCCGACTTTCAGGTCCCCCTGAAGACGAGGACGCTGGGGTCCCCTGGACTCCCAGGCCTGCAGGAGGTGAGGGCCGGGCCCACTGACCCTCTCTCTGCCCTCAGGAGCGGCTCCTTCAGCAGAGAGGAGCTGACCGGGTACCTGCTCCGGGCCAGCGCCATCTGCGCCAAGCTGGGCCTGGCCTTCCTGCACACCTTCCACGAGGTCACCTTCCGCAGGCCCACCTTCTGTGACAGCTGCAGCGGCTTCGTGAGTACCAGGCTCTGTCCCTGCTTCCTCACAGTCCGCCCTGCCCTGGAGGGCTGGCGGTCCCCAGGCCCCAGATAAGCCCCACACTCCAGAAAAACCCTCAAACCCTCCAGCCTCAAGTCATCTCCACCACTCCGTCAGCATGGAATACCTTTGCGTCCTAGAGAACCTCCAATTGCACACAGGCCCCAAGTCCCAGCCGATCTCCCTCCTGGCCAGTCACTGAAGCACAGATGCGAACCTCAGTCCCCACGACTCTGGACAACGCACACACCTGGGGAGACTGTCCAGACACGATAGATCTCTAAGCCGCTGGGCTCCCCACCCTTCAAACTCCTCACACTCGACATACCGGCCACAGCTCCCTCTCTCTAGAGCAAGACTCAGTCACAAACCTTGGCCTACTTCCCAACCACTAACCACTGACTGAGGACTTGTGCGCCGGGCCATTCCAACAGCCCACACAGTCCCTGCCCACAGACTGCAAATTTCACCTGACCCCAACACCCTACAAATCTGTCCAAAAGTGAGGTGATCTCCAAGCTCCAGTTAAGCCCCTTAGCCTTGAGCATTTTTCAAAACTGGGGTAGCTGCCGCACTGCCACACCCCCACCCCTGCCTCCCCTGGCCTGGGTAATGTATTCCACTTCTGTTCCCAGCTCTGGGGTGTCATCAAGCAAGGCTACCGCTGTCGGGGTGAGTGGGGTTCCGGCCAGTGGGAGGGGGCACGGAACCTGCAGGCTAGATGGATGGAGGGCACTGACCGGGCCTCTGGCTGTTCCCTGCTACCTTCCACAGACTGCGGGCTGTGTTGCCACAAACACTGCAGGGACCAAGTGAAAGTGGAGTGCAAGAAGAGGCCAGGAGCCAAGGGCGATGTGGGGCCCCCAGGGGCCCCCGTCCCACCCACCTCAGTCCCCCATGCCAGCTGTGGTAAGACCCAGAGCGGAGCAGCCTGGGGGGGTGCTGGTGGGTGGGCATGAATGCCACCCTTCCCTCCCATCACACCCACGCCCCTTCCTCCCTCCACCCCACAAACAGGTTCAGAGGAAAATCTCTCCTACACGCTTTCCCTGGAAGCCGAGACTGGGTGCCACTTTCGCCACGCCTGGACCCAGACGGAGTCCCCACACCCGTCCTGGGACCCAGAGACGGTAAGGAGGAGCCGCCACCTGTGCCCGGCTGGGTGTGCAGGAGACAGGCCACTCGCCTGGGGAAGAGCAGACCCACTCGGGGACACACGAGCAAGCAGAGCCGCACAGAAATTCCCGATTGTTTGAGTGGGAGGGCACAGACACTGGTTAATTTTTAATGTTGATGGAAACATTGGGGGAAGGATGGAAGAGAAAATGGATTTAAGGAGGGAGAAAACAGGAAGACGACAGGATACGGTCAAACGCACCAGGGAGAACCTGCAGGACTGAAACGGAGACGCTCAGACCAGGGTTGGAAACCAAAGTCCGCAGGGGCCATTCGCTCGCCCGCTGGCCGCCAGCCTGGGCGAGGCACTGCCCCCGGGCAGCTTGGCCGCCTGCAACCCCGTCTACCTCCTTCCAGGGGACGACCCCGCCGGCCACCCCATCACCCAAGCCGGACCCCTAGATGATGCCGCCGGAGCCCCCACCGTCCGGCCTCCTCCCTACGCTGCCTTTGATGAAGGGTCCGTCACCTCTCACCCCAAAGAGAGCTCCTTGCTCCCTTCCTTCGCGTCCCAGTGGCTGTTCCGCAAGCTCCCTTTTCCTGTGCGGCCCCGTGCTGGCACACGCACACTCGGGCGTCGTCTCCCCAGCTCTCCGTTTCACAGACGTGGAGGCCGAGGCTGCTGCCCCAGGGGGGCAGAACTCCCGAGGGTTGGAGGCAGCACTCAGACTCAGGCCCTCCGACCGCCTCCAAACCAGAAGCTCCGGACAAGCACGCCACACTGAGGGCAGCGGGGCCACAAGGGGCTGGCATATCCCGAGTGGGAGGGGGAGGGGACAGGGCAGGGAGCCCTGGACGCCGGAGTCCAGTCACACCCCTGCCTGCAGCTCCGTCGCACTCAGGGGAGAAGCCAAGTCCTCCCCGTGGCCCGCAACGCCCCTCTCCATCTGCCCCCGTCACCTCTGACCTCGCCTCCCAGCCCCTCCCCACCGCACTCATCCTGCTTCAGCTACACTGGCCTTGACGCCCTCTGAACATGCCAAGAACACTCCTACCTCAGGGCCTTTGCACTGGCTGTTCCCGCTGCCCGGAACACACTTCCCTAGAGGCTCACACAGCTCCCTTTGGGATTCTGCTCCAGGGACACCTTCTCGGTGAGGCCTCCCCTGACCACACTCCCCCCACCCCCACCCCAGCCCACTCCAGTTCCAATCCCGCCTGGCCGCTTCACTGTACGTGCCTGCCCTGACAAACCGCGCGTTCCACCTGCTCGGCCCCTCCTGCCCAGACGTCACAAGCAGAGAGCGGGGACTCCCATGTGTTTGGCCGCCGAGTCCTCCGTGCCTAGAGCGGGGCTGGCACAGGGTGCACCCCTGCGGAACGTCTGAGGAGCCCTGCCCACGCCCGCGGCAGGGGAGAGATGCTTGCTAAAGAGCGTAAGACCTTGAGAGTCCGAGCAGCAGGGCTCTGTCCAGGCCCCGGGGCCAGACACCCCCTGCTCCTCCACAAGGCTGAGCACCCGACCCGGCCCCCTGAGAGATGCACCCTACAGCTGTCGTCGATTAAATTTATTTTCCCAAGAACACGGTTCTTGGTGTTGAGGGCCGGATGGAGGTAGGATGTTGAGGGCCTCAAGAACAGGGGCCGGGGGGCCGCGGGAGACCCTCCACCGGCCTCCCCAGAGACCACCGCTGGCGTCAGCACCGCACGGACCCGGCCACCAGGCCCTCCTCACTTCTTCTTCTTCCTGCGGCCCCAGCCTTGGCGGCCCGCCCTCCGCCCGCCTCTGTCTTCTCTTCGGCTCTGCCAGCTGGGCATGGGGGCCTCCAGCTCGTTTGGGCGGCCCCCCCGGTCTGGCACGTCGCCCATAAGCACCTGAAGAGGATCACACTTGAGTTTCAGAGGGAAAAATAAAAGCACAGGGCTGGGGGAGGGGGGCCCACGGACAGGAGCCCGGTGAGCCAAGGGAAGAGCTGCAGGCAGAAGGAGGCAGGGGCAGATGTTGACCACGCGGCTCCGGCTTTGCGGGAGGAGGGACTGCGTCGGTGGGAGATACCGGGGGGTCCTAAAGGCCTCAGCAAAGGGAGATAAAGCGGAGGGTGACGGCGGAACGCCAAGCCTCCTCCCCACCCCGGTATCTACGAGTGCACCTCAGCTTTGTTGGCTTCACATACGGAGCTCTGTATAACATTTCCAGCAAACTGGTGATTTCTTTCTTCTAATTATCCATCGTTTGTGTATCACAGGTTTGAGATGACTTAGAGAGGTATGAGACTAGGTACTTAGTCATTTAGTCATTTAAACAGACGGCATTTCTGTTTGCTTCTTTTTATTGCTTAAAAAGCAACGCAGGAGCTGGCATCGGGGCGTAGCAGGTAAAGCTGCCACCTGTGATGCCAGCAGCCCACATGGGCATGGGTTCGAGTCCTGGCCGCCCCACTTCTGCTCCAACACCATGCTAAATGCTTGGGAAAAGCAGAATGTAGCCCAAGTGTCTGGGCCCCTGCCACCATGTGGGAGACCTGGATGAAGCTCCTGGCTCCTGGCTTCAGCCTGACCCAGCCTTGGCCATTGTGGCCATCTGGGGCATGAGCCAGGGGATGGAAGATCTGTCTCTCCCTCTCTCTCTGACTCTGCCTTTCAAAATAAATAAATAAACCAATGCAATACATGTAAGGTGAGGTGATGAAGAAAGATTTTAAGCCCAAGCTACAGAGGCAGGCAGGGGCTCAGGGAAAAGCAGTGGGGAACCGGGGAGGGGTTCTGAGCTAGGGAAGTTCATGGCCAGGTTTTTCGGTGAGAAGCATCCTTCTAACCACCATGTGAAGAGGGTGAGTCCAGGGGGCAAGAACCCAGCAGGGGAGGACAAGCCTAGACCAACAGAGAGGCTGAACGGCCGACGTGAAGACCAAAGCCAGGCCCTCTCCCAGCCCAGGTGCCCACCTTGTTGACGGCACAGCAGGTCCCGCGGCGGGCAGCTGCACTGGTGGCGGGCACCAGGCGAGACAGGTCAGCACGGGCAGCCAGGACGTGTGCAATGGAGACGTCGGATTCTGGCGTCAGGACCTCTCGGATTGGGATCAGCACTGCCTTCATGGCCTCCCCCTGGGCCTGGGAGAGAGGCACACGCAGGACATGCCCAAGAACCCTGCCTCTCACCTGGCCTCTCAGCCTCCAAACCTGCGAGCCAGAATCAACCTCTTTCGCTTTTAAAGTACCCAGTCCTGGCCGCTTCGTCCTAGCAACACAGCACCAGCCAACGCCCCCTCACTGCCCACAGTCCCAAACAAGGGGTTCAGGTCTGAGGCCGCTCGGGGCGCCCGGCTGGGAATCCTGGCATACCCTGGGGGCCAGGAGATTCTACAAGGGCTCAGGCCTCAGAACCTGCAAGGGGGTAACTGGCCCGGCCCCCACTCTTCCACCCTGCGACTGTGCCCCCCCGCCATGGAGCTGCCCGCTCCGGCCGAGGGCCAGGGCCTGCACCTCTGCCCGCTCACTCCAGTGGAAAGCAGACGTGGTGAGGTCAAGGCGCTTCAGCAGGAGGCAGCGGCGGCAGCGGTACTGCTCCGTCAGGCTCTGGGACAGGGACTCCAGCGCTTCCTAGGAGAACGGTTTCCGTCACGCAGGGGTCTCTGGGCCAGGGCAGCCTTCACACACAGCCAGACCCAGTCTTACCCATCTGGGCGCATCCAGCGGGTGGTGGAGGAGCGGCCGCATGAACCCTGGCGGCAGGGAAGGCAGCAGCTCCGAGATCTGATGGAAGAAGGCAGAGGCCCATCGGAACAGAAACAGGACGGAAGCGTCTGGGCCCCGGCGACCCGTGCCACAGAAGCAAGAATGGTGGACGCAGCTCCAGAAAAACACCCCTGTGGCTGGGACATGCCTGCCAGTGTCGCTTTGGGGGGACAAGACTCTCTCCTCCAAGGAAGGGTGGCCTGGGTGGGGAGAAGACCCTGGCCCTACCTTGGCATGCAACTCCTGTAGCAGCTGGCTGGCAGGAGTCCCCCGCACGGGTCTAGGCAGCCCCAGGGCTCGCAGGGTGAGGACCAGTTCGTGGGCCGGGCCAGCCCCTTCCTCTGTCCCTTCCCCGAAAGCCAGCACTGGCCTGGAGTCCCGCTGCGGGCGCAGACGCAGGAGGCGGGCGGCCTGGAGTTCGGAGCAGAGGAAGCCTACAAGGAAAATGCAATGGAGGAGGGCTGCGACTCCACCCCCCCAGAATCAAAAAGCCCCGCAGGCTACCAAGTCTCCCACCTCGCACCTTCTGGTCCCACCCACGTGGCGTCCACGACCTCACGTGGCCAACTCTAAACCCAGCCCTCCGCCCGCCCCATCCTGACTCCACCCGCCTGGGCGGCCGCAGCCTCGCCCACTTCCGCATCGCGGGGCTGCGGGAGACTCACGCAGCAGGCGCAGGCCAGCGCCGGGCTCCCGCAGCGCGGTCTCACCGTCCCCGCCGCAGAGCACGCGATCCGGGCAGTGCAGCTCCCGCAGCACGCCGGCCAACCGCCGCACGAACGCCGCCTCCGCGCCCGGGCCTGCAGGAGGCGGGCGGCGTCAGGCGCGGGGGCGGCGGCTGCGGGACCCGCCCCCGGCCCCGGCCCTGCACGCACCGCCGCCGGCGTCCTCTCGCCGCTGCTCCAGGGCGCCCAGAGTGACCAGCTCCGCCGCCAGCCGCGCGCACAGGGCCCTGAAGGCTGGGCACGAGGTGCCCCGCGACGCCGCCTCCGGGAAACCCTCATACCTGAGGCGAGACCGAGGGCAGCGCGTCAAGGAGAATCCCTCCCCGTCCGCGTCCTAGAGGCAAAGCCTGCGCTTCCTGCACGCCCGGGCCACGCCGCGCAGCCCCTTACCCGAGGGTCAGCAGGTCACGGGCCACCGCGGCCCCCTCTCGCGCTTCCGCCTCTGCCCCCTCCATGAGCGCGGAGCCTCGGTGCCCAACGCGCGCCCCCTGGCGGCCGGTGGCCGGCTCCGCCCCAGGAGCGCAGCGCCCCCGGCGGCGTAGCGTTGCGCCACCCGACCAATCACCCGCTTCTCACGGAGGGGCTTCGACGGTCCGATTGGTGCAGGAGGATGCAGAGCCCGCCCCCGTGCCGCCCTCGGGGGTAACCTGCGCGGCTTCTGAGACCGCCACCCCCCACACACACCCGGGGCTGTAAATTCTAGCGCGTGCGTTCAGGGCAGTTGGAGTAGGCTGGGAGGTGTCTACCGAGTCTTTCTTCAGCCTCCCTGGCTGCCCTTTGTTCTTAAAGCACCTTAGACCTAGTGTTGATCATCCAGCTCCGCCCCAAATCCAGAAACTTGTTTCTTCCTCTCCTTCTTAGGCTTGGGGATCTAAGGGAGCTAGGAGTCCCGGCTGATCCTGCACGCGCCTCCCCCACCAAAACCAGGTCCTCCTGATGGACTACAGTGGGCCCTGGAGGGAGGGAGCCGATGTGATGAGGAGAGCAGGATCAGGCACACGGGGAGGGTTTTACTCCACCACCACCAGGTTCCTGCCAATTTGCTTCCCATCTGAGTAACAATAGTGTCCCCTCTTAGTGTTCCCTGTGCAGGTTAGAGTCCTGTGTAGAAAAAGCGCTTGGGGGCCGGAGCTGCGGCTTAGTGGGCTAAGCTGCCACCTGCAGTGCCCGCATCCCATATGAGCGCTGGGTCAAATCCCGACTGTTCCACTTCCGACCCAGCTCTCTGCTATGACCTGAGATAGCAGTGGAGGATGGCCCAAGTCCTTGGGCCCCTGCGCCCACGTGGGAGACCCGGAAGAAGATCCTGGCTTCGGATCTGCTCAGCTCTGGGCGTTGTGGCCTTTTGGAGATGAACCAGCAGATGGATGATCTCTCTCTGTCTCTGCCTCTCTGTAACTCTGCCTTTCAAATAAATACATAAATCTTAAAAGAAAAAGTGCTTGGCAGGCTATAGGGGATACCCATTTAAGAACAGCCACTTTCGACACAGGCGTTCCATGTGAGCGTTGGTTCCAGTCCTGGCTACTCCACTTCTGACCCAGCTCCCTGCCAGTTCCTCCTAGGAGGCAGCAGTGATGGCTCAAGTGTTTGGGGCCCCCGCCACCCACATGGAAACCCCAGATGGAGGTCTGGGCTCCTAGCTTAGGGCTGGCCCAATCTTGGCTACTGGGGACATTTGGGAATGGAAGATGGGTCCCTGTGTGTCACTTTGCATTTCAAGTGGATAAACTTTTTTTTTTAATTTGACAGCGTTATAGACAGTGAGAGAGAGACAGAAAAGTCTTCCTTCCATTTTTTTCACCCTCAAATAGCCACTATGGACGTGCCGCGCCGATCCAAAGCCAGGAGCCAGGTGCTTCCTCCTGGTCTCCCATGCAGGTGCAGGGCCCAAGCACCTGGGCCATCCTCCACTGCCACAGCAGAGAGCTGGACTGGAAGAGGAGCAGCCAGGATTAGAACCAACATGTATACGGGATGCCAGCGCCACAGGCAGAGGATTAACCAAGTGAGCCACGGTGCTAGCCCCGATAAACATTTTTTAAACCCCAGATTTGATGCATTTTAAACCCCAGACCCACTGTTATTGCTGCTGTCTTTGCTTCTACTGTTGTTAAATATCATTGTTCCAGGTCTAAGCTGTTCCTACCTCCATCAGGGTCCCCAGTAGTTCCCAGGTAATTCCCCCTGGGAGCTGGCGGTGGGCTAGGGACCTCAGAGAAGAAAAATGACCAGAATGCACTCCTCTGGAACAGTCTGCCCTTAATCTGCTCCCTCCATTGCCCTGCCTACCTCAAGACGGGGCACCCGAGGCATTGGTCGACCTAAATAAAACACTGGAAATCACTCAGGCCAACACTGACCCCCTCTCTTGGTATCGAGCCTCATATGAATCTGCACTCTACCCCCAAATAGACCCAGTATCTGCCCACTCCCCCCCCCCCACGGCCCTCACTCCGGTCCTGTCTGCCGTGGTCTCCCCTGGACCATCACAGCAGCCTGCTGCCAACCCCACCACCCCAGGGGCCGTTGCCAGTGTGCGGCCAAGGGAGCCGGGAAACACCTGGGCCGTCCTGTGGTCCAGCTCGCTCGGGCTGAGAGCGAGTGTGAGCAGTGGCTTGCAGGGCCCCACGGACCTGCCTCGCCTCCCCGCTCCTCCTCCCCTGCACGTACCCGAGCCCCCAGGACCCTGCCTGGACTCAGCAGGCACACTCAATCCTTGCTTGGAGCCTTGCACTGACTCTGCCCCTTAGAATGTTCTTTCCTGGAGCCCCCCCCCCCCCCCGCCCAGGCCTCTCTCACCTCCTTCCTGGGGCCCAACTTGACCATCCTGGCTAATACTGCCCATTCCCCCAGGCTGGCTTGCTTGCTTCTTCTTATGTGCCGCTGCTCACAGATTAAGTCATTTACGGATGCTGCCCCCTACTGTACATCTCACAGGCCCATCGTGGGAAGGGACTTTGTTCTGTGCACTGCTTTATCCAGCACCTGAAGCCTAGGGCGAGGGCTGAATAAACACAGTTGGTGGGGGGAGGCACTTTGGTTCAGCTAGTTATGCTGCCACTTGGGGTGCCTGCATCCCACATTGGAGTGCCTGGCTCCTCTGCTTCCAATCCGGCTCCCTAATGTGCCTGGGAGGACACAGGTGCTTCAGTCCCTGCCACCGGGACCAGGACCCTCCAGGCTCCTCCCTTCAGCCTGGCCCACCCCAGCTGTGATGGGCATTTGGGGAATGGACCGGTGGATGAAGATTCTCTGTCTTTCTGTCACTCTGCCTTTCAAACAAATCTTTTTTAAAAACTAAAAATAAATGTACTTGTTGAGTGACTGAATATATAAAACGCAGCTGCAGGGGGTGCTCGGGACTTCAGGATGTGGAGGGGAAAGGAGAACAGAGACGGCAGCCGGGCAGCCAGGGAGGTGAGCGGAGGGGGCGCGCCAAGTCAAATAACCAACAGAGCCTGAAACTTTGTCACAGACGGTTCTTGGAGTGGATCTCATGCCCCCCGCCCCCGATGACAAGACTGGGTCTTCGGCCCCCATCGTCCCCCACCGCTTCAGCCTGTGCTGATGCTGACAATGTTGAAGTCACAGACTGGCTTGGAATCAAGATCAGGAAGATAAATGTTGGGGTGCCTCCCCCCCAAGTCTGGGGGCCAGGCATCCAATCCGAGGGGCAAGCAGCTGGGAAACTGAGCCTGGGGCCTCCAGGGCCTGAGGCCTTCCTGGCTCCCAGGGTCAGCCCTCCATGCACCCCCGACTGGGGGCAATGAAGGGAAATCATGGATCAGAGGTGGGTGGCAGCAGGGAGTAGGAGCAGGAGACCCGGGAGAGGCGGTGCTGGGGAGTGGGGGCCAGGGGGACTTTGCCGGCCCCCTCCCTGCTTCATCCGCAGATCCCACAGCACCGTACAGCACTCTGGTCTTCCGTCCTACCCTCCCCAAAACGAGGTAGGTTAAGAATGGAGCTTCCCCCCGCCCACCACGGAAGGGGGGAGACCGAGGCACAGAGAGGGGGACGGGGACCCAGGCTGCCCCAGCCCCCAGCCCCTCCGCCCTCAGCTCTGGTGGGTCTGACAGTGATGAGAGCTGGGCAGTGGGGATGGGAGGGACACCTCTCCCCTTCTCTCACCCTGGGATCAGGGTCTGGTTGGGAGAGCTGAATCTCACAGGTTCCGGATGTAATAAATAGCTAATAATTTAAAGGAAGTGACGGGAGGATCCATCGCTTGAACCCCACAAGGACATCCAAGTCTGGGTAATGAGGAAAGTTGAGTGTACATTTCCAGATGCTTGGGGCCGGATGCAGGTCCCAAGCCTGCAAAACGACTGAGAATGTCTTGCTCCGAGACCTCGACCCTCCCTTACAGGACACCAGGTCCTGAGACTGTGGCACACCTCTTCCTGAGGAGTCTCGGAGGACCGTGAAACAGGCTTCCAAACTCCCTGACACAGCCCCGACTCTGAGATTAACAAGGAGCTGAAGAGGAGGTGCAGAATATAAAAGGCAAGACTTGGGCCAGGACTAGGGCTCAAGGGTCTGCAATACTGGAGGGGGGGGGGCGTTACAGGTTCCCAGCAGAGCCATAGCTAGTCCCAAAGGTGCCTTGGTGCAAATGAGAAAAAGGCACACCTGCCTCTGAGCACAGAGCTTGGCCGGCAGACCAGGGTGCAAGCCCCAGCCGCACTCACCACCTCGCTCGCCGTGTCCTTTTGCTCATTGAACAGCCTGCACAATCGCCCTGGCAAGGCTGGGACCTACAGGTGGGCGTGGGGGAGCTCCTTGGTGGTCCTGGAATCCAGGAATCTGAGTGCAAGTGGTTGTCTTCTTCCCCAAGGATAGAGGGGGTGACTCTGGGGATTACTGGGTGCTTGGGCTGGGGTCGTGGGAACCTTAGATGGCAGGATGCAAGGAGCAGCAGGGTTTCAGAGGCTGCAAAGCAGGGCCTGGGGCATTGGCCGTACAGGAATCTCCAGGGTTTGAACGTCTCTGGGATGAAGGGACCGAAGTCTTGGATCAGGAACTAACCCCATGTGGTGCGGGCTTGGGCCCTGCATCTGGGAGGGGGGTGTTAATGGCACCTTGGGATCTCCAATCCAGTGCTCCTAAAGCACCTTGGGGGTCACTTGGGGGCTGGGGACCAACAGGCCAGAGAACTGGGTTGCCATGACTATCCCACGTTCTGGGAGCTGGAATCCCATCCAGCCTCAAGAGGATTGGGGATGTGTGGGTTGAAGGAAGCCAAAGTTCTCAGGCCCAAGGGGGGACAAGAAGACGACTGGAGGATTTGAGACCAGTGTCTTGGGTCCTGAGGGGCTGGTGGCCGCCCACAGCCGCGCCCCTGAGGGTACCAGACACCTGTCCTACAGCTCCTGAGAACGCCAGCTTGGGGGGATCTATGGGGGTGTTGGATTCCTTGGCTGCCAGAGCATCCTGGATCTTGGGGAGCCTCTGGGATGGACCCCCCAGTCATTTTGGGCACAGGTCGGAGCACATCCAAGGACTCTGCATCTTAAGAGCTCGGGGTTCCTAGGCCATCTGTGCTCCTGGATTGAAGGCCAGGTCTGTGGGGAGCGTGGGCACTCGAGTGGGCAGACTTGGGGCCGGCATCTGGTGATTCCGGACCAGATCAGAGTCTCAACCCCAGGAGGATTTGCTGTCTCAGGGGTCTCAGGGCTACAGGAACATCTCCGATGTGGGTGCACCAGGGCTTAGACCAATATTCAGGGACCATTGCTGGGGGTGATTCTGGGTCTTACGTCTTGGGATCTGGGAGTAGTTGGATAAGGGCAGGATCAGGTACTGGCAAGTCCAGACTAATTCTGGGGCTATAATCTGAGCTTTGGACGGGGGTTCAGGGTTCAAGGGCCCTGCATCTGTCAGGGCTCCTTGTGTCCCCGGGGCCCTCTGCGATGCAGTCTGGAGATCCGCGTGTCTCCTGGGGGTGGGGAGGGGGACGCCAGAACTCAGGACGCCTGAGACCTCTTGAGACCGACGTCCCAACGAAGCCGGGTCTGGAGCCGCACAATCCTAGGTTTGGGGTCCAGATTCCGGGTCTGGGATCTCTCAATCCAAACTCAAGCTCCAAGTTCCAGATGTGCCTAGGTTTGCGTTTTAGGTCCGAACTGAGTCCGGGGTCCTGGACCCTCAATTCCGGGTCCCGGGTCCGGTTACCGGACCTTCCAGGCCATCCTCACCGTGCAGCCTCTTCGTGGCGACCCCCGCAGCCAGCGCAACCGCATCGCGCCGCGACCCAGTGGCAGGCGCGCAGGGGCGCGTAGCAGCACAGACAGGGCACCGCCAAGGAGAGCGCGGCCAGCGCGGCCCAGCGCGCGGCGGGGCGTGGGTGGCCCGGCTCGCAGGCGCATGGGTCCGAGAAGTCGCCCTCGGCGTCCGACAGGCAGTGGTAGAGCAAGCTCTCGGCGCACCACAGGCAGCTGAGACGGCGCACCAGTAGGCGACCCGGGTCCGGGGCCTCCGCGCAGCGACCCCCACGCCCGTCCGCACGGCGGCGGAAGAGCGCCCGGCAGTGCACGCAGCGAGCTGCCTCCTCGGTCTCTGGGGAGGCCTTGGCCGGCGCGGGGGCGGGGCCGGGGCCCGGCGGTGGGCGAGCCGGAGGTGCTGGGGGCGCAGCCTCGGCCAGAGGGGCGGGAAGTGCTGCTGGGGGCCCCAGGGCTGCACCCCTCAACGCACCGGTCTTGGCGAAGCGCACGACGCAGGTGGATAGGGCGAGGGGCGCAGGCGGCCCAGAGCGCCTGTAATCCTCGTAGCCACGGCCGCCCCAGCCCGGGCCCCCTGCCCCGGCCGGGGACTCTGAGGGCTCTGGAATCCCTGTGAACGGTAGAAGTGGAGGGTAGCTCTGTGGGACGAAGGGACAAGGGGTCAGGTTAGCGGGGCTGTGAGTCCCCCAACCTCCACCCCATCCTCATCCTCCTTGGCCTCAGAAGCCCCAGCCTCACCTCAGTCATCCTGAGGATCCCCCTGCTCCAAACCCTCCCGGGCCCAGAATTCAGATGTCCAGCACCCGAGCCTGTTCCTCTTCCAAGCCCCCTTCTTCCCCAGGGACAGACACACTAAGGAATCTGGGCGCCAAGTGCATACCTTAAACCTCCAGTGGCCTAAGGTTCCCATTCCTGTAGTCTCTCAAGATCTAGGAGTCCCAGCTCCTAGCCCCTCTGCCTTCTGATTGGGGAGCCCCCTCCTCCTCCTGGTGCCCCGAATGCCCTCCGCCCTGGCCCCAGCACCCAAGCACACCCCATCCCACCATGAATTTAGTAGGCTGAAGGACCCCTCTCATGAGTGCTAGCATCCGCTGGTGAACCCGAAGAACTGACCTGTGAAATCATCCCCCAAGTCCCCATGGCACTCAGAGCTCCCCCCAGATCTCCAAGGACCGGGAAGACAGGGGCAGCCCCCGCCCCCTGCCCTGGCCCCCCTGCCCCGGACTTCCAAGCTTCTCCCTGCCCCCAGTCAGATCCATCTTCTCCTCCCCCTGGCCCTCAGCCCCAGCCTGCTCTGGGATCCCTGGCGCTCAGTCCTGTTCCATCCCAGGCCCAGAGCCCCCCCAGTTTCCACCGGGATGGGGTGGTCACCGCACCTGAGCCGAGGAGCGGCGGCGCTGGGGAGGCGTGGCTGGCCCGAAGCCAGAAGCTGAGTCCACCGTGACGATGGGGGCAGCCGAGGCGGCGGAGGGAGGCGTCTCCTGGCGGCTGTGGCTGGAGGAGGAGTCGCTGTCCACGTGGGACTGGGGGAGATGGACAGCTTCAGCGAAGGAGAAGCCCTCCACAGCCGAGACCTGCGCGTGGGGGCCCCTCCCACGGAGAGTGGGGACTCTCTGGCTCGGGTTCTGCTTCTGCCACTGCCTGACCGTGTGACCTATGGCGAGTGGGCTTACCTGTCCGGGCCTCAGCTTCCTCCTCTGTAAAGTGGGGGCCATAACACGCCCAGCTGGAGAGCCCTCACTCCCATCCCTCCCACGCTTCGTAAACTTTGGTGGCAGCTGAGATATCACTCTGACCCCTTTCAAGCTGACAGCTCCAGCTTCCTTTCTGTTGCAGGCTGATTCCTACGTCTTGGGTCACTGCCTTCCATACGGGTCACTGAGCACCCGTGACCCCACCCCAGACTCACAGAGGCCATGGTGCAGGTTCAAGCAGGGCTCCACACATGGGAGTTGCCTGTGGGATGGTTGGGGCCCCAACTCCATGTCCCATTGCCCTGGGGTTCCCCCTTTTTTTCTGCCCATGGAACCAGTTTTGTTCCTCCAGGTGTTCTCAACTCCCACTGTTCCCAGCCAGTGCTGGCATGCACCTGGTGTGATGTGCATCCACTCAGTCACTCAGTCGCTTTACTGCACACGCCTGGCCTTAGCGCTCGCTGGGGGACAGGTGCTGTTACAGGCATTGCAGAATGCAGCAACAGACCAGCAAAGATCCTGGCCCTCCCGGGGCTTACGTTCTGGCGTGGAGATGATGGACAGTAAACTAACAGATAAGAAAGCTGTCTGCTCAGAAAGGAAGTAAGAAAAAATGACAGAAGAAGGGAAAGCAGGCCGGCATTGCGGCCCAGCGGGGTAAGCTGCCCCTGTGATGCCGGCAACCCGTATGAGCACCAGTTCCAGTCCCAGCTGCTCCACTTCCTACCCAGCTCCCTGTTAACGTGCCTGAGAAACAAGCAAAAGATGGCCCAGGCACTTGGGCCTCTGCCAGCCACATGGGAGACCTGGAGGGAGTCCCAGGCTCCTGGCTTTGGCCTGGCCTCGCCCCAGCCACTGTGGCCAGTTAGGGAGTGAACCAGCAGCAGATGAAAAGTCTCTCTCTTTCTCTATCTCTGTCTCTTTCTTAGTAACTCTTCCTTGCAAATAAATAAATAGAATTTTAATAATAATTTTTTAAAAAGGATGGGATAAATTAAACCTGGGCAAGGTGCACTGGAAGGTTGCTCACAGGGGGCCTTACTAAGAAAATGGTATTTGTGGAAAGCCCTGCAATAAAGGAATAAGCCATGTGGGAATCTGGGGAGGAGTATTCCAGACAGAAGGAGCAGCCAGCACAAAGACCCTCGACAAGTACGCGCCTGCCCCACTGGAGTGCAGTGAGGGGCCAGAGCGGCAGGAGCAAGCTGAGCGAGGGGGACAGGCACGGCCCCGGGAGGGGTGCGATCGTCAATAGGGTCCCTCTGGGTGTGTTTGGGGGAAGCAGCAGGGAAGAGGACACGGCATGTGTGTGTGTGTGTGTGTGTGTGCACAGCGTGGGAGAGGAGAGGACAAATGGTGATGAGAAACTGTTGAGGTGGCTCCCAGGGCCAGGGTGCAGGCATGTTCTGACCATTTTGAAAGTGGAACCAACACCTGCTGGCAGTGCAGCAGTTTTTAATTACTTGAAGGCAGACATGGATTTAGAAGACAGAGAGCTCCTAACTGCTGGTTCACTTCTTCAATGTTTGCAAAGGTAGAGACCAGAACCAGGAGCCAGGAGCCAGGAGCCAGGAGCGCAATGCAGGTCTCCCGGGTGGCTGGGAGGGGCCCAATCACTTGCTACATCACCACTGCTTCCCAGGGTCTGCGTTAGCAGGAGCTGGAGCTGGGGACGGAACCCAGACCCTCCGACGTAGGGCAAAGGTGTCTTCGGCAGCATCTTAATCACTAGGCCCAATGCCCGCCCCCTCTCCCCATCTGTTGTAATGTGCAGCGTTTCCGCCCTAGAATAGAAGCTCCAAGTGGAAAGGAACTTCGTTTTGTTCACTGATAGGTTCCCGGGGCCTCACACAGTGCCTGGCACACAGAGGGTGCTCAGTAAATACCCTGGATGAATGTGGGAGTCGCAATAGAACCAGAAAAAGAGAACGGACACCACGGCACAAGGTCTGCTGTCCAGACCAGGAGCAGACCCACCCTCCCAGCAGAGGCCCCCTGAGACTCACCGTCAGCGGGCAGGGGGTCTCTGCGGTGTCCTGGGAAGGAGAGGAGGAGGAGGAGGAGGAGGAGGGGGTGAGCGAGCCTGTGGAAGCGAGAGAGAGGCAGCGAGTGATGCCCTGGGCCCCACTCCTCCTGCCCCTCCAGCCCAGCTCCAGGGCCCCCTTCCCGCACCGCTCACCTCGACCCAGTGCGGCCAGCGCAGCCAGCAGGCTCTTCTGGAACTCATCGGCCTCAGCGGGACTCTGAAACGTCAGCCCAAACTTGCAGTCGCCCAGGCTCCAGTGGTGGAAGATGGGGTTCACCTTGTTGTAGACCAGGCCTGGCCTCAAGGTACACTCCAAGGTAGTCTGCGAGGCAGGAGGGGCGCCGTCAGACGCCCACAGCCGGCTGCACCTGTCACTTCCCCTCCATCGCAGCGCTTCTGCACACCCCAGCCTCTCAGACCCGATTTCCCAATGCCAGGTGCCCCCCTGTTCCCTGATCAGCCTGCAGTGTAATCTCCCGCTATCACTGGGTGCACCTGTGATCCTCCAATTAGTTCCTCCACTCCCTTGATTCCTACGTTTTCCCAATATCCACTTCTGAGACCCTAGCAGGAACCCCAAATCTTATAGAATGCCTCCAAATATTGTTAATCCTTCCCAATAACCCTTAAGCATCCTTCCTTCTAACTGAATATCACTTCCTGAACTGTATTGAACATCTCAAAATATTACTGTTAATCCTGACCCCTTCCCCCCAGTTGTTCTTATTAGACCTGCACAGGTTCCCCCTCAGATACTGGCCAATGTCCCAAGTGTCCCCTCATATCCTTGCCTAACATCACCCTATCCCATCTCTCCATTTCAGAGCCCCACCCCTCATCCTCCCTGACGACCCCTGCTCTGGAACACCACCCTTCCCCCAGCCTCTCCAAGCAAGCTAGGGCTCCCTGCTGCAGCCCCGGCTGAGACGGCCATGCCGCCCCTCCCCGCGGAGCCAGGCAGCCCCGTTCCTCTTGCGGAACCCGCAGACACAATCGTCAGCCGTCAGCAGTATTTCACACTTCCAAATGGACCCCCCACCAAATGCCTCCATATACTTAGGGCCGCCAGGGGCCAGTTGGTGTGGGGCCTCTTGGGGGAGCATCTCTGAGCAAGATGGAGCCACAGGAGGGTTCTGAGCAGAAAAGGGACCAGATCTGAGTCAGGTGTTAGCAGGGCCCCTGTGGAACAGATGGAGGTTGGAGGGTGCCAGCAGGCGAAGGGCAGGGAGGCCAGGCAGGAGGCTGAGGCCCCTGAGACGGCCCAGCAGGAGCCGGCCGCACACAGGGCCTGCCTAATCCCCTCAGTATTCCCGCAATCCCCAGCTCTGATCCACAGCGCAGACACTCACTTCCAAACTCCTTCCCACGTCCCGCTGTGATTCCCAGGCTGGGAGACCACCTGAGCTCGCCTCTCGCTCCCAGCCCCAGCCCCAGCCCCAGCCCCGTCCTCCCCAGGGCCCCTCCCCTGCCCCCACACCCCAGGGTGGCTCACTTTCTGGTCCCGGAGGCGCTCCCCGTGGATGACGTAGTGCCCCTGGCGGGCCCCCCCCTCGGGCCTGGCCCCTCGGACCCGACACACGCTCACCTGGCTGAGGCCCCCGCCCCCCACAGGCAGCCAGCCCCCACTGGAGTCATCTCGGGCCATCACCACGGCTCGGACCCGCACCATGTACCTGAAGGGGGAAGAGGACAGTGACAGCGGTCAGCGAACTCCGGTCCTGCTTCCCCTTCAGGGCCCCCCCAACGCTCCTCTCCCTCCACCTCCACCTCCCATCTGGATCCCCTGCACCCTGAGTGAGCCACAAGACACCCACCGGCGCCCCCCCTCCATGCCCACCTTCCCCCTGCCTGGTTCCCTCCCTCCCCGCCACCTCCTTTCTCCCAGGTCCACCTTCCTTTCCACACCCACCTTTCCCCCATCTGTCCCACCCCCACCCCCAAAGCCCGGGTTCCCCCTCCCCTCCCTCTCCTGCTCAGCTCCTATCAACCCTGTCTCCTTCCCTCCGGCACCTACCCTCAGCCCCACCCATCGTTCCCCCCACAGCTGGAGGCCTGCGCACATGTATTTTCTGCGGGCCCATCAACTCAGGTCCAATGCCCCCAGCACTGCCTCCGCACCCTTTTGCCCAGGCCACTGGCTGGGTGAGAAACCCTGGCTCTCTTCCCCCCACCCCTTCCCGGATTTATGAATGAGACCGGATGCAAAGCTCACTGAGTCACCCAGCAACGGGGAGATGGGCAGGGAGAGAACCAGAAATGGCCAGAAAGGCAGGCCGAGCAAGAGATGGAGGCAGAGGAAGCCAGCGACGGGCGGCCCAAGTCACATCCAGAGAGCACTTCATTCACAAAAACCAAGGCTGCTCCTTCAGGTCCCAGCCAAGAGAAGCCGAGGGGGAGAGATGGCGGGAGGAGATCGATTCCCCCGCCCCCCGCCAGCAGCCTCCAGCACGAGCTTACCCCGCCCCCAGCTCAGGGGACGTAGCCCTCCGCCCAGTAATAGAGATCGGCGTCCAGACCCTCAGTGCCACCCAGCGCAGGGACCCCGGCCGCCCAACCTTAGGGACCCAGGCAATGAGTTCCAGCCCCCTCCCCCACCTGCCAAATGCCAGGATTCCTCGGCCCTATGGGAAGGGAAGGGGCGGCCGCAGCGCCCCCAGCCCCCTTTTCTCAATGGGTTGGGATTTTGTGAATGAGCAGTCACGTGACGCTGCTTCCTTTGTCCGCCCGCCTCCCCAGACAACAGGTGAAGCAGGGAAGGAGGGCAAGGGTCCCCCACAAGGGCCTAGCTGGGATGGGGCACCGGGATTTCAGGGTGCCCTGCGCTCCCCACACATCTACGTTTCCCGGGGGGAGTGGTCCTCGGAGTTCCTCAATGGTGGGGGTCCAGGACGGAATTTTGTGAATGGGGCATCCTCGGAGGAAGTCCAGGCCCCCCAAATGGAGACTGGTACCCCAAATGGCTGCCGCGCAATTTGGGGGCCCCCAACCCCTTGTCCTCCTAGCCAAGGTCCTCGGGGCGCCCCGGCGGACAGAAGGCGCAGGGCGGTCCTGGCCGCCCCCTCACCGGGGCAGGCGGTCTGTCAGCCCCCGCCCCCTGGCCCCCCTCGGCACCTGCCTGGGAGGCTCCGGCCGGGCTCCGAGCGGCGGCGACGCGGCCTCCTCCTCCTCCTCCTGTTCGCTCCGGCTCCCTCGCTGTCTCCGGCGGCGTTGGAGACGGGCACCGGGAGCCGGGGCGAGGGGGGAGGGAGGGGGGACCTGGAGGACGGGTGCGGGGGGAGGGGGCGGCCTGGGGGAGGGGGAAGAGCGAGGCGGGCGTGCTTGCCCGCTGGGTCCTAGAGCCCGGCAGCGGCGCCCGCGAACAGCCCCCCAGCCCCCATGTTTTATGGATCCAGAGGGTATCCCCCACTTTTGCACTCGTCCACGCCATTGGTCTCTGATGATGTGAGGAGGGGACGGGGCCAGCACCCAGTCTAGGGGTTCTAAAGAGGCGGGGGTCCAAGGTTTAGGTTCTAAATGGGAGGGGCTGGCAGGGTTCGAAAAGGGGCGGGGCGAGAAGGGCGCCTTGGCGAGGGGGCGGGGTCGGAGGGCCCGAGAAAGGAGCCCTGGACACTAAGGCAGCCGGCCGTGTGCGTCATGCAAGGGGCGGGTGCGCAGCGCACGGGGCTTCGGCTCGGGATGGAGGGCGGAAGAGGGTCTTAGGAAGAGGTCGCCGGGTCCTAAACCGGCGGAGCTCAGAAGTAAATTACCTTAGGGGCGGGGCAGATGAGAGGCACCCGAAGGGAGGAGCTACGTAGCCGTGTTCGTAAGGGGCGGGACTTGGGAGGGAATAACGGGGAGGGGCGGAGTATTATCAAGGGGAGGAGCTAAGGGGAACGTTCCGAAGGGGTGGGGCTGAGGACCAGGAGGCCTGGGGGTCGGCGAAAAAACATCGGCGTTTCTGAAAGGGAGACCCGGGTCCGCCAGGGGCTGGGCTGAAGCTGGCCCACATGAGGGCGGGGCCTCGAGCCCGGGGGCGGGGCCTCGATCTCGGGGGTCCGCTCTCGCTGTCTCGCCCACTAGCCTTCCCCCGCATCCCCGTTCTTTTCGGTTATTTTCTGCTACGGCCGTTCCCCGCCCTGTCCTGGGCCCGGGGGGCCGCGTCCTGAACTTTGGTCAGCTGGAGGAGTCGGTGAGTGCGGTCCTCTGGGCGGAGCTCGGGGAGAGGGGTGGAGCCTGGGCGTGGAGACGGCTTGCTGGGTAAAGCAGGACCGGGAAGGGGCTTTGCGAGGGAAGTCTGGGGGTCTGCGGTGGCCAGGGGAGAAGGGCACGAAGCGGGCGACCGACGGTTAGAGATGAGGGCCCAGGCAGGAATGGCCTGCACGCCCACCTCGCACTTGCTGGGCAGAGGCGGGGCCAGAGCCGGGCGGGGTTGGAGGTGGGGTGAGGTCTTGATTCCCTGGCAATTGCGGGTGGCTCCGGGGGTTCAGGAGCCTGGTTAGGGGTAGGGGGCAGAAGGAGGGGAACCCCTTGTAGGTCCTGTAGGCCTTGTAGGCAACTGAGCACAACCCTCACCGGTGAGGCAGCTCTTTTCTTTTTTTTTTTTTTTTTGACAGGCAGAGTGGACAGTGAGAGAGAGACAGAGAGAAAGGTCTTCCTTTGCCATTGGTTCACCCTCCAATGGCCGCCGTGGCCAGCGCACCACGCTGATCCGAAGGCAGGAGCCAGGTTCTTCTCCTGGTCTCCCATGGGATGCAGGGCCCAAGGACTTGGGCCGTCCTCCACTGCACTCCCGGGCCACAGCAGAGAACTGGCCTGGAAGAGGGGCAACCGGGACAGAATCTGGCGCCCCGACTGGGACTAGAACCCGTGTGTGCCGGCGCCGCAAGGCGGAGGATTAGCCTATTGAGCCATGGCGCTGGCCTAGGCGGCTCTTAAGACTGATTGGAAGGCAGGCACGACCTGGAGAACGCAGGACTGGGCCAGAGATGGGACTTGAGCCAGGTGAGGGGTTGAGGTTAAGGTCCAAGTACACGAGTGGCGGCTGAGTGGGGCCATGGGGAAGGAGTCCGAGCATGAAGAGGCAGGGGCCAGAGAGAAGAGATGGGGTGAGGATGTGGTGTAGGCATGGCCGACCTCGTGGCGCCCCCACAGTCCTGGTGTGGGTTTCTCTGACCACAGCCTCCGACCTCCGCCAGAAATGGGGAACGTGCAGTCGGAGCCATCCGCGGGCGGTGGCTCCCGAAAAGAGCAGGCCTCGGAGCGCTCCTCGGACTCTCGCCGGACGTCCCTGGTGGAGCCCGAGGTGACCCCTGCCTCCCCGGCCATGCGCCTGGCTCGCGGGCTGGGCGTCTGGTTCCCAGGCAGCTCCGCGCCCCCGGGACTCCTGGTGCCCCCGGAGCCCCAGGCCTCACCCTCACCCCTGCCCCTGACCTTAGAACTGCCCACGCCAGCGACGTCCCCCCCAGAGGAGGTGGCTGCGGCTGGGGTCTCCACACCACCCCCACCGCCCGTGGGGAACCTGCTGCCCGCGCCATCTAAGTGGCGAAAACCCACGGGCACGCCGGTGCCCCGCATCCGTGGCCTGCTAGAGGCGAGCCATCGTGGTCAGGGTGACCCTCTGAGCCTCCGCCCGCTCCCACCGCTGCCACGACAACTAACTGAAAAGGACCCAGTCCCGAGGGCACCATCCCCAATTCCACCACCCCTGAAGCCACGGAAGCCACCGCCGCCACCGCCACCTTCCAACCGGCAGCCCCAGGACCGCAGGATCACTCCTGCTCTGGCCACTCCCGCCACACCGGCCACACCCACCACACCTGCCACACCCCCCATGGAAAGCCAGGCCCGGCACTGCAGCGACGGCCCAGCGGCCAGTGGGGCCCGCGGAGGGGCCCCTCCACGAGCGGGGGACGGCGAAAAGGCCAGGCCTGTGGCTTCCGAGCCTGGTCTGAGTTTGCTCTGCAAAGTCACCTTCAAGTCCGGGCCCCCCTTGCCTGCTGCAGCCTCGGGCTCCTTGGCGGCCAAAGCCCCACTCAGTGGCGGGGGAAGTGGCGGGCTCTTCGCCGCTTCCGGCGCGATCTCTTACGCCGAGGTCCTAAAGCAGAGGCCCCTGGCTCCTGGCGCCTCTCGTCCCTTGGGAGATGTTCCTCGGGGTGCGCAGGAAGCCGAGGGCGGCAATGGAGACGGCGAAGCATGTTCGAGTCCCCGCTCGGGGTCGGCCTCCCACGCTCGAACCCTGCCGCCGCCACCCTACACCACCTTCCCAGGCTCGCAGCCAAAATTCGACTGGATGAGCCCCCCTGACAGCCCTGAACGCCACTTCCGCTTCAACGGGGCCGCTGGAGCCGTCGGGGCGGCCCGGCGGCGCGCGGCGGCACTCTCGGGGCCCTGGGGCTCGCCGCCGCCTCCGCCGCCAGGGCAGACATACCCAGCTCCCGGGCCCCGGAGGCCCGCACCGGCCCTGCTGGCGCCGCCTATGTTCATCTTCCCAGCACCCACCAATGGCGAGCCCGTTCGCCTAGGGCCTCCCAGCCAGCAGGAGTTGTTGCTGCCGGCACCGCCACCACCACCGCCGCCGCCACCGCCCACGCCACCTGCCACGCCGTCGCCCGCGCCGCTGGCCCCACCGCAGCCGCCAGCGCGCCAGCCAACGCCACTGCTGCTGGTGCTCCCCCCCTCCCCAGGTCCTGGCCACGTGGAGTCAGCCCCGGCTCCTGCCCCCGCCCCTGCTCTGCCTCCGGTCTCGGCCACCGACCAGATCCCGGCCTCGGCCTCAGCCTCAGCCTCAGCCTCGGCTCTGGCCCCGGCCCCCGTCCCGGTCCCGGTCCCGGTCCCGGCCCCGGTCCCGGCCCCGGCCCCGGCCCCGGCCCCCGCCCCGGCCCCCGCCCCGGCCCCGGCCCCGGCCCCGGCCCCGGCCCCGGTCCCGGTCCCGGTCCCAGCCCCGGCCCCTGCTCCAGACCCAGCTCCAGCTGCAGCCCCGGCTCCGGCTCCGGCTCCGGCCCCGGCCCCGGCCCCAGCTCCTGCTCCCAGCGTGGCCGAGCTGTCGCCGCCAGCGCTCCCGCCCCCGCCCCCCAAAGCTCGCACGCGCAGGAACAAGGGTCCTCGTGCAGCCCGAGTGACCCGAGAGGACGGCGCGCCTGGCGATGGGCCTCGTGAGCGGAACACAGCTGCGGTGACCAACAGCGGCGGTGCCGGGCCTCCTTCCGCAGGGGCCGCTAACAAGGGCGCTGCGCGCCACTGGCCGCCTTTCCAGGTGCTGAGCTCTTGTCCCTGCAAGTGTTACTGCCGCCACCAGGCACGCCATCGCCGCCTGCCACGCAACGTGTCTGCCTGGTGAGGGGCGGGGTTGGGGAGCAGGGAGGGCGGACCCCTCCAAGCCCTGAGCCCTAGACCTCCCTGGAGAGTCCTAGTCAGTCCTTTAGCGCCCTGGCCCTCGCTGACCCTTGACCCTCCTCTTGGCTGAACTCTGGTCCTTCATCACCAAGATGGGCCTTGATCCCATACTAATCCCTAGTAAGGGTGAGAGGATACCTTGGCCCAAGCACTTGGTATCCAGATCCCCAAACTGACCCTGAACCTCTACTTTCTGGAACCATCCATCAGGGAAGGAAGCTGGTCCCAGCCAGCCAGACCCTGCTCACTGCCTTGACCCTGTTCCTGAGAGAACCAGCAGGGACCATATCCTAAGCTCTTCAACCCGTGTCATCATCAGGGATGCCGGGAGATGAGTCTTCCCGGACCCAAGCCCCTATAAACACAGACCTGGTTCTCCTGGCTTCGGGGGAAGCCCTGCCCCAGCCCCACTGGGGCCCAAGGCTTCGACCACTAGAAGGTGCCCACGCCCCAGCCCCGTGCGGCAGAGGCTGCTCCTTCCTAAGCCAGGGCCAGCACTGCACGCTCCAGCTATCCCAGAGCTACCTGCCACACCCACACCCACTCTGCAGCTGTGGCCCCTGGGCCTGACCCTGGCTCCTGAGGACTGCAATCACAGGAGCCTCTGCCCTGCATCTCCTGGGGCTCAGCCGGGACACTGACCAGCCCTCAGCCCCTCTTCCCTACTGAGATTAAGTGGATGCAGCCCTGCCTTGAGCTGCCTTTGGGATATTCAGGCACAATTCTTCTGGAGTTTTCTTATTCAGAAGGGGAAAGCAAAGCCCTAAAGAGGCTAGGGCCTGGTCACACAGCCAGGCCCTTGCTGATTCTACCCTCCCCCTAGGTTGAGCACACCCACCAACCACCTGAGCGAGCCGCCCTGGGTCGCCACCATCAAGCTGGCAGGCTCCCTGGTGGCGGGGCTGGAGCACTACGACTTGCAGGCCACCCACTCTAACTGAGTGCAGCCCGCTCTGCACCTCCTGCCTTCCTCCGTCCAATAAAGTCACACACTGGAGGCCAGCTGCCTGTCAGTCACCGCTGTGGGCAGGAGGAGGGGCAGGGGAGGGCCAAGGTCTCTGACAAGGTGCCCCGTCACGGCCAACAGGAGGCTGACCCACAGCCGCAGCAATCCGGGGGCCAGCCATCCAGCTCCAGCCTGCTGGGGCCAGGCCTGGGGTAGGCTCATTAGCCACAGTACCCATCAGCCCCCTTTCTGCGGTGTCCTAGTGCCAAGCACAGAGGTTCAACCAAAACCACTTTGGAGAGGAGCAGTCGTCCCCATTTTACAGCTGGGAATGCCACACCCTACGAACGACTCGGGCTGCTCCGGAAGGGGGGGCGGGTGCCAGGGCCACGCCCTCCACTCCACAGAGGGCGCTCGCTAGCTGCCACAGATGGCTCCACTTCACATGTCACTGGAAAAACTTTAATTCATTGCCAACATTTCAAGAAACCGGGACTCCTCCCCCTGCATTGAGAAAGTCTGTTGGCCTGGCCCAGCATTCACACATGTCCACAGCTGGCGGGCAGGTTCCTGCTCCCTGAGGCCACAGCGCAGCTGTGCACCTGTGTTTGAGACCCTGAGCAGTGGCCACTGGACAGAGGCAGACCCAGATGGTGTGTGAACCTCCTACCCCTGTGGGCCCCAAACTTCCAAGTGCTTCAGACATAAGCACCCGTCTCCCTGCCACCGCACCTGGGGAGACACGGGCCCACAAGCCAGTGTGAAGGCAGCTTTATTGGAGGACGCCTGCGCCAGGGTGCCGACTAACGCGTGCTGGGCCGCGGGGGCGGCGCTCAGACGATCATCTCCAGCTGCCGGGCGTACTCGATGACCTGTTTGGCCAGTTCTGTGGAGGGGATAGTGGTGTCTTCCGGCTTCTGCTGCTGGCTGGCAAAGCTGTAGTAGTTGCTGGGGCCCAGGACCCAGCCTCGCTGCAGGAGGGAGGCATCAGAGTCAGCTGAGGGATCAGAGACCCCCCCCCCTCCGTGCCAAGGCGTACTTCCTCAGCGACACCCTCTACCCAGGCAAGTAGCCCCACCTCTCTGTGCCTCCGTTTCTCCCAGTCTGAGCCAGGGACCCTCCTTACACACTTCTCTGGCTCTGCCGTGAGGATTCGGCGACAGCACCTCTAACGCACGAGCGCAGGGTTGGGCAGAGCCAGTAACCCATCCAGCATCACTCACGCACCCACCTCTTCCCCGGCTCGCTCCCGACTAGACCAGGGTCCCTGCATGCCACGTGAGGAGCGCCCCCGCCGGGGCTGTGCTAAGCTCATCCCACGTGTTCAACTCCAGCTCTGTTGTATGAACAGGTACACTAAAATTCAGAGAGGTCCTGCAACTCGCCTAAGGTCACACAGCCAGATTTTTTTTTTTTTTTTTTGACAGGCAGAGTGGACAGTGAGAGAGAGAGACAGAGAGAAAGGTCTTCCTTTTGCCGTTGGTTCACCCTCTAATGGCTGCCGCAGCCGGCGCGCTGCGGCCGGCACATCGCGCTGATCCAAAGGCAGGAGCCAGGTACTCATCCTGGTCTCCCGTGGGGTGCAGGGCCCAAGCACTTGGGCCATCCTCCACTGCACTCCCTGGCCACAGCAGAGAGCTGGCCTGGAAGAGGGGCAACCGGGACAGAATCCGGCGCCCCGACCGGGACTAGAACCCGGTGTGCTGGCGCCGCAAGTTGGAGGATTAGCCTAGTGAGCCGCGGCGCCGGCAGAGCCAGATTTAAGAGCTGGGCAGCATTGTCCCTGTGTCCCTCTATGCCACCCCACACGGCTGTGAATGGACCCCTTCACCCCACGGCCCCTCGCCCCGCACCCCAGCTACCTTCTTGGCGTAGTCTGTCATCTTCTTAGGAGTGTTGAAGAAGAGGATCCGAGTGGCCTCCGTGAAGAGGATTTTCTCATACGCCTTCTCAATGCACCCAGCAATCTCATCCCTGGGGAGGAGGGGGGCCTCAGTGCTGAGCCCAGCTCAGACCCTCCAGGCCAGCACTGATGTCACCTGCCCTGCTCAGAGAGAACCTGACCGCAGCCACCCGGCAAGCTAGGGCCGCAGGAGGGTCTGCATCCGGAGTCCGTTTCTGGGCTCAAATCTGAGACCCAGCGTGGGATTCCAACGTGGGGAGCTCCTCACCTCACAATCACAGGTGCACCCCACCCCAGAGAGCCCGAGGGGGTTCCGGTACCCAGCAAGAAGCACCATGAGCTCACTAAGGAGGAAGAAGCAAGGTACCGACTCACTGGGATGAGCTCTGGGAAAAGCCAGCCCAGGGAAGGGTGCACCCTCAGAGACGCAGTCATCTCACAGGCCAGGTGGGGGCCGTGGGGACTCCCGCACTCCCGGTGGTTTAGGGGAGCCACCACGTTTCATCAGAAAACCATTCAGCCACGCCCCCACACACCCTTGTCCTCTATGCACCTGCCGGTCTCTAGGCTCTGGCACCGTCTCTGCTACCCTTCAGCGTGGCTCCTACCTGCGTGAACACGCTTGGCCACCACTCTGAAACTCTATCACTCCTCAAGGGACTCGCACGTCACACGCCACCCCTTTGATGTCACTTGCATGGGCCTCGTTCTAGACAAAGGGGACCCTGCAGGTTCCGGCCTGGGCACCCTGCCGTGAGGCCACGTGGCTCACTGGCGGGCATTCCTAAGAGGGCAGCCTGGCCCTTGTCTGCTGAGCCCATGCTGAGGGCTGATCCCACGGCCAAGCCTGTGGAGAGCCAGAGTAAGACGGGTTCTGTTAGCTGCGATCGCGGGCCCAGCCACCGCACAGAACCAGGGTGCTTGGAGCCTAAGAAACAAAGGGCTGGGAAAAGGAATCACGCCCAGGACTGCCTGGCGCCCGGGGCCGGGCTCTCTCCCAACCCGCCCTGACACACACCTGATGGTGTCGAGCAAGATGTCGATGAAGAAGGTGTAGCTCTCGGCGGGGATGTTGCCTTTGGCCAGGAACACCTTGTTGTAGCTGCCCTCCATCAGGTACTGCAGAGGGCGAGACCGGGAGGACGAGGATGGAGCCGGGGCTCCCCCCTCGGCCGGCCAGCGGCCTTTCCCCACGAGGACTGGGGCCCTTCTTCCAGCAAGCACTCCGGTTAAAACACTCACACTCACCACCCCAGCCTGATTATTTCATTGATTCTCCAATAACAGAAGACAGGCAGATCCACCCCAGGTTCATTCCTCCACATCTTTGCCCAAACTATGCCGCTAGCTACAGTGCCCCTCCTCCCCGCTCCCCCCAGCCAAATCCTCCCAGGAGACCTCAGCTGGAGAACAACCTCCTAGCCGCAAGCTCGGAGACTTTTTCGGGGCCCTGTTGGCAGGGTCTTCTTCGCTGTCCCAAACACACAGCAGGCGTGGTACTGCCTCAGGACGCCCGGCACTGGAGCGCCCCCTAGTGGACGTCCATATGGCCTGCTCCCTCGCCCTCAAACCTCACCTGAATTTTTGGCCTCAGCTTCCAGGAGCCTGCCCCCTCCACCTCCTTCATGCTGTTTTCCCCAAAGCACCTCCTGAAGTGTGACAGACTAGCCGGCTCCCCCGGTTTCTGCTTCTTCACCTACATGCCATCCTCACAGGGTCAGGAACTGCACCTGAGCCACTGCGCAGCCTGAAAACCCACCACGCGCCACACACTGGCGCCCACAATCACTGGGGGAGTGAATGAGTGCCTCCGTGGCTCCAAGGGGTGTGAACCCTGCCCACCGCTCCGGGAAACCTCCCTAACGTCTGAGCCCGGGCCCCCGCCCGCAGCGGCCTCACCTGTTCCAGGGACACCGGATGCTTGATGTAGACGTTGGTCTGGATGTCCCTGGCAGGCAGCCGCTCCAGCTCGGTGTGGAACTCCGCCACCCGGTTCTGGGACAGCAGGAAGAGCAGGTTGAGGCCCAAGAGCTGGTGCATGTAAGCAGACTCGGGGAGCTGCTCCCTGCGGGCCAGGGGAGGGAACCAAGGTAAGGAGGGCTCGGGGACCCCTCGGCCCACACCCCGGCCTCCGGGGACCGACAACGCCTGTCCCGTCCCCTTGCAGCTGTAATCAGATCCTGGGTCTTCAGGTGAAGAAACCGAGGCTCAAACAGCATGAAGAAATCGCTGACGCGACTTGCCTCAGTTTCCCACAATGTGAAGTGGGTATCGCCACAATGGACGTGCGTCAAATGAATAACGCCGAGGTGATTTAATTTAATCCAGATAAAGTGGCTGAAACAGTAGCTGGCCTAAATAAACACCGTGTAATGAGGCGTGGCACTGTGGTGCAGTGGGTAAACCCATGGCACCAGCAGGTCCAGCTCCCTGCTAATGCGCCTGGGAAGGCAGTGGATGGCTCAGTGCTTGGGCCCCTGCACCCACATGGGAGACCCAGATGGAGTTCCCGGCTCCTGGCTCTGGCCTGAGGCAGCACTGGCCAATGTGGCCATTTGAGGAGTGAATCAGCAGATGAACGATCTGCTTCTCCCTCCTTCTTGGTTACTCCACCTTCCAAAGTAAACAGTTTCATAAAGAAAAGAAAAAGGAATGCAGCTGCTTGAGATACCTGCATCCCATGATGGAGTGCCTGGGTCAGATCCCACCTCTGCTCCCAATCAAGTTTCCTGCTAATGCACACGGTGGGCGGCACCAGATCATGGCGCTAGTACTTGGGCCCTGCCACCATGCAGCAGGGCATGGATGGACTCCCAGGCTCCTGGCTCCAGCCCAGCTCAACCCTGTCTGCTGTAGGTACTGGAGAGTGAACAAGCAAACACAAGATCTCTCTCTCTCTCTTTCCCTGTTACTCTGCTTTCAAATAAGTAAAAAAAGAAAAGCTTGATTTATTAGCGCAGGGGCTGGCGAAGCTAGGAGCCCAGAACTCCACCCAAGTCTCCCACATGCGTGGCATCATCTGCTGCCTCCTCAGGCGCGTGAGCAGGGAGCTGGATTAGGAGGAGCAGCTGGGATGCCAGCATTGCAGGCAGCAGCCTAACCCACTGCACCACAAAGTTGGCCACAAATAAATCCTTACTTAAAAGGTGAAAACTATCACCCTCACTGTGAGAAACTGAGACACAGGGTGGTGAAGTCATTTGCCCCGCACCATATAATCAGGAAGTTTGATATCAAATTCTGAAACACTGAACCCTGCAGGATTCACTCAGTTCTACTCTCAGCACCCATCTCGCGTGTCCCTGCGCTGGGCCTGGCCCTGTGGCAGGCAGTGCTGGAAGCTCACGGTCCAGAGCCAGGGAGGCTGGGATGAAGAAGCGTGGGCACAGCCACTGGGTCCAGGGTCAGGGGACACGGGCAGGGGGTTAGGCCTGGCACAGCACTGGGGGCCAAGGAATAGCCTGGTCCTGAGCCTGAGCACCACTGACAGCCCGCACAGGCTCTGAGCAGGGCAACAACAGCATCCATTTCAGTCTCACGAAAATCCTGGGGGCCGGCACTGTGGCTGAATGGGCTAAGCCGCCGCCTGCAACGCCGACATCCCATACAGGCACCAGTTCGAGTCCCAGCTGCTCTACTTCCAATTCAGCTGTCTGCTAATTCACCTGGAAAGCAGAAGATGGCCTGGGTCCTTGGGCCTCTGCACCCATGTGAGAGACCCAAAGGAGGCTCCTGGCTCCTGGTTTCAGCCTGACCCAGCCTCAGCCATCGGGGAGTGAACCAGTGGACAGAAGAGCTCCTCTCCCTGTAACTCTGCCTTTCAAATAAATCAATAAGTCTTTTTTTTTTTTTTTAATAATCCTATTGGTTGCCATGGGGGTATGAGGCAGAGAGGCAAAGCCGGGAAGAGGGCAGGTGAGAGGTGGTGGTGGCCACACTGGGCAGAGGGGACGCAGTCAGCCTGGAGCCCTGCAGAGACTGGATTGGGCAGCCTCAGTCTCGGGACTCCAAGCCAGCTTGTGACCCTGCAGCCTCCGGGCAGGCAGCGCGGCCGGACAGGAGTTTCCAGGTAGGAGGAGGCCCCAGACCCACCCTCTGCTCACTTGTAATCGAAATAGTAGCACTTGAGCTGGGCCATGTAGCGCTCGAAGGAGGGGATGTCCTTGCGTAGGATGCTCCACTGGGCCCCGATCTCCAGGATGTCACCTGCAGGCGACAGGGCGGGGGCTCAGGCGACTCGCGGCCCTCCCCCACCCCCCGCGGTCCCGCGGTCCCGCGGCCCCTCAGCCCCAGCAGCCCCAGCAGCCCCAGAGACACTCACGTGCCAGGATGAGCTGCTGCTTGGTTAGCTTGGTCCCCGTGGTCGGCAGGAAGTTGAGCTCCAACAGAACCAGCTGATGGGGACGGAGGGAGGGGAGGAAAGAAGACGGGGCTTCAGCCACAGGCTACTCACCGTCCCTCGGCCTCGGTTTTCCTTCCTGGAAAATGGAGCTAAGCATCCTCCCTGCCTCGTAAAACGGCTACGCTGACTCAAGGAGTCAGTCCTCAGGGCGCCAGCTGGACAAACAGCTCCGGCCGGCCCAGTGGAATCCTGGGGGTGAGGACAGCCCGTCCCCACGCTCTCCGGGCTGGCGGGGCTCCCCCTAAAAATCTACATCAGGGAGCTGGGGGCACTGACCATCCCCCACACACACACACCACTCGGTTCTCTAAGAACCTAACAGCTCGGTGGAGCCCCCACACTGCCGCCCAAGCACACTGGGCCCCGTATTCTCGTTCTCTACTTATCAGCATATTTCTTCCATGTTCAGCCCTGCCTCCTCCTCTCCACTCCACTGTGTCTCTAAGCCCCGCGTCTCTCAGACCCTAACCCGGCCTGGTCTTAACCACACTCGCCCTGCACACCCCGTGGCTGGGACCTGGAAACCGTCATCAGGACAACCCCCGGCACCCCCATCCTGCCACACTGGGCCTCCGAAAGCTTAACCCCGCGCTCGGCTCTGCCACCATCAGCCTCTCCATCACCGCCCTCTCCGTCCCCTTTCGGCGGCAGCCGGCAGGTGCCGGGTCGCTCGCACTCCGGTTGTTGCTAATCTTCCGCGCCAGCAGACCCCCCGCCCCAGCCCGCCCTGGGCCCGCCGGCACCGCGGCCTCTCCCGCCGCCCAGACCCCTCGCGGCGGCCCCCACAGCGCCCGCTCCCCCCCTTACCTTGAGGCGGCCCAGCTCTTCCCCGCACTTGCTAAGATTGGGGCTTTTGCGGTTCCACTCGCCCTTCAGTTGCTCGTACATGCCGGCTGCGGCCTGCAGAACCGCGCCCGAGGCCGCCGCGGTCCCGGAGCCCGGGACGCCCGTCGCCCCGTTGACCGTCGCCGCCGCCATCTTCCGTGATGCGGCAAACCGCCTGCCTGACTTACGGCAGCGACGCCTACAGCCTCTCGCTCGGCGGAAGTGGGGCTTGGAGGTGGAGCCCAAGGCCAGGGGCGGGGCTAGGGCTGCCTTCCTCGGTCCACCACTGGCTGCCTGCTGTCGCTCACGGGGAGGTGCCCTCCGAGCCCTGCCCTTAATAAACATGTCAGCTGGAGCTCCGCCTCTGCTGTCACTCAAAATGGTGACCGGAAGTGGGCTCTGGCTCTAGTTGAAAATGACAGCGGTCCTCCGCTCCCCCCACCCTCCTCCTCTCCCTTAGTCAAGATGGCTGCCCTGGCTTCAGCCTACGTTCGCAGCACGGCGTTCCCGTCTTGGCTGGGCCATCTTCAGAGCCAAGCCAAGAGGTGGCGATGTGGAGCCGTTTGGACAATTGCTAGTCTTCCTGTTTCATAGGCAGGCTCTGCGAGGCTGGGTGGCCTCCCAAAGAACTACCTACCGGGACTTGAACCTAAGTCTCCCTTGTCTCTTTTCCCTTTTCACATTTTTCATCTTTCCACGTTCTTCTCTGAGTTTTTAGACAAATAAGCCCAGATTACTTGCAAAACTTCCTCCAAGGCTACGGTTGCACCTGCCTTCTCAAACCTGGCGCGGAGATATCACACGTCCCCTCCCCTGCTGAATTTCCAGTACTCTGTGCTTGGCACAAAGTAGCACACAACGAATAAATATTTGTTGAATGGATGAATCTAAAAAATCAGTTGCGTTCAAAATATTCTACACAAAAATTAGATATCCACTATATCTTTTCTGCAATGAAAGGCAGAGCAACCGGGGAGCCGGGGGTGGATCTTCCATCCACTAGCCCCTAAATGGCCACAAGAGCCAGATGTGGGCCAGCTCAAAGTCAGGAGCCGGGAACTCCATCCGGGTCTCTCACGCAGGTGCAGGGGCCCTAGCACTACTTGGGCCATCTTCTGCCGCCTTCTCCAGGGCATCAGCAGGGAGCTGGATGGGAAGTGGAGCAGCCGGGACTGGAACCGGAACCAGAACTCAGATATGGGATGTGGGGAGCTGCAAGTGGTGGCTTAAGCCTGCTTTACCACAGCTGCAGTCTCTCTGTTTACAATTTATTAAGGTTCTCTCTGCTAAATCTACCATCTGTGTTAGTTCTGGGTGCATTTCCGTGCGCATCCTTTTCCTGTCTCTTGGATGCCTGGCAAAATTTGACTGGATACCATGTTGCATCTTTGACCTTGTTGGGCTCTGAATATGTTTTGCATATATTCATACATTTTCGAGGTTTGTCTCTGATGCAGTTTAAGCAGACACAGCTTACTGCCTTCAGATCTGGCTTTGATGGAGGCACGCTGGGTGGAGGACAAGTCATTCCTGAGTCCCCGCCCCAGTGCCCCCTGAATTATGAGTGTGCGGTCCCACAGCACAGATCTGGAGCCCACCCTCTCTGGAATCCTCTGCAGCTTCCTCCTCATCGCTGCTCTGTCTTGTGAAAGACAGGCTTTCATCTCTGTCTCAGCAGCTCACCGTCTTCTGGGCTCCCACTCTGTTCCCCTGCCTGCGCCTTGGCCTTGGACGCTCCCTCAAGGCAGTAAGCGAGGGAGGATTCGTTTCACCACGCTCAGGACCGATGTCCTTCCCCATGTGACATGCATCTGTCGCCCCCCGTGGAAGGTTTCCAGGATGACTGAGCGCCCCCATAGGACGTGCTGTCCCCATCTGCTCCTTTAAACCAAGGGAGCAGGTGACCCTATGGACAAGTGTCCGTGCCTGTCCATGACCTCCCTCCTGAGCCCCAGGCCAGGGGCTTCCTCTAGAAGTCACTGGGACCCCAACTTGGCTCCATGTTCCCCTCCCTGGTCCTCATCCTGGGGACAGGACCACCATCCCCTAGTTCCCAGGCAAAGCCTTGGGCCTTTCCCTAAACACACCCTCGTGCCCACTCTCTCCATGGCCTGCCAGCCCCGCCACATCTCTCTCCCCTGCCTGTTCCTCTCCTCGATACGCCAGGCTTTGCCCAGGCCCTGCCCCGCTGCCCCCTGGGGTCTCAGCCTCCAGCCCAAGCTGTCCTCCACAGGGTAGCCGGGGCACCCTGCCAAGCCTGACCATGTCCTTCGGCTTCTCACCTGAGTGTCCCCATGACGTGACCTCGGCACCTGGCCTGCTCGGCAGCCCGCCTGTCTCACCACGGACAAGCTGGTCAGGCTGTCTTCCCTGCTGTCCCCTGGGCCTCCACTCGGCAGGGGGAAGGCGGTCAGGAGACCCTTTCCCCGAGGCCCTCAAGGAAGAGCTGGAGTTGAGACTGTCGGGTGACAGGGGGTGGTCTGTGGCCCAGTATCCTTTCTCCTTCCTGACGGCGCATCGCCCTCATAAGACCCGCCTTCCCTCACAGGCAAGCAGAAGGCTGGGGGCGGGGGGCTGGGGCTTAGCCCAGCAGTTAAAACACCTTGCCCCACACTGGAGTGCCTCGGTTCAACAGCCAGCCCCAACTCCTACTCCTGGGAGGTGGTGGGTAATAGCTCAGCCGGGTCCTGCCGCCCTGTGCGAGTGTCTGATTAAGCTCCTGACTCCTGGCCTCGGCTTGATCTCATCCCAGCCATGGGAGGCACTTGAGGAATGATCCAGTGACAGGGACCGCTGTCTGTTTCTGTCAAGGTCCTCAATTCTTTATAAAGATCAGGGTGGGATTGACTCCGCCTTCACCTCCAGGACTAGGCTCTGATTGGCTTAAGCCTATCCTGGTTCCCATCCTTGTGGCAGTGCGATTGGTAGGCTGGTGAGCTTGTGACTCAAACCCATCCAATCAGAGTGACCAACAGGGCTTGTGGCTGGGAATGTGAGGCCTCAGCCCCTTCTTTCTCTGGATTGGATGACGCGGAACCATGTAGGCGCCGAGGGGGTGGGGGTGGTCAGGGGCCACAGTGGGAGGAAGGCAGAGCAGGAAAGCCTCAGAGAAACGGAGACAGAATCCGGCAGACATGGAGGATTCCAGACCTAACTGTACCTGAGACCTATGCAACAAAGCTCATAGTGACCATTCCCATGTAGACTACTCGAGTGACATTTTTGCTACATACAAGTAAAATAAAAATCCTAGTCCTTGGGGCCAGCGCTGAAGTGCAGTAGGTTAATCTTCCTGCACTGGCATCCCATAGGGGCGCCGGTTCTAGTCCTGGCTGCTCCACTTCCAATCCATCCCTCTGCTAAGGCCTGGGAAAGCAGTAGAAGATGGCCCAAAGCTTTGGGCTCCTGAACCCACGTGGGAGACCCGGGAGAAGCTCCTGGTTCCTGGCTTTGGAACTGCACAGCTCCAGCTGTTGTGGCCATCTGGGGATGGAAGACCTTTCTCTCTGTGTCTCTGTCTCTCTCTCTGTAACCCTTCCACTCAAATAATTTTTTAAAAAAATCTTAAAAATCCTAGTCCATCCAGATTCCCCTCCTGAAGCCAGAAGCTAGATACCGACACTCCAAATGTGCACCAGCTGCTACAACTGACCAATCAGAACACACTGTGGGCCACAGCAATGAGCCTGGGTCGTGGTGGGCCCTGCAGGACCACAGGGAGGGGCGGGGACTCCCGGGGAGGGGCTGGGCTGACAGAGAAGCCGCTATTCACCAGCCGGCACAGAGGACTGAGATAGTTTAATGACTTGCACAGCTGTGCTGGTAGAAACAGGAGCCCTGTGCGGAGCCACAGCTGCTCCGGAGTAAGAAGGGAAGGGAAGAAGAGGCCTGGGAGGGGTGACAGACGGACCGAGCAGCGGATGTAGGCGTTGGGGCGGATGTGGGGGCGAGCAAGGGGCTCAGGTGTGCAGCTGCTCCCAGGGCTGCTTGGGTCCAGCCTTCTCCACCACCTTGGAGCCGGCCCTGGAGATCTCCCTGGACATGGTCCACGACCGCAGGCTGCAGCTCCCGGAAGAGGCGGCGTAAGTGTAGTAGGACTCCGTGGCGATGAGGCTGTTGATCTTCCAGCGCAGGAAGTTGCAGGCCTTCACCACAAAGGGCCACAGCAGGCAGATGATGATGTAGAAGAGCACCAGGCCCAGAAACAGGCTGGTTGCCACCTGCAAGCCGAGAGCAAGGGGCATGGGGCGGGGGGCGGGGCTCAGGGGCCGCTGCCCCCTCCCCGCCCCCGGCCCCCCACTCACAATGACAATGAAGAGGGCCCGCTTGCTGCTCAGGGGCAGCCCGTGGACGTGCAGCAGGAAGATGAGCTGGTAGTCGCAGTACGTGCTCGTGTCCACATCTCTGGTGGGAGAGGCGGGTGGTCTAGGCCTGCGGGAGTGGTGGGTACCCCAGGGAATGCCCTCGGCTCCCAGCTGGGCCCCGAGCCTGGCTCACCTATTGCTCACCAACACCTTGAAGAAGAAATCCGGGGCGAAGAAGCGTTTGGGAATGGTGTCGTGACACGGCGAGTTCTCCATACACAGCCACCTGGGAGTCAGGTCCAGGAGCGTGGGCTACCAAGCTCCCTGGCACCTGTCGGCCACCCCTGCTGTCTCCCTTGCCCAACACTCGCCTCCCTCCTCACACGCTCACCCATTGACGCCGACTCTTCCTGCCATCCCTTCCCTGGTCACTCTGTGGTCCCCAGACCAGGGAGTGTGTCCTGCCTTCATCCCTTCAGCCCCAGGTACAGCTTGAGCACTCAACAGGTGCAAACGCACATGTTCCGTTCACTTATTCTTCTACTCAGTATCCAATGAATGCAGCCCATACACCGACACAGTGCAAGTTGGTTGGTTTTTTTCATTCATTCACTGCCTTCATTTGCTCATTTTCTTCTTTTTCATAGAATCAAAAGTAGTCATTGAACCCCTATGTACTAATTTGTTCCTACAGGGGTGTTTGTTTTTTGTTTGTTTTTGACAGAGTGGACAGTGAGAGAGAGAGACAGAGAGAAAGGTCCTCTCTTTGCCGTTGGTTCACCCTCCAATGGCCGCTGCAGCCGGTGCACCGCACTGATCCGATGGCAGGAGCCAGGTGCTTATCCTGGTCTTCCATGGGGTGCAGGGCCCAAGCACTTGGGCCATCCTCCACTGCACTCCCGGGCCACAGCAGAGAGCTGGCCTGGAAGAGGGGCAACCAGGACAGAATCTGGCGCCCCGACTGGGACTAGAACCCGGTGTGCCGGCGCCGCAAGGCAGAGGATTAGCCTATTGAGCCATGGCGCCAGCTCCTACAGGGCTTTATTCATTCATTAATACCTCCATTCAAGTATCAATAAGGGGGGCAAGTGCTGTGGCGCAGCAGGTTAAGCCTCCACTTGCAGCTCTGGCATCCCATATGGGCGCCGGTTGAAATCCTGGCGGCCCCCCCGCTTTTTTTTTTTACAAAGATTTACTTATTTATTTGAAAGGCAGAGTTATAGAGAGGTAGAGGCACAGAGAGAGAGAGAGAGAGAGAGAGAAAGGTCTTCTATCTGCTGGTTCACTCCCCAGATGACTGCAACAGCCGGAGCTGAGCCGAACTGAAGCCAGGAGCCAGTAGCTTCCTCCAGGTCTCTCACGCAAGTGCAGGGGCCCAAAGACTTGGCCACCTTCTTCTGCTTTCCCAGGCCATAGCAGAGAGCTTGATCAGAAGTGGAGAAGCCTGGACTCAAACCAGCGCCCATATGGGATGCCTGTGCTGCAGGCAGTGGCTTTACTCACTGTGCTACAGAGCCAGCCCCCCTGCAGCTTCATTTCTTCCTTTTTTTTTAAGATTTATTTTATTATTATTATTTTTTTGACAGGCAGAGTGGACAGTGAGAGAGAGAGAGAGACAGAGAGAAAGGTCTTCCTTTGCCGTTGGTTCACCCTCCAATGGCCACTGCGGCCGGCGTGCTGCTGCCGGCGCACCGCGCTGATCCGATGGCAGGAGCCAGGTACTTATCCTGGTCTCCCATGGGGTGCAGGGCCCAAGCACTTGGGCCATCCTCCACTGCACTCCCTGGCCACAGCAGAAAGCTGGCCTGGAAGAGGGACAACTGGGACAGAATCCGGCGCCCCGACCGGGACTAGAACCCAGTGTGCCGGCGCCGCAAGGCAGAGGATTAGCCTAGTGAGCCTCAGCGCTGGCCTATTTATTTATTTTAAAGTCAGAGTTACACACAGAGAGAAGGAGAGGCAGAGAGAGAGAGAGAGAGAGGAGGGAGGAGAGAGGTCTTCCATCTGATGGTTGACTCCCTAAATGACTGCAACTGCTGGAACTATGTCAATCTAAAGCCCAGAGCTTCTTCTGGTTCTCCCTTGGGTTCAGGAGCCCAAGGAGTTGGGCCATCATCTACTGCTTTCCCAGGTGCATTAGCAGGGAGCTGGATGGGAAATGGAACAGCTGGGTCTTGAACCAGCACTCATATGGGATGCCAGCACTGCAGGTAGTGGCTCTACCCACTATGCCACAGCACCAGCCCCGGCAGCTCCACTTCCCATCCAGCTCTCTGCTGTGGCCTGGGAAAGCAGTGGAAGATGGCCCAAGTGCTTGGGCCCCTGCACCCACAGGGGAGACCCAGAAAAAGCTCCAGGCTCTTGGCTTTGAATCAGCCCAGCTCTGGCCCTTGTGGCCATGTGGGGAGTGAACCAGTGGATGGAAGACCTTTCTCTCTGTCTCTCCCTCACTCTGTAACTCTGCCCCACAAATAAATAAGAAAATTAAAAAAAAAAATTTAAATGTCAATAAAGGCCTACCATGAGCTAATTTCCACATTCACACTGTTATTCAAAAGTTAGTGTGTTGGAGCAGGCACGTGCTGGTGGTGAAGACGCCCTCAGCCACACCTGCAGCACTATCATCCTGGATCAGAGCCGGTTCCAGTCCCAGCTGCTCTGCTTCTGATCCAGCTCACTGCTAAGGTGCCTAGGAAGGCAGGACAAAACGGCCCCAAACTGTTTGGGTCCCTACTGCCCACGTGGGAGGCCCAGACCCAGACGGAGTTCCTGGCTCCTAGCGGCAGCTTGGCCCAGCCCCAGCTGTTTCGGTCACTTGGGGAGTGAACCAATGGATGAAAGATTTCTCTCTCTCTCTCTCTCATCCCTTCCCCTCTCTCTGTAGCTGCCTTTCAAATAAATAAATAAATCTTAAAAAAAAAAAAAACACATCACATCCAGGGATCTGAGTTTGATGCCCAACTCCGGCACTTGACTCCAGCTTCCTGGGAAGAAGTGGTGACGGCTCAGGTGGCCCTGCCACCCACGGGAGAGACCTGGATTCCAGCCACAGCCCCAGCCTAGCCCCAGCTGTAGCACACATTTAGGTAGAGCCAGAGGATGGCATATCTCTCTCTCTCTCTCTCTGGCTCTCAAATAAATGGAAAGAATTTTCTGTAACAGGGTGTTAAATCTTCAGGATCTGGCCCTATACACAGTGACAACCCAGTGACAGTTCAAGGCTGGGAGTGGGGAAGCCCTGGGAGGAGGCATGAGGGGCCCAGAGGGGCCAACCGCCCCATCCTGCAACAGATAGGAACGTCCCCTTGCACCAAGGAGCCTCTGAACTAAGGCCTGAAGACAATGGGCAGGCCCAGAACTGGCTACGAAGGGCCCAGCCTGAGCCAAGGTCAGCCGCACACGAGGAACACGAGGGGAGGGGCCACAGGGCCTACTGGGCAGCCGTGGGCTGATGGGCGGGTGGGGGATGGAGGGCGCCCTGCCACCACCCACACACTCACTCAATGCCGGAGCTCCGATGGGACAAGATGTGGAAGGCCGAGTCCTTGGTGGTCCTGGTGGTCCGGGTAGTCCAGATGAGGCTATTAGTCCTAGGCAGTACCGAGCACCGTGAGCGGGGCGGGGAGGCCCGCGGTGGCAGCCAGGGCGGGGCGGAGGGAGGGGCCGCCGGATTACTTGTCCAGGGGGCTGTTGAAGCGGTAGATTTCCTCATCGCTGTAGTCCCTGATGCTGTCCAGACTGGGTCCGCCGCCCACCACCTTCAGCACGAAGCTGCGGGCAGCAGAGGGGCGCCCGGACCCGCGTCAGCGTCCCGCAACCGCCCGCACCCGCTCCCTGGCGGGCCCGGTCGCACCCTTACCTGCCCTGGAAACTGCCCGAGTCTCCCGTGACCAGATCTTGAATCAGGAAGAAGGGATAGAATACTGCGGGGTGGGAGCAGGTGCAGATATTAGCCGGGCCGGAGGCTGGAGCGGGCAGGGGGGCGGGGAGGAGGGAGGCGGGTCGGGTACACACTGTCCCGGAAGAGGAAGCAGGGCATCTCGGGGTCCATGTTAATGCAGTCGAAGTAGTGCTTGTTCTGCAGGCGGTTGTACTTGAGCGTGTAGGTGATGTCGAAGGCCAGGCGCTTGCCTGGAGGGCAGCCTATGAGCACCGGCACCATCAGGTTGCCCTGAGTAGGAGAAGAAAAGCCTGGTGCTGGGCGGTGCCAGGGCCTCCCCAGCCCCACCAGGCTGGAGTGGGGGATGGGGCAGAGCTGGGAGACCAGAAAGACCCCCCTCCACACCCCACCACTCACCACCAAGGGCAATCATTATCATTAGAATACTTTTCACGCTGCCAACACTTATGTGACTCTTACTGTATACGAGGCTGTTCCCAGACTTGTATTCCAAGTCTAAACAGCCCTGCATGGTAGAGACTAGTAATATGCCCATTTTATTTACTTTTTAATTTAAAAGGGTTTCCTGGGGGCCGGCGTGGTGGCGTGATAGGTTAAGCCGCTGCCTGCAACACCAGCATCCTATATGAGCACTGGCTGGAGTCCCAGCTGCTCCACTTCCCAGCCAGCTCCCTGCCAGTGCACCTGGGAAGCAGCAGAGGACGGCCCAAGTGCCTGGGCCCTTGCACACCCATGTGGGAGACCCATTAGAAGCTCCTGGCTCCTGGCTTTGAATCAGCCCAGCTTGGCCCTTGTGGCCATTTGGGGAGTGAACCAATGGATGGAAGATCTCTCTTCCTCTCTCTCTCTCCCTCTTTCTGTCACTCTGCCTTTCAAATAAATAAAATGAATCCAAGGTTTATTTATTTGAAAGGCAGAGTGACGGGGGTGGAGGCAGGTGAGTGGATCTTCCGTGGATCTTCCATCTGCTGGGCCACTCCCCAAAAAGGTCACAACAGCCAGAAGCCAGGAACTCAGCCCAAGTCTCCCATGTGGGTGGCTGGGGCCCAGGCACGTGAGCTGTCCTCTGCTGCCTGCCAGGATACACATCAGCAGGAAGCCGGCTCAGAATCAGGATTGCTCGGATATGGAGTGTGGATGTTCCGAGTAGCAACTTAACCTGCTGTGCTGCAGTGCCCACCCCTATCCCCAGTGTAAATGGGACAAAATCAAGGCACAGAGAGGTCAAGCGATATGTGAGTCATCCAAAGCCACACAGACGGAAGTGGCAGAACTGGACTTGGAAGACAGGTCAACTCTAGCTGCCTCCAAAAAACACAGGAAGTCACTGATACAGGATGGGTGCCCACGGGTGCTCGGTGCAGCAGTTAGGACGCTGCGTGGGACGCTTGCATTCCACACCGGAACGCCTGGGTTCGTGTCTCAGCCCTGGTCCCTGTCCAGCTTCCTGTTACTGCACGTCCTGGGAGGCAGCAGGCGACAGCTCAACGACGGGTCCCGCCCCCCTCAGGGAGACCTGGGTTGAGTTCCCGGCTCCTGTTTTGGCAGCCCTGGCTGTTGCACTGTGAATCAGTGAATGGGAGCTGTGTCTGTCTGTCTGCCTCGCAACTAAAACAAATAAATAACAATTTGGGAGAAAAAAAAAAAAAAAACACCAGACACCTATACCCGTGGAGTACCAACTCCTTTGCAGGCACCATAGATCCGAAGTTGGGCCCGAATGCTCAAATAGCAGACCTGCTGGAGCGGGGAACACATGAGGGAGGTGGCGCCTAGGAACCCGCATGACAGTGTCTTCACAATCCAGAGTCCTCGGGGGGACTGGCACTGCGGCGCAGCAGGCTAAGCCACCGCCTGCAAATGCAAGCATTCCATATGAGCACCAGTTCAAGTGCCGGCTGCTCTACTTCCCATTCAGTTCCCTGCTAATGCGCCTGAGAAAGCAGTGGAAGATGGCCCAGGAATAGGGGCTCCTGTTACCCACGTGGTACACCCGGATGGAGTTCCCGGCTCTTGGCTCCGACCTGGCCCAGTTCCAGCCATTTGGGGATTGAACCAGGAGACCTCTCTCTGTCTCTCTTTCTCTCTCTCTCTCTCTCTCTCTGCCTCTCCCTCTCTCTGTAACTCTGCCTTTCAAATGAATAATTAAGTCTAAAGAAAGGGTCCCTGGACCCACTTCGGGGGACGGGGCATTCTGAAACCGTGGCCGAGACTTCATGGTGTTCATGGTGGCTGAGGGGCGGGTCAGTGGCCGTAGATTCTGCACTTCTGTGCCAGGCTGAAGACTTGGGGCCTGTCAGCTACTCGGTCACAGGATTGCCACTGGTGTCGCCCACTGTCCAGAACCGTCAGGGTTAATGGCACCTTCATCCCTCCAGCTGTTGAGGTTCAAGCTTTGGCTTTGAAATCTCTCACCTCCATCCTGGCAAGGTATTCTTTTTTTTTTTTTTTTTTTTCTTCATTGTTTTATTTGAGAGGGAGAGAGAGAAACCGTGCTCCCATTTATGACTTTGCTCTCCAAATACCTGCAATAGCCAGGACTGGGCTGGCTGAAGCTGGGGGCCAAGAACACAAGCCAGGTCTCCCCCACGGGTGGCAGGACCCCAGTGACTTGAGCCATCACTGCTGCCTCCCAGGGTCTGCGCTGGCAGGAAGCTGGAGTCGGGAGCTGGAACTGAGACTCACACCCAGGTCCTCTGATATGGGAAGTGGGATGCTGGTATTTTATATTTTATGATTTTTTTAAATCTGAAAGCCAAAGTGACAGAGAGAGGGAGGGATGAGGAGAGAGAGAGAGAGAGAGCGAGAGAGAGCACTTCTCATATGCGGGTTCACTCCCCAAATGGCCACAAAGGCCCAGGCTGGGCCAGGCTGAAGCCAGGAGCCAGGAGCTTCCTCCAGGTCTCCCATATGGGTGCAGGGGCCCAAGGACTTGAGCCATCTTCTACTGCTTTCCCAGGTCATAGCAGAGAGCTGGATGGGAAATGCAGCAGCTGGGTCTTGAAATGCACCCTTATGGGCAAACTGGCCACTCCACTTCCGATCCAGCTCTCTGCTATGGCCTGGGAAAGCAGCGGAAGATGGCCCAAGTCCTTGGACCCCTGCATCCATGTGGGAGACCCAGAAGAAGCTCCTGGCTTCGGCCTGGCTCAGTCCTGGCCATCTGGGGAGTGAACCAGTGAATGGAAGATCTCTCTCTGTGTCTCTCTGTCTCTCTCTCCCTCTCTGCCTCTGCATAGCACTGCCTTTCAAACGCATAAATAAATCTTAAAAATGAATAAATAAATAAAAAGACTAGTTTTTCTCCTTCCTTCCTAATCTTTACAAGAAAAACAAAATAGAGTAAGTTGTGGCTGGAGGGCCGCCAGCTTTGTGTCAGCTGGAAAAAGAAGCCCACTCAGAAAAGTGCCAGGAGGGGCCTCCGGAGCGGCCCTTCTGAGACTGCGCGGGCGAGGGAGTGGGGGAGTGGGGGAGTGGGTGGAGAGCGAAGAGGACCACTGAGGAGAAGGCAGTGATGAAGCCATCGGGGGTTCCCTGGAGCAGCGCAGGGGGCAATCGGCCCGTTGAGACTCCTGTCCCTCCCTTCCCCGCACAAGGCCAGAACCTCAAGCTCCAATACTTGCAGGCGGAGCCCCAGGTGCGTGTTCTGGAAACAGTTGCCGGAAGATCCCACCACCTGCGGGTGGGAGCAGGTGGTAGCGGACCCCAGGGGCCAGGTCTGTCCCAGCCTCCCCTCGCCCTCCCCTCAGGCTCAGGCGCACCTTGACCATCAAGGAGGTCTTCAGCAGGTGGTGCCCACTAATGCCCTGGCCATAACACACCATCTTATCCTTGAGGGTGATCTGGAGGGCCGAAATGGGACAGGCTCGCCTGAGGATGTTGCCAGGCTGTGACAGGGCCGGCCGGAGTGGAACGGTGGGCTCACGGTTCTCCCACCTCCGAGGACGGGTGCACCGCCTCGGGGCCCCTCCCGGCCGGGCCTCACCGAGAACAGCACCGAGTTGCGGTTGATAAGGATCTCCCGTGCCACCACCACCTCCAGGCAGCCCGGGTCGGCCAGCACCATGCCCACCTGCAACCTGCTGTGCAGCCGGAAGGCGCTGCCCATTACTGGTGGGAGAGATCAAGGCCTGGTTCCAGACTTGGCCTGAGCCCCATCCCTCGGAGGGTGTCCACGGAGCCGACCCGGGGCCTGCCAGATTCCTGCAGAGCCCTCCCGGGGCGCCACTCAGGTCCCGCCCACACACCCACGCTTTGCATCGTCTTGAACCCATGGCCGCGGGCGGTCAGAAAGATGGAGAACCGGTAGGAGTTGCCCTTGTCCAGGAAGATGCGCTCAGGCAGCTTGTACTCGGGCTTGAGGTTGTAGATCTTCTCGTAGCTGTCCATGTCGATGTGCACGCCCCCTGCGCTGAGCCCGTTGCTCGCCAGGTAGAAGTAGTAGTCCTAGCAGTGCCGCAGGCGCCAGGCACCGGAGTCAGTGCCTGGCGCAGGCCGCCACCCCTTCCCCCAGCTCCCAACCGTCTCCTCGTACCTGGTCCTGTTTCTTGTTTTTCCACCAGCGCCACGTAGGGTCGTGCACCGGGTCCGCGTAGGGCTGCACGAACCCCACCCCCGGCACTGTGAGGGCTTGCGAGGGCCGGTCCCCAGGCCAGAGGCAGCCCCAGACCCCCTCCTAGCCTCAGTTAAAGCCCTAACTCAAAAGACAGGCGCTTGCCCCAAGCCGCGTTGTCAATCCTACAGGCATCGCCCTGCAGGAGCCCAGCCCCACCAGGCGCGCTCGGTCCGCCCGTCCTCTCTCGGTCGGATGCCCTGGCCTGCGCCGCCCGCCGCCGGGGCTCACCTTGTCGTACTTGGAGTGCAGCCAGAGCAGGTAATAGACGAGGCCCTGGTACACGGCGAGCGACTTCTCGGTGTGGAAGCCTCCCGGCTCCAGGATGTACGGCGGCTGCGCGCGGTAGCGCTCCTGGCGCGAGTACGCCTGCGGGTTGGGCAGGTTCCGCAGGCGCAAGACCGTGAAGGGACAGAGGCTGCTGAAGGCTAGCATCAGGTGGCCCCTGGACAGCAGTGGGAGAGGGCTCTCGGTCCCCATCTGCTCCCTGCTGACCCCACACCCGGGCCTGACCTTTCTCTCCACTTCAGCGCCTGGCCCCGCTGGCCCACCCAGAGTCCCTCTCTGCCCATCCACCTGCCTGCTCCACTCTCCCAACTCTCCCCAGACTCACGCACCCTCAGCAGGTGACCCAAGGATGACACCTGAACAGCATGAAATCTGACCCCGTTGGCCCTCTGCCTATGCATGGATCCCCTGGACCCTCAAGGTGGACCCCAAGCTCCACCGTGCGCCGGCCAGGTTCACCTGGTCCCGCCTGCCAGCACACTGCGCTCTCTCTGCCGGCCACCTCCTCTCAGCCGGGACTCCTCCATCTCCTTTCCTCCGCGGGGAAGACCCTCCCCCCCTTCTCACTGAGCTAATGCTTCCTCACGCTGCCGCCGCCTCCTTGAAGCCTGCCCTGCTGGCGCGTCCTCCGCCTGGCCCTCTGCTCACCCTTTCCGCTCCAGGTGGTAGCGTTTACTGTGCTGCTTGTACATCAGAAGCCTCTCCACAGGCACGAGCCTCTTGACCAGGCGGCCCCGCTGCTCGTCGGGGAAGTACACGAGCTGCGGGGGGCAGGCAGCGGCAGGTGAGCCGCACCAGCCGCCCAGTGGCGCCCCCTGCCGCGGGCCCCCGCGGCCCCTCCCTGGCACCTGGTACAGTTTGCTGTCTTCGTAGAAGAGGGTGACCATGGTCTCGTTGGAGGAGTAGAGGGAAGACTGGTGCATGGCCTGCAGGCTGATGTGTATCTCCCAGCTCTTGGACGGGAAGAGCCGGTGCACCTGGTAGCTGCCCTCCAGGAGGTACCAGATCTGAGGGCACAGCAGTGGTGTGGGGGAGCCAGGGCACCTGCAGGGCCCTCGACCACCCAGGGCCTGACCACCGCCGGCACCAGACCTCCCACCGCGACCACTGTCTCCATGTTTCCATCTGCCCAGGTTCCTGTTCCTGCAGCCAAAGTGACCCTGACATGTGCACCCCCTAAGAGCCATGGCTCCTAGGCCCGAGACCTCTTTTTTTCTTATGCTTTTTTAAAAAAATTATTTCCTCATTTCACTTATTAAAAGATAGAGACAGAGATCTTCCATCTGCTGGTCCGCTCCCCAGGGGCTGAGCCAGGCTCAAGCCAGGAACTTAATCCAGGTCTCCCACAAGAGTAGCAGTGACGATTACTTGAGCCATCGTCTGCTGCCTTCCAGGAAGCTGGAGTGGAAAATGGAGCTGGGCCGTGAGCTGGGGCACTCCCATATGGGATGCAGACCAATCTGCCCTTTCTCCTGTCCCGGCAGCCTCTAGGGCTAACCATCCACTTGGCCTCAGTTTCCCCTCTCTGCACTGTGGCCGCCCCCACACATGCCCAGCTCTAGACCTCCCCTCCTCTAGGTTCTCTCCAGCCCCCAGGATCTCCCTCCTGCCTCAGCAGGCCTCTTCCACAAAGTGCCCCCCCATCACACCTACCCAGGCCCCTCCACACCCCCGCCCCGGCAGCCCTGAGCAGGCTGGGAACCCGACTGCCTTCTGGACTGTGACCCTGGGTGCAGACAGGGCCCAAGATGGACTCAGCCACCGCTGTGTGGCCAGCAAACAGTGTCAGACATACAGCAGGTGCTCAATACTTCTGAAATGAACAGCGAGATGATGCAACGAAAGAGGCCGCCTGTGGCTCAGCGCTCCTGCGGGGTGACTGGCAAGCACACCGCCTTCCTGAGCTCCAGGCTCTCAGTTCTAAGTGGAGCCCCTGTTGTACCTCCCGAGTCCCTGGGAGGGCTTCCCCCTCAGCCCCTGGAGCCCCGCCGAGAGGCAGTGGGGGGTGTGGGCAGCCCACCTCCTCGTTCTCCGTGACGATGGCCATCTCTCCCTGGAACGAGTTGACCAAGTATTTGATGGTCAGCTCCTTGGGGAAGTCCGCCAGGTACATGAAGTTTTCCATGTTATAGCTGTGGGCGGAGGTCAAGAGCCAGGGGGCCCCGGGCCTAGCACGCCACAGGCACGACGGACTCAGTTTGTGCACCTGCAAGCCCTGACCCCACGGGCTGGCCGGATGGCCTTGGACTCGCCACCGCCCCGCCTGAGCCAGACCGTGCGGCGCAGGGGCCCCAGGTGCCGGAGGGTGAGGAGCTGGCTGGGTGGGAAGGCTCCGAACCCGACTCCAGGAAACCTCTCCACCCGCTCGTGGAGAATCATTTCGTCTCGCCGGGGCCTACATAAGCTCGTCTTATAGAGCTCCCCAGCTCCTAAATTCTGGCGTCCCCATCCTGGCGCTGGGAACTCGGGACCGACCTCAGTGTCCCCTGAAGCACGGGTGAGCTCAGCAGGGGCCCTGCCCTAGGGAGGCCGGGGGCGGGGCGGCGTGGGGGCGGGGCCTACCTCTGCAGGAGGAAGTTGCCCCAGATGAACAGCAGGTTGTTGTAGGGGTTAAAGAACATGCCCCTGGGGACCATGGGGACGCTGGTGTACGACTCCGTCCCTAGGATCGTCAGGCACTCCAAGCCTCGGGCTGCTCAGCGTGGTAGTCAAGAGGACGCGGCGGTGAGCTGGGGGCTGGGGCTGCTGTTGACCCCCGCCCACCTCATAGGCCGCCTCTGCCTTCCCCGCCTCCCCTCCTACCATCAGGGATAAATTCTGGGAGGACGTAGATGATTTCCAGGTCATCAGTGGCTACAGGTGGGGAGAACACAGCCGAAGATCCTGAGGCCCTGAGCTTTCAAAACCTGAAGCTAAGCAAGTCGTTAGCTCCCCGACTCCCCATCACACCCTCCGAGGGCTCCCCATGAGGCCCTGTGGCCCGCACGAGTGATGGGAATTCTAAGAAGGCCCTGTCGCTGAGTGGGCACAGAATGCGTCTTCTCCTCTGAACCCCCTGGCTGGGGGCGTTTGTGCAGTATGCAACCTGTACAAATATATGTGGCAGAACTATTCCCACTGAAAGTAAATCAAACCAAGTCCTATGGTGTGGTACAGGGCCCGCGGTTTCTGCTCATTGTCCTTCCCCTCTGTTCTAGTCTCATGGACCTCCTCGTGGTCTCTCCACTCAGCTCACCGCCACCCCTTTTCCAGGAGTGACAGGGACATTGCACAGCCCCTCAGTGCGGGCGCCAGGGCAGTCTGGCCCCCTGCCCCTCCCCATCGGGCCTGGTGGCCCTGATTACCCAGGCTGTAGCTGACCACGTGATGAAGCTTCTTAATCGGGGTCACCTCACTCTCCACCAGCAACAGGATGGTGGACTCATCCGAGATGAACACGGCCCAGATGATGAAGCATGGGCTAACTGGGAGGGGCAACAGGAGCGGGAGCAGCCCTGAGCCCCTGCCCTGCCCAGCGGCCCCCCATGCCCTCCCCACTGCCGGCGGCGGCGGGCTCAGTACCTGCTAACTTCTGGCACACCGACCAATGCCTGGGCAGCATCTCGAAGGACACGTGGCCATCTGTGGGATGAGGCAGGATCCACACACTGCTCTTCCCGCCGCCCCTCAGCCTGCAGGACTCGGTCCCTCCTGTCTGGCCTATCACAGTGCAGCTGCCTGGACATGTGACTCTGAGTGGGCCAATCACAGTGTGCCCAGGGACTTTGGGCACTAATGGGAAAGAAGCCTAGGGGGACTCAAACTGGTGGGCACAGTGAGTCCTGGGAGCCTCCTGAGAGGAGCCAAATCATAGGGCTCTCCCCATGTCCCTAGCACTGTTTTGAGGCCTTTCCATGCATCTTTATATTACCCCCACTGCGTGAAGTGTTGTGGGTGAGGACAGTGAGGTCGGAGGCACCCCGTCACCTGTCCAAAGCCACACAGCTGGTGTGCTACAGTTTCTATGCCAGCCTACCTCACACAGGCCCGTGAGCTCCTGGATCCAATGGATCCAGCTATGCCTGAAGCTGGTGGACATTGGTACTTTTCATGCACATAAATACTTTGTATTTAAATTACTTTTGAATTGGGCTTCTGCCCTTGGGATCCAAACATATCGTGAAATATACCAAGCCCCCCCACAAATGCACACACCCCCTTACACACACAGGGATGACCCCCCCATTACACACACACACACACACAGGGATAAGTCCCTTATACAGACACACAGGGATGACCCCCCCTTACACACACACAGGGATAACCCCCTTATACACACACATACACAGGGACACCCCCCTTACACACACAGGGATACCCCCTTACACACAGGGATACTCCCCTTATACACACACATACACAGGGACACCCCCTTACACACACAGGGATACCCCCTTACACACAGGATACTCCCCTTATACACACACATACACAGGGACACCCCCTTACACACACAGGGGTACCCCCCTTACACACAGGGACACTCCCCTTATACACACACACAGGGACACCCCCCTTACACACACAGGGATGACCCCCCATTACACACACACACAGGGATAACTCCCTTACACACAGACACACAGGGATGACCCCCATTACACACACATACACAGGGACACCCCCCTTACACACACAGGGATACCCTCCTTACACACAGGGATACTCCCCTTATACACACACACAGAGATAACCTCCCTTACACACACACACACAGGGATAACCTCCCTTACACACACAGGGATGACCCCCCTCACACACACAGGGATGACCCCCCTCACACACACAGGGATGACCCCCCTTACACACACAGGCATGACCCCCCTTACACACACAGGGATGACCCCCAGCCACAGTGTTGCCTGGGGTGCATGCTGAGGAGAGAGGATTTGTGGCTAGAAGCCTCGGGGGTGAGAGGGTGCGGAGGGGCCTCCTGCTGGCCGCAGCGCCCCCTACCTGTGATGGTCCCAAAGTGGACGTAGCCCTCGTGCTTGCCCGTGGTGAGGGCCATTATGTACTCGGAGCCGTTGCTGTGGAAGTACACGGGGCACAGCCTCTTGATGCACTCGTTGGCCAGCACGCGAACCCACTTGCCTAGGAGGGCCAGCATGGGGCCTTAGGCCAGTTGGAGCGGGGCCCCAGGCGCCCTGCCCGCCACTTTCCCTGGCCTTAGCCAGCCCGGTACCCGGCCTCTCGTGCTGGGCCACCCGTTCAGTGAGGTGTCCGCGGGCCCTGGGCAGAGAGCACCAGCTGCCTTGCTTACACCCTGTCTGTGAGGCTCCAACTGGGCCAACCCCTCTTTTGCACTCCTCTGACCAGAGCATGCGGCCGAGCTGGGCTCATCAGACACGGCTCAGCTCACAACTGCTAACAGTCTCCTGGGACCACAGAGGGGCATCCAATCTGTAGGCGCTGGGTCAGGTAGGAGGCACCAGGAGTCCACAGAGAGGGGACCACCTGTTAGTGACGGTGAGCCCCGATCCGGCTGTGCCTGAAGCCAACACGCTCTGTAAGCCAAGGCCAAGTTTAACCTGGTTCTTCCCATGGTCAACGTGCTCTAAGACAGGGGGACATGAGGCTGATGGGAGCACACATTAACTAACCAGATGTAAGACACAGTACACTTCTCTCTATGGCCTTATAAGCTGACAACTCTTATTTAGCTAAGGGTAAAACTCTATTAGAACTAGGAAGGTTCTGTATCACTTGAAAGATGAGGCTGGGGTGGGTGCTCGGCATAGCAATCAAGATGCCGCTTCTGGGGTGGGGGCCAGTGCTGTGGCGTAGCGGGAAAAGTCTCGGCCTGCAGGGCCAGCATCCCACATGAGCACCGTTTCAAGTCCCGGCTGCTCCGCTTCGGCTCCAGCCACCTGCTAATGCGCCTAGGGAAGCAGTGGACTTTGCCACCCACATGGGAGACCCAGACGAAGTTCCAGGTTCCTGGCTTCAACCTGGTCCAGCCCTAGCTATTGCGGCCATTTGGGGAGTAAACTAGTAGGTGGAAGATATTCTCTCTCTCTCTCTCTCCCTCCCTCCCTCCCTCCCACCTTCCCTCCCCCAACCCCATTGTCTCTCCATAACTCTGCCTTTCAAGATAAAAATAAAAGAAAAAAAATAAGATGCCACTTGCGACATCCACAGCCCACATCAGAGTGCTTGGTTCGAGTCCCAGCTCCACTTCCACTTCAGCTTCCTGCTAACGCACACCCAGGAGTCAGCAGAGGCTTGGGGCCCTGCCACCCAAGTGGGAGACCTGGATGGAGGCCCGGGCCCCTGGCTTCAGCCTGGCCCAGCCCTGGCTGTTTCGGACATTTGAGGAGTGAGCCAGTGGACAGAATCTCTCTTGCTCCGCTTTTCAAGTAAACAAATGACCAAGACCCAAAGCAGCCCAGGGCCCTCCGAGCACTCTCCCGGTGGCTCTGTCTGCGCCAGCCCAGCCCATTCCCTTTCTCCTTCTCCCCTCCTGCTCTGCCTGGCCCTCTCTCTGCAGCCTCTCCCTTGGCCTCTGCCTCTCTGCCACCCTGTGTCCCTGCACACGCGTGGGTCTTGCTCTCCCAGCCTCCTTCCACAGCTGCCTCGTGATTCCCAGGAGGCTCTGGGTGAAAGGCCTTCCAGCAGCGTGGAGCGGGCCCTGCCCTCCCGGGGCCCGAGCTGCCCCCTCTCCCCCTGGGGGCCCAAGCTGCACCCCCAGGGCCCGAGCTGCCCCCTTTCCCCCTGGGGGCCCGAGCTGCCCTCCCAGGGCCCGAGCTGCCCCCTCTCACTCCCCCCAGGGGACCCAAGCTGCCTCCTCTTACTCCCCCCCGGGGGACCCGAGCTGCCCCCTCTCCCCTCCCCCGGGAACCCGAGCTGCACCCCCTGGGGCCCGAGCTGCCCGCCCGCCCTCACCGCTGCCCTCGTTGCTCTCATGGAGTGTGTAGTAGGTGCCTGTGAAGTAGTAGACCAGCTGGTTCTGCCGGATGAAGAGGGTGCTCTCGGTGGTCACGGCGTCGTAGATGGTGGCCGTGAAGCCCGCCTGGGGGCAGTAGAAGGAGCCGACCCAGCAGCTGTCGATGCTCAGCTACAGGGAACAGAGGCCGGTCCTGCCGTCTCCGAGACGCCCTCTGCCGCCCGAGGCCCCTCCGCGGGTCAGAGGCTGGGGCCCAGCCCCCTCCTGGAGGCCCCCACCTCCACGAGTGAGAAGTCCTTGAAGTTGGTGTCCGTCAGCAGGATGGACTTCTCGTTGGGGATGCCCCCCAGGATGAGCACAGGCGACTGGTCCACCGTGTACCACAGGACCCTCGAGGGCGCATTCAGAAAGTACCGGGGCAGCAGTTCCAAGAGCTGCCGGGGGAGGGGCGGAGGGCTGCTCAACACTCCCCCCAGGCTCCCTCCCGTGCCTCCACCTCCTTTAGGCCAAAGCAGAGTTCGCTACTCTGACCCACGAGCCCCCATCACCTCCCGGGCCCACTCTCTGCCAGCCCCCGGAGCTGCCGCGTGCTCGGGGTTGTGTGAACTGCACTGTGCTAGAGCCCTCTGACCCCTCCTGTCCGTCAGGGCTCCACCCAAACAAGCGTCAGCCTTCTGTCAGGCCTCTCTCGTCCGATCCACTAAACACTGCAGAGGGGCTGGCGCTGTGGCGTAGCGGGTGAAGCCGCCTCCTGCAGTGCCAGCATCCCACGTGGGCGCCAATTCCTCCAGCCCTGGCTGCTCTGCTTCCGATCCACTCCCTGCTCATGCACCTGGGAAGGCAGCAGAAGATCCCAAGTGCTTGGGCCCCTGCACCCACGTGGGAGATCCGGGTGGAGTTCCTGGCCCTGCCATTGTAGCCATTCGGAGAGTGAACTAACAGATCTCTGTGTCTCTCCCTCTCCCTGCCTTTCACATTAATAAAAAATCTTGTTTTAAACAAATGAATTCGGGAGCAAGAGTCAGGCAGACACAAGCCTCCTGTCACACGTATACACTGCAAGATGGTGGGGCGGGACCTCAGTCGTCTCCTCTGTGAGATGGGTGGATGAGGCACCACCCTCCCCCTCAATCATCGTGGAGACACAGGCGACTGACTGCACCCGGGACAGATCTCAGCCGGGACCTGGCACAGAGGAACCGCTGCTGAGTCCGGAAGGGCTCAGGCCCTACCTCGTCTCCCACGGTGAAACGGATCCTGGCGTCTTGCTCTTGCTTCAGGAAGCCGTTGATGTTCACGTAAAACCTGGCAGCGGGGGCAGGCGGCACGTGTGAGGGCTGCGGGCTCAGCGCCAGCCCCTCCACGCTGCAGAGATGGGGCGGTCAGGGCTTCCTCCCAGGAGCGGCCCCCGGCCCTGGGCTTGGGAAAGGGCACCTTTCATTGGGAATGAAGGGCCCCAGGCCATTGCTGCTGATGTCCACACGCATGACCACGCTGCCGTTCTTGATGGGCATGGGCGTGTACCAGCTCATGACGCACACCTCCTCTGCGGAGCACAGCTCTGCGGGGCACAGGGGCACGGAGGCGGTGGCACCTCCCAGGGGCCCCCTCCAGGCCGTGGGGTGCAACGCCCCACGCCTCCCGCCAGCTCCCTTGTGCCCTCCAGGTTGTGACCCCCCACGCTGCCGGGCAGTCCCCAGCCACCTTTGCTGCGGAAGGGGGCTGCCTCCATCTGGATCTGCAGCTGCTCAATCTTCCAGCGGTAGAAGTTGACCGGGGACTGGAAGGTGACCAGCACCACGGGCTTTAGCCCGGTCAGGTGGCCCTGGCGGACCAGGTCCTCGGAGGGCTGGGGGCAAGAAGGCAGCCTCTGGATGCCCCGCCTCCAGCCCACCTGTCATGGCCTGTCCTGGGCTGGCTTTGGGGGGGTTGGGCTACAGGTTTCCCTGGAGGAGGCGGGGCCAGGGCCAGGGTCTTCAGTCAGAACACGTGTGCAGGGCGTGCAGAGGGAAGGGCACAGATAACTGCCACCGGAGCCGCTAGCAGCCCCTGCCCCTGCAGGACACCCAGCCCCCTCGGGAGGGGCTGCCACGCCCCTGCACACGCTGGCCTCTGCTCCCTCCAGGCTGTGGGGCTGGGGCTGGCGTGAAGGCAGGAGAGTGTTGGGGTGGGGAGGAGAGTGAGGGGCCCCCGAGGGCTACCTCCCAAGGATGCTAGGCCCCTGGCTGGCTGAGAGGTAGGCAGGGTCTGAGAGGGGGAGGAAGGAGAAGGGTGTGCTGTGGAACACACTAGCAAAGGCCTGGCGGCTGCCCCAGAAAAGGCTGCCCTCAGGGCGCGGGGAGGAGGCAGGGAGGGGGTGGGACCAGGGCGAGGGGTTTCAAGGTTTTAGCATCTGGGACAGCCTCTCTGTCCGCTAGGGCTGCATTTGTCTCAGCCCTGCCTCTGGGTCCCCACACCCAGGAGCAGGGACTGGGGGACAGGGGGTGGGCCTCCTAGCAGACACTGCAGGACACCGCCCCCTGTCCCCCCCACCCCCGCTCTGCCCTCAGGACACCGACCCCACAGCAGAGGCCCCCTGTCCCCCCGCAACTCTGCCCTCAGCACACCAACCCCCCCACTCTGCCCTCAGGACACTGACCTCACAGCTGGCCCCCTGCCCCCCCAACTCTGCCCTCAGGGCACCGACCCCCCCACTCTGGCCTCAGGACACTGACCCAGCAGCAGCACCCTGTCCCCCTCCCCGCTCTGCCCTCAGGACACCGACCCCCCCACATACACACTCTGCCCTCAGGACACTGACCCCTGACCCCGCAGTGGCACCCTGTCACCCCCCCTCAGGACACTGACCCCGCAGCAGCAGCCCCCTGCCCCCCCCCCGCTCTGCCCCCAGGACACGGACCCCCCCACTCTGCCCTCAGGACACCGACCCCCCCCACTCTGCCCTCAGGACACCAACCCCGCAGCAGCCCCCTGTCCCCCCCCACTCTGCCCCCAGGACACCGAGCCCCGCAGCTGTCCCCCCACTCCGCTCTGCCCCCAGGACACCGACCCCCCCCCCACCACTCTGCCCTCAGGACACCGACCCCCACACACACACACACACTCTGCCCTCAGGACACTGACCCCACAGTGGCACCCTGTCACCCCCCCCTCAGGACACTGACCCCGCAGCAGCAGCCCCCTGCCCCCCCCCCGCTCTGCCCCCAGGACACCGACCCCTGCAGCAGCCCCCTGCCCCCGCCCTGCCCCTGCCCCCAGGACACCGACCCCTGCAGCAGCCCCCCCCCCCCGCTCTGCCCCCAGGACACCGAGCCCCGCAGCAGCCCCCCATCCCCCGCTCTGCCCCTGCCCCCAGGACACCGAGCCCCGCAGCAGCCCCCTGTCCCCCCTCCCACCGCTCTGCCCCCAGGACACCGAGCCCTGCAGCAGCCCCCCCCCCCCCCCCCGCTCTGCCCCCAGGACACCGACCCCGCAGCAGCCCCATCCCCCGCCCTGCCCCTGCCCAGTGGTGGGCAGCCGCCTCCGCTCAGAGCCTTCTCAGACTCCCAGAGTACAGCTGCTTCCTCTCCCTGGCCGTGAGGCCGACAATCCTCCCGCTCCCGCTCCAGCCACACACTCGCTCCTGCTTCCAGGTCGTGCCTGCGACGCTTTTCCCAGCTCGCCTCCATCGCTCAGGTCTCTCAGGCTTCCTCAGAGACCTTCCCCAACCACCCCGCTACGTAGTGCCCTCTTGCGGCAGGCGGCGCGGTGCAGCCGGTTAAGCCGCCACAACGCAGGCATCCCACGTCCGCGCTGGTCTCAGCCCCCTGCTGATGTGTCTAGGGAAGCAGTGGAAGATGGCCCAGGTGCTTGGGCCCCTGCCACCCACCTGGGAGACCCGGATGCAGTTCCTGGCTTCTGGCTTCAACCTGGCCCAGCCCTCACCATTGCAGCCACTGGGGGGTGAACTCGCAAATGGAGCCCCTCTCTCTCACTCTACCTATCTCCCCCTGCCCCTGTCACTCTGCCTTTCAAACAGATCTTAAAAAAAAAAAAAAAAAAAAAAAAGGAAACTTTGGCACAGAGAGGTTAATAACTTGCCCGAGATCACACAGCCATTACAGGGCAGAGTTGGATCTTTGAACCCAAGCAGCCCGGCTCGAGAGCCCGAACAGTTCACTCTCACTGTACTTCCTGCGGTAGATGCCTCCAGGCAAGCACTCATGAGCAGCTGACTCAAACCCAGACCCCGGCCCACAGCACGCTGCTGTCTCAGCAAGCTTACTGAAGCCACAAACGACCAGAAAAAGCAGGATAAAGTCGCAGCACTCAAACTTCCCGCTTTGAAAATGCACTGTGCTGCGGCTGTAACCAGGCCTGCACAGCATACAGAGCGCTGGAATAAAGCCAGCCCAGGAATAAACTCTACGGGCCACTAATCCTGACAAGGATGCCGAGGCAATTCAGTGAAAGAAGGAGTAGCCCATTTTAACAACTAGATAGTCAAGGCAAAGGCTGGATTTCTACTTCACACCATACACAAAAATCAACTCAAAGTGAATCAAATGACCCGAATATAAAAATTAGAATTAGGGGTCGGTTAAATAAATCTTAAAAAAAAAAAAAAAAAGATGCTGTGGCGTAGCAGGTGAAGCTGCTGCCTGCAGCACCAGCATCCCATATGGGCACCGGTTCGAGTCCCGGCTGCTCCACTTCCAATCCTATCTGTGCTATGGCCTGGGAAAGCAGTAGAAGATGGCCCAAGTCCTTGGGCCCCTGCACCCGTGGGGGAGACCCGGAGGAAGCTCCTGGCTCCTAGCTTCGGATCTGCTCAGCTCCAGTGTGATGTAGCAGGCTAAGCCTCCACCTGTGGCTCCGTCATCCCATGTGGGCGCTGGTTCTTCTCCCAACCTCCCCTCTTCCAATCCAGCTCCCTGCTATGGGCCTGGGAAAGCAGCAGAAGATGGCCAAGTGCTGCACTCGTGTGGGAGACCCAGAACCAGTAGATGGAAGACCTCTCTCTGTCTGTAACTCTGCCTCTCAAATAAATAAATAAATAAAACAAATCTCTTTTAAAAAGAATGAGAATTAAAAATCCCCTAGAAGAAAACACAGGAGTAAGTGCCTGTGACCTTTGGTTGGGCAAAGCAAGTGCATAAGCAGCTAAAGACTGCAGCTGGTGAATTAGACTTCAGCAGAATTGGAAGCTTTTGTGCTGTTTCGTGGGTGAATTGCACCTCAAGGATACCACCCAGAAAGGGAAGAGACAACTCGCAGGAAGAGACAACGTATCTACAAGTTATACACCTGACGAGCAGGTTGTACGCGCGGTATATAGAGAACTTTGACAACTCAACCACAAAAATACAAAAAACAAATGTTAAAGTGGACAAGGGGTGAGCATTTGGCCCAGCTGTTATGCTGACAATCAACACCATCACGTATCGGAGTGCCAGGTTCAGGACCCGCTCCAGCTCCTGACTTCAGCCGGCCACTAATGCCGGCCCTGGGAGGCAGGAGGCAGTGGTTCTGATAACTGGGTCCCCGCCACCCACGTGGGGGGCCCAGACTGTGTTCCCATCTCCTGGTTTCCAAATCAGCCCACCTCCAGCTACCCACAGGTGTTTGGGGAATGCAAGAGCAGATAGGAGTTCGCTCTTTCTCTACCTGTCACTCTTTCTCTCTGCCTCTCAAATAAATAAATAGGTAAATTTTTTAAAATGAGGCAAAGGATCGGGGCATAGATTTCTCCAGAGAAGGCAGATAAGTGGTTAAAATTGCACACGGACAGATGTTTAATGTCATTAGTTTTAAGGGGACTGGAAATCAAGACCACAGTACGCCGCTTCGTACGCTGGCTGTATGAAAAAGAAGGACAAGTGCAAGTGTTGGCGAGGATGCAGACACGCTGGGACTCGCCGTGACTGGCGGGAGCTGGAGATGAAGCAGCTGCTTTGGGAAACAGCCCGGCGTCACCTCAGAAATTAGACAGCATTGGCCTTTGGCCCAGCAACTCCACCCCAAGGGATACACCAAAGAGAACTGGAAGTTCATGTTCACTCAAAATGTGTGCACAAATGTTCACAAGCAGCTTCATTTAGAACAGCCAAAAAAGTAGAAATAAGCCCAGTGTTCAAGAGCTGGTGAATGGATAAACCAAACAGGACACACCCACACGGTGGAACGGCATTCATTCATGAAGAGGAAGCACTGGTACACGCTGCAACCTGAATGAGCCTCCACAGCCGTGGGGTCCCGCCTAAACCAAAGGTTCAGCTTCAGCACTCATGCCTGCAGAAGCCTTCTCCAGGGGCTGGAGGGAGGGAGTGAAGCAGGGAGGGACCACTAACGGGGACGAGAGAGGGAAGACGCTGGCCCATCTTTCTCAATATGCTAAGAACTACTGACCCTGCACTTTGAAATCTGAATTTTATGGTGTGTGTGTTACAGTCCAATAAAAAAAAAATACAGTACAGAAAGCCTACTTGAGCACCTGCTATGTGCTGGTAGGGTCTTGAGTTCCTAAGGCCCCCGGGGTGGATGGCGCTATCAGCACTAACATGCTAGACATGGGGAAGCTCAAGTCCGCACAGGGGCACCTGCTCACCTGTCCCTCGCACGAGTAGTTGATCTTCAGGTAGTAAGGGAAGCCCAGGTATTTCTGCAAGAAGACGATGGGCGAAATGTCCACTGCCGAGCGGGACGTGGCCCCTTGGGTCCTCCTGACCCTCTACCCCTCACCTCGTGCCGGTCTATGGGCGAGTCCACCAGCATCCTGAACATCCTGCCCACTCTGTCCAGGAGCTCTTGATCGTAGAAGCGGTCACTGGCACCGTGCTCGCCCAGCCTCTCGAACTTGTTCAAGACAACCTGCCAGGTGCACTTCTGAAAATCGTTGAACGCCCACAGCCTCCACGGCGCCAACAGCACCGCCAGCAGTGCCCACAGCGCCCACAGGGCTCGGCCTCGCGGCCACGCAGCGCTGGCCACGGACATGGCTGGGCAGCGCGCAACGCGCCTGCGACCTGGAGAACGCGGGGGTCAATGCCCGCGCGCACGGCAGCTCCCGGCTGCCGGCCTCTGGGCCCCAGTCACGCTTCTGCGCTTCGCCCGGCCCCGGCTCCGGCCCCGGCCCCTGCCCCTGCCCCTGGCTCCACCTCTGCTCGAGCTCCTGGCCACGCCCCTGCCCCTAGCCCCGCCCCTGCTCTTGCTCCCGGCCCCGCCCCTGTGCTTACTCGGGGCCCCGCCCCTGCTCTTGCTCCCGGCCCCGCCCCTGCTCTTGCTCCCGGCCCCGCCCCTGCTCCTATTGCGGGCCCCGCCCCTACTGACGCTCCGGGCCGCGGTCGTGCTCCAGAGCCCCGTTTCGCTCCGCCTCCTCGCCTCTCCCCTTAGCTTGGCCCCGCCCCTGCTCTGGGCCCCGCCCCCTCTCTTCGCCCAGTCCCGGCTTCTGGGTCTCGCTTTGAGGGAGCCCCTCTTGTTCTCTCCGGCCCTGCTCCAGCCTGCGACCGCACACTTGCTCTTGCCCCTGGCCCCGCCCCTCGACGGCTCTTCGCCCCGCTTCTTCCTCCGGGCTCGGGGTCGTGCCGGGAACTCAGTGCTGTACCTGGCCTGGCCCCGCCCCGCGCGCTCCTCCCGGGTCTTCTCCACGCCCCGCCCCTTCCCCTGGCCCCGCCCCTGTCTCTTGCCGGCCGCCTGCTCCTCCCTCTGCTTCCTCTCCTCGTCCCGCCCCTGCTCCCCCGCCGGCTTCGGGTCGCCCCGCCCCTTCCCCGCGTCGGGGGCGGGCCGCTCCTCCGGCGCCGGCCCTTCGCCCCGCCCCTTCTGGAGGCCCCGCCCCTTCTCCTCGCCCCGCCCCTTCTCCCTGGCGAGCCGCTCTTGGCCCCGGGCTCTCTCCTCCGCAGCGGCGTTCCCCTCGCCGCGAGGGCCCTGCTCGCCTCTCGCTGTCTTCTCACCCTGCACCTTCTCGTCCGACACCGGCTCTGGCCGCTCGGTCAGCACCTTCCCGATCCTCACCTTCCCCTCTGACCGCGTCACCTGTTCTCCCCGCCTCTTCTCCCCTCTTTCCATGCCCTCCGCACCTGCCTGCTTATGCCCCGCCCCGACTCATCTCCCCGCTCCTCCCGACCCGCCTTTCCTCCGCCCCTACGCTGTCCCTCGCTCCGCCGGGTCCCTGGACCGTCCACTCTTTCCCCTCCTCCTGCCCTCTGCGCCTCCTTCCTCCCCACCCCTCCCGCCCCTCCCCGTCCTAGCCCCTCCCCGCCCCTGGCATCCCGCTCTGGGATGGCACCGCCCTCTCCTCCCCGCCCCGCGGTACCAGCCTCTTGGTTAAAACCGGTCAACCGTCACTTGTCCGGTCCCGCCCCTCTTGCCCGCTCTCAAAATGGCCGCCCGCGTTCCACCGCCGACTTCCGCCCTCGCGCTTCTGTCTCCATGGTAACGCGCGCGCCCAACGTGCGCTGAGGGCTTCGCGGCCCGCCGGGAGGAGGGGACGCGGGCGCCGGGCGAAGGCAGGTGTGCTCCCCTGGAACCAAAGGCCGTGAGGGCGGCTGGCCCTGCTGCCCGCCCCCGTGGTCCAGGGCAGGCGTCGCGTGCAGCGGCTGTGGGACGTCCAAAAGATAACACGCGAACACAGCAAGCAGCGCCGTGCCTGGCGCGCGCATTCTTGAGTTAACAATTTTTATTTGTATTCCGTGCCTGATACCGAAAGGCGATTAAGTACAATTTATAGGACTGAGCTCCCGCCCCAGGCCCAGCTGGCCCAGCCAAAATGGAGTCGCTTCAGTAGCTGAGGCCAGGCAGCCAGGGGACGGGGAACAACAGCCAAATCCCCAAGCAAGCCCATCTTAGCTGCTAAAATAGGAGAGTGCCCTCGGCTTTCACCGGACAGCGACGGCTACGGAAACTACCTGCAGCCGCCCTGCTGGGCTCGGCTGCTCAGAGCGCCGTGGTACGCGGTGGAAGGAGGCGGCGCCTGGTTTCTGGAATCGCATATGAAAGCCAGGCGCGGTCTTTAACCTGAATGCGTTGCAATAGTGCCTTGTTGACAGGACTCAGGCCGGAACCTTATTCCCCGCCCTGCCATCCCACCAGCTGTCCCTCACAGGAAGCGCCCCCTCCTCCTCCTCCCCCCGGTGCAACTCAGCCTAAGCGGCGCCGGGAATGCCGCCTCCGGGCTGGCAGAGGCGGTGCGGATGAACTACGTGGCCTCGCGCAGGGCCCGCCCCTTGGTCTGCACCAGCAAGGACAAAGTCATTGGTTACTTCACTGTAGTGGACAACGCCAAACCCCATGGCTGTCCCCCAGGGTCCGTGGGGAGAGCGTCCTCCGTGGTCTCCGCTCCTGCCCATCGCCCGCGTGGTGCAGTGGTCCCCCTGCCCTCCTGCCCAGGAAGATGCCTGCCGGTGGTGCCCCCCACTGCCCGCGACACCCGCAGTCTGCCAGCAGGCACGGCCTCAGGGCCTCAGCAGTGCGTGCTAGCCGCCGCCACGTTTGCACTGCGCCTCGCTGCCGTCCGGGGCCTTTAGATGAACGGCAAAGCAGTTTTCAGACTGGAGCATGCATGAAGAGCAGCGTCTGTCCCCCCCACGCCCAGCCCTGCCCTGCACGGGAAGGATGTTCTCACATAAATGAGCAGCAGACTGAGGCCTCCCCCCACGCCCAGCCCCGCCCCCGGGGGCCAAGTAACTCCATCTGAGGAAGAAACCGGCAGCAGCCGAGAACCTGAGTCCGTCCACACTTAGCAGTCACTGTCATACAGGCCCTGGAAAATGCAGCCCCCGAGGGGGCGGGCCCTGGGCCCCCCCACTCCTGCTCACTCCTACCCTAGGAGGCGGCAGCGAAGGCCCAAGTACTCAGGTCCCCGCCACCATGTGGGAGGCCCAGAAAGAGTTCTGGGCTCCTGATATTGGTCTGGTCCAGCCCCACCTGCTGCAATCTTTAAGTATTTGAGACCTATATGTGTGTCTC